>NC_084481.1:185607209-185930112 GCF_030035675.1 Rhineura floridana | reverse complement strand
CATGTGAGATTTTTAGACAATTCTTATATTTGAATTTGCCCTGCTCTGCTCCAAACTAATGCTTCAAACTAATACTATGTTATATCCTAATCATTTTATGTTATCCTTGTTGCTGTGCTTCCAGAGAGTGACTTCTCAGAAGCCAAGTCAAGTCAAGTTTTATTACGGTCAAAGACCAGCATACGAAACAAGGATAAAACATCATAACTACAATTATTAGAATAATGTCATATTCAGTTAAAAATTAATTAAAATCAATTTCCAAATCTATGTGAAGTATTCATTATTCATTAATATTTAAGGCAGTAATAGACCAAGTATTATAAAAATGCAGGTTGCATTATAAAAATTAATTAGGCTAATTAAAACATTAATTAAATTCAGTCCGGCATATATAAAACTTTATAACTTGAACCAATAAAATTTATTTTCAGATATCTTTTACCCATTTTCTCCTACAGAGCATAGCAGCTGTACAAAATTTAGCGACTTTCTCCGTAGTTAATTGCTGATGATCTCCAAGTAAGTAATCCAAAAGCCTTTCTTCATTTCTACCAGGTATAAGATCAAGAATAGGTTTAATTATTTGATTTCTAAGGTCTAAATAGTAAGGGCATCGTAAGAGGACATGAGCAATTGTTTCAACCTCATCCTCACCGCAAGGGCATTTTCTATCACAATATGGGATTTCATTGAATCTACCCTCTAGGAGTTTTGAAGGTAAAGTGTTCATTCTTTCGAGAGAAAAAGCCCAGCGGTAGCTAGGAATAGTAAGGTAGGACAAATAAGGCATTGGGGTTAAGAATTTTGGATTATATCTGTGCTTCCTAACCTGCATTAAATGATGTTGAAAATCTATATCCTTAATTCTTTGTAATATACTCATCTTAGCTTTTAAATAGCCCATTTCTTGGATCACAGAAATAGAAAAGCCCATGGTCTGTAATTTATCCATTATCAATTTCACCCAGGGGGATTGAAAATTGTCTTTTAAGATGTCAGAGGAGAGCCCAGTAGGGTTAAATTTCAGTTTAAGCCAGGTAGAAATTCTCAAGGCCCAAATCTTAGATTCTATAGTGGGTAGACCAGCCTCAAGTCTTAGGATAAAACTAGGAATGCATTTAGGAACCGCAAAGATAGCTCTCAAAAAAGAATTTTGAATCGATTCCAAAACAGAAAAATTCTCAAAAGTGGTAACTTGAACCCCATAAAGTAGTTGAGAAACTACCTTTGCAGAGAAAACTTTAATTGCTGGGATCATAAGCTGACCACCTTTGTTATAAAAATAAGACAAAAGGGCTTTCAATGTTTTTTTTGCATTCCAGACCATTGTTTTAATCTGCGTTCGCCATGATCCGGTCGATTGGAACGTTATACCTAGATATATAACTGAATTTATTTGCTCAATTAATTGGCTGTTGATTTGCCAACGATGGTTCGATCTTTTCTTAGTAAACAATAAGACCTTAGTTTTCTCATAATTAATTAACAGGCGTTCCTCTAAGCAAAATGTAGCCAGAGCTGCTAAAAGTCGTCTTAAATCCGACCAAGGATCTTGCCAATAAGACTATATCGTCAGCATATAAAAGTATAGATCTTGAACAGCCAGCTAATATTGGAGCGTGTGAGGAAATAATGGCCAGGGAATCGACTATTCCATTAATATATAGATTAAACAAAAGAGGCGCTAAGACACATCCCTGTTTAACCCCTTTAAACATAGGGACAGGATTAGATAGGTGACCCTTGTTATTGCATCTAATCCGTAAGGATGTGTCAGTATATAATCCCCGTATTAATATTAACAGTCTTTTGTCGATCTCCATGGCATTTAATTTCTCCCAAAGCCTCTCGCGAGAGATAGAATCAAACACTGAGTATCTGACTTAGTCGAATATTTAGATATAAAATGGTGAAGAACCAAGGCCTGGTCAATAGTTGAATGGCCAGACCTGAAACCTGCTTGTTCTTGTGCCAACAAATTCTTTTGTTCTACCCAGTCATTCAATTTGTCATATAGATAGGTCGCATAAAGTTTGCTGATTATGTTCAGTAAACTTATTGGCCTATAATTGGCTGGGTCATTATAGGAGCCTTTTTTATGCAGTGGAATAATTATTGCAAGGCCCCACTCTTTAGGGATTTGCATTGAATTATTAATATAAGTGAAGAAGGCAGCTAAAAGAGGGGCCCACCAATCCGAATTTGATTTAAAGGCTTCCGCAGGGATATTATCACTACCTGGGGCTTTCCCTAATTTAAGCCTGGCAATTAAATCAAGGATCTCCGGTATAGTAACAGGTGGCCATTCGTGAATTTCAGTTTCCATATAGTGTATTGCAGTATCATTATTATCATTATTCTTTTGATATAATCTGGCAAAGTAATCCTCCCAGATGGTTGGTGGAATAAAACAATCTAAATTGGATAAAGACTTTGGCCAATTATAGGAGACAAGTCTCCAAAACAAGGTTGAGTTTTTTAACTTGGAAGCATGCAATAAACGTAGCCAAGTTTTATTCAGTTCTATTTTCTTTTTCCTTTTAAGCAAGTTCTTATAATGCTTCCTTGCCATACAGTAAGTTAATAGATGTTCAGATGTTCTATTTAATTTATAGGTTTTATAGGACAATACTAAATGTTTTTTATTGTCTGTCAGGCCCAGGATGTGACTCAGGAAGCAGACCAGAGGTTGTAGTTAATTCGTGTTTTATTAGGGTAATGTCCAAACAAAGACTGCGCTTTCTCATGAAGCAATACAAGGATACAGGTCCTGCGACATTGGGAGAAAGTTGACAGAGCAAGGGGCTGCTTCCCGCCTGTTCTTTAAGAAGGGGCTAAACGGGTGCGCAACCTTTCGCTCCTCCTTAACTCCCCCTCAGGTACTGCCCGCCTTCCCCCCCTTCTCTCCTGTCTTTTCAACCGTCTGCGTGTGCGCGGTGAGGGGGAAAGCATCACCTCCTCCTCTTCTGAAGTGTCCGATTCCACTATGGGTGATAAAGAAGAAGCTGAGGGTAAACCATCTCTCCGCCTTTCTGCTGTGATCAGCCCTCCCTCTTGCTCTGAGCTGCGGAGAAGGGAGGGCCTGGGAATGTCTGGGGGGGATTCTAAAACTTCAAGGCTCTCAGGCTCCCCGTTGCTAGGCGACCCTATCTCTGGCATGTCCTCTGTTTCGGCTTCGCTCCACAGAGGGTGAGTTCCTCCCTCCTCCCTCTGCCAGCCATCTGAATCTTCTTCCAACCCCCCAGGAGCCCAGCTCATCCTCCCGACATTGTCACGGCACTCTTCATCAAACCATGTCTTAGAACTCTTAGGCATATTTCTCCTAGAATTATTTGGAGTTATTAAAGGGGATTTTTGAAAGGAAATTATTAACTGCTGAAAATAGGGTAATGGATCCTCTGGGTATATTGATGTAATAATTAATTCTTTTATTGCTAAAATATCTGGGGAATTTAGCCATGTATTTAATTCATTTTCTACTTTAGGTATCCATCTCAACCTTCCCGGTCGAATGTCTACCTCATTTTTAGTAAAAGTCCGATATCCCAGTGATGAAGATGTTATATTACAATTAATTATGATTAATTATGATCACTCTCCAGTCAGTCTTCCACTTTAAATTTGTCCACTAGATGGAAAAGCTCATGGGATACAAAAGTCAGATCAATTTGAGATGCACCTCTTGGTGAAAGGTAAGTAAGTTCCCCTTGATTATCTCCACAGGTACGGCCATTTAAAAGTACTAAGTTTAACTTGGTTAATTTTTGCAACAGATAAATGCCAGTATAGTTTGATCCACTATCTCTCGATTGTCTTATGGGAATGTTACAAAAACCCTCTATTAGAGGAGGTATCATATGATATTTAGTATATAGGGCAGAATCGGAGAAACCTAGCCTAGCATTAAAATCTCCAGCAACTATAAGAGAAGCTTCAGGATATTTTGCAGTTAAGTTCTCCAAGTAGCCTTCCAAGCTTACTACTTTGTCAATAGTATCTTTTTTATCTTTGCTAGGAGGTAGATATACATTGACAAGCAGTAGGGACTGGGAGGAAGATTTTAAATTTATAGCAAGAGCTAAATTTGGTAAGGGATCAAGCTTTACAATTTGTGCATTAATTTTTGTAGATATAAAGATACAATTGCCACCTTTGGGATGGCCACCGCTAGTACTTTGGCTGGCCCCTAGATAGAAAGGGGTATATCCATCTAATTGTGGCTCATCTATTAACCAAGTTTCTTGGAAGAAAATAATATCAAATTGTGCTATAAAATCAGTAGTATACGGATCTAAGTCTTTATTCTTCCAACCTGCTATATTCCAAGAGGTGATCTTTAGTTGTTGTAAATTTGGAAGGGGGTTTTGTCAGATTTTAGTAGGCAGTGATACAGGAACAACCTCGGTTATTTCTTTCCCAGTCTTCAATTCCGGGGGATACATAGAACTAGTTTGACCCGCAGCACCAGACATTAGTAAAGTATGGATGTTTGATTTTTGTCTGAAATTTCCCCCTTCCAAAGTCTCGCAAAGATCCTTATTCTCTTTTCCAGTGTGGTTTCTATTACGAGCATCATCAATTTGTTCTTTTCTTTTCGCTTTTAAAGTAGACACTAGGTTTTCAAGGTTGGCCAAAATTTCCAATTGTGCTTCATCTGGGAGTGCAGTATATGATTCCAATAGATGTTGTTCTTCCGGGATATTAAACATTTCCACCTCAGAGCGTTCGTGGGATTAGTTCCTTCACGACTGGCTTGCACCTCAGTAATATTTATTAGTAATTCTTCAGAGGTTGCCAACAGAGGAGCCTGTTCACTTGCCTCCACATTTAATTCTGATGATCTGGATTTAGACCTATTTGAGTTCAAAAATAATAGGCTTTGTATCGGAGCTACATTTTCGAAAACTCTGTGGCACTTTAAATTCTGCGAGAGGAGTAGATTTCTATTTTCATACAGAAGGCCAGCTATTTTTTTGTCATAAAATGTAAGCATGGCCCTAGCTTCCACATAGTTGTAAAAAAGGTATTCTATGGAAGCAACTTCCATACACCAGTCTATTCTAGGTATGATATGTTCCATTATAGATTGGAAATGTTGTCTCCGTTGAAATTGAGTCAGTGCTCCTTTAGGTTTAGGATAGTTTGTAATAGCCAGTTTTACCTTATTTAAAACTAGTTCCCATGGTTTAATTTTAAAGATCTTAGCCAGTTCAGGGTCATCCGGAGTCACTTTTTTTTGTTGTAAATGAAGTTTAGTATTAGTAGATGTAGAGTATGGGATCAGCGTGTTGGATTCCAATTAGGAAGTTCTAGATCAACAGGGTTGTTATTTTGCTCCATTTGGATCAGTATAGATGTATTTACCCCCTTTTCCAGCTTTGTTTTCCTAGACTTCCTTTTTCTCCTCTTTTTCCCTTTATTAGGAGCATCAGGAGTATCCAATAATCTAAAAAGTTTGTCGAATCTCATGCAAGGTTTATGTCGAGCCTTGCAGGATTTAATGTTTTTACTCTTCTTAGGTTGCTTATGTACCTGCAATTTCTTCTTTTTAGTTGTCATACCAGGAGGGGATTTCAGGCGTGTGGTCTGTGTAGCTTGCGAGTTTGTATGTAAATTTACTATTAGATCTTTATGATGGCATTCTTTCTTAGTAATAACATCAGCTAATATAGAAAGCAAAGAATTCGACTCAGCCACAAATTTAGAAATTTGGCGGAGTCGCTCTATACGTGAAAGAAGGCATTGAATCCAGCAAGCTCAAAACCCCAAAAGAGGCAGATTCCTCCACAGAATCGTTGTGGGTGGTGATACCATGCCCCAGGAGGGACTTAATACTGGGAACGATCTATCGTCCCCCTGATCAAAATGCTCAGGGAGACCTTGAGATGAGATATGAAATTGAGGAAGCATCCAAACTAGGAAAGGTGGTAGTAATGGGTGACTTCAACTACCCGGACATAGACTGGCTGCATATGTGTTCCAGTCATGACAAAGAAGCAAAGTTTCTAGATATTCTAAATGACTATTCCCTAGACCAGTTGGTCATGGAACCGACCAGAGGGACGGCAACCCTGGACTTAATCCTCAGTGGGGACCGGGACCTGGTGCGAGATGTAAGTGTTGTTGAACCGATTGGGAGCAGTGACCACAGTGCTATTAAATTAAACATACATGTAAATGGCCAATTGCCAAGAAAATCCAACACGGTCACATTTGACTTCAAAAGAGGAAACTTCACAAAAATGAGGGGATTGGTAAAAAGAAAACTGAAAAACAAAGTCCAGAGGGTCACATCATTCGAAAATGCTTGGAAGTTGTTTAAAAACACTATATTAGAAGCTCAACTGGAGTGCATACCGCAGATCAGAAAAGGTACCGCCAGGGCCAAGAAGATGCCAGCATGGTTAACGAGCAAAGTCAAGGAAGCTCTTAGAGGCAAAAAGTCTTCCTTCAGAAAATGGAAGTCTTGTCCGAATGAAGAAAATAAAAAAGAACACAAACTCTGGCAAAAGAAATGCAAGAAGACAATAAGGGATGCTAAAAAAGAATTTGAGGAGCACATTGCTAAGAACATAAAAACCAACAACAAAACATTCTATAAATACATTCAAAGCAGGAGACCATCTAGGGAGACCATTGGACCCTTGGATGATAAGGGAGTCAAAGGTGTACTAAAGAACGATAAGGAGATTGCAGAGAAGCTAAATGAATTCTTTGCATCTGTCTTCACAGTGGAAGATATAGGGCAGATCCCTGAACCTGAACTAACATTTGCAGGAAGGGATTCTGAGGAACTGAGACAAATAGTGGTAACGAGAGAGGAAGTTCTAGGCTTAATGGACAATATAAAAACTGACAAATCACCGGGCCCGGATGGCATCCACCCGAGAGTTCTCAAAGAACTCAAATGTGAAATTGCTGATCTGCTAACTAAAATATGTAACTTGTCCCTCGGGTCCTCCTCCGTGCCTGAGGACTGGAAAGTGGCAAATGTAACGCCAATATTCAAAAAGGGATCCAGAGGGGATCCCGGAAATTACAGGCCAGATAGCTTAACTTCTGTCCCTGGAAAACTGGTAGAAAGTATTATTAAAGCTAGATTAACTAAGCACATAGAAGAACAAGCCTTGCTGAAGCAGAGCCAGCATGGCTTCTGCAAGGGAAAGTCCTTTCTCCGTAACCTATTAGAATTCTTTGAGAGTGTCAACAAGCATATAGATAGAGGTGATCCAGTGGACATAGTGTACTTAGACTTTCAAAAAGCGTTTGACAAGGTACCTCACCAAAGACTTCTGAGGAAGCTTAGCAGTCATGGAATAAGAGGAGAGGTCCTCTTGTGGATAAGGAATTGGTTAAGAAGCAGAAAGCAGAGAGTAGGAATAAACGGACAGTTCTCCCAATGGAGGGCTGTAGAAAGTGGAGTCCCTCAAGGATCGGTATTGGGACCTGTACTTTTCAACTTGTTCGTTAATGACCTAGAATTAGGAGTGAGCAGTGAAGTGGCCAAGTTTGCTGACGACACTAAATTGTTCAGGGTTGTTAAAACAAAAAGGGATTGTGAAGAGCTCCAAAAAGACCTCTCCAAACTGAGTGAATGGGCGGAAAAATGGCAAATGCAATTCAATATAAACAAGTGTAAAATTATGCATATTGGAGCAAAAAATCTGAATTTCACATATACGCTCATGGAGTCTGAACTGGCGGTGACTGACCAGGAGAGAGACCTCGGGGTTGTAGTGGACAGCACGATGAAAATGTCGACCCAGTGTGCGGCAGCTGTGAAAAAGGCAAATTCCATGCTAGCGATAATTAGGAAAGGTATTGAAAATAAAACAGCCGATATCATAATGCCGTTGTATAAATCTATGGTGCGGCCGCATTTGGAATACTGTGTACAGTTCTGGTCGCCTCATCTCAAAACAGATATTATAGAGTTGGAAAAGGTTCAGAAGAGGGCAACCAGAATGATCAAGGGGATGGAGCGACTCCCTTACGAGGAAAGGTTGCAGCATTTGGGGCTTTTTAGTTTGGAGAAAAGGCGGGTCAGAGGAGACATGATAGAAGTGTATAAAATTATGCATGGCATTGAGAAAGTGGATAGAGAAAAGTTCTTCTCCCTCTCTCATAATACTAGAACTCGTGGACATTCAAAGAAGCTGAATGTTGGAAGATTCAGGACAGACAAAAGGAAGTACTTCTTTACTCAGCGCATAGTTAAACTATGGAATTTGCTCCCACAAGACGCAGTAATGGCCACCAGCTTGGACGGCTTTAAAAGAAGATTAGACAAATTCATGGAGGACAGGGCTATCAATGGCTACTAGCCGTGATGGCTGTGCTGTGCCACCCTAGTCAGAGGCAGCATGCTTCTGAAAACCAGTTGCCGGAAGCCTCAGGAGGAGAGAGTGTTCTTGCACTCGGGTCCTGCTTGCGGGCTTCCCCCAGGCACCTGGTTGGCCACTGTGAGAACAGGATGCTGGACTAGATGGGCCACTGGCCTGATCCAGCAGGCTCTTCTTATGTTCTTATGTTCTTATGATTGAGTCACCATTTGGGGCCAGTTTTCATCCATCATAGTGCCTTGTTGGTTATTTACAGCTAGATCTTTTACCTCTTTCTGAGAATGTCGAGATTCTAAGGAGTTAATTTTAAATTCTTCATAGATAGATGAGGATTCAAGTGGGGGCATTGAACTGGAAACACTTACAGCTGAGATATTAGTTTCCCTCCCCTGTATCGCTGAGTCAAAGAAAAAAGAGTTTTCCTCAGCAGCTGTTATTAATTCCTGGGCCAAATTAAGCCCCGTCCATTCCTCAGCATTTAGAATCCATGCCAAAGAATTATTTAACATCCAATCATTAACATCATTGTTATTGTTCGTTGTAGTTTCCATCTCTTTCCTCTGCCTCACTTCCTTAGTTGTCTCTTTTGTATTGTAAAAGTGTGTTATCTTGGTCTGCATTCCTTTAGTTTGTAAAGAATCTGTGTCAGTGCACAGTTCTATTCCAAGCTCTTTACATTTTTTCCTGGTAAAAACCATCCTTTTAACTTTTAACTTTTAGCTTGGTAAATGAACTTCGACTGCAGCTGCAGCAGGACTAAAAGCTTAATGTCTCTTAAGATAACACAGTCAAAACAGAGATCAACTTCAAAGGGTAAGAATAAGAAAGTATTTATATCCACAGGGATTGATGAAAGCATAGTCTAATATAAATCATGACAAGCTTTTGTTAATTATTTGTCAGTTGTCTAATCATTAGAAGCATTTGTTTGGATGCAGATCTTTACCTTTGTGGGAGTTTTAGATCGTCAGGCGTGCTCCCCACTTTGTGTAGAAGTTCGTGTAGAAGTTCAGCTTTTTTTTTTTTTAAGTCCTTTAAAGTTGGCAAGTTAGGAGGTTTTTCCAGATATCAGTCCTTAACTTCAATGCGCCAAAAGATATGTAGTAATAAAAACTCCTACAAGGGCCACTCCGAGCATGACAAACACGTCTCTACTAGGCGGTGGCCAGATTAGATCACAGAAGCCATGTAATAAGCTTCAAGCCTAAACTTGAAGAGAGCTAAACTTGAATCTTGCCTGTCCAGACCCAACATTCTAGCCCAGAGTAGTTCCATGGCAGATTACACATCTTGCCCACAAAAAAGATCTACTAAAAGGCAGATAACTGTTTCCTTCTCTCTGGTGTGGCTTTGAGATACATCTCTTGTTTCTGAAGAGATTTTAATCTGAAGAGATTTTTTCAGTGTTTTTATAGCTATCTTTTTATAGCTTTCCCCTAAGCAAAAAATAATTAATTGTGCATTTGCTTTCACTAGGATAGTAAAGACTTAGCTTCTCAGTCATAAAACTATGAAAATGTTAAAAGCATAGAACTAAAACATTGCATCTAAAATCAAATATAAGGGTAAAAACAAAAAAATAATTAAATGCACTGCTTTCATAAATAAACCTTTTTCAGCTGACCAGATTTCTATGAAGTGCATATTAAAGCAAATTGTTTCAGATTCACCAAAGTAAGCATTTTATCACAAACCAGTCACCTAAAAACCCTTTAACTGAATTAGTTTGAATTTTGAGTAACTTGATTCTAATCCAAAGGTTTGGTGTTCCGTATTTATAACATACTGATTCATCTTTCATGGTTTGCTTATACATGGCAAAACAAGACACTGTCTAGTTGCTATATATTGCTTGATCTTTAGTCATACATCTGACACAGGCAACCACTAAGGACTATCTCCTTTAAAGCAGAGAAGTTTTAAAGCTTATACATCACTAATGCTCCTCCACCCTTCTGTTGGTAGGGATGTAGAAGAAAAGGCTGGAGTTGAGAAGTAGTGGACATCCATCAGATTAATAAAATAAGTCAAAATATTAGTCCTGATCTCAGAATGTTGCTATTAGACATTTTTTTTATCAGTGAACATAAGGTTCTTTTTCATGAGATATCTTGTCCTAGTTGTGTACATGGAAATTGTTCATATGAGAAATGTGTAGTCACTTAATGTACAGGCTGTAATCCGTGTATTTAGGAACTTGCTTTACTGGAAAAATGAATGCACCAGTCATCATCCAAAGGACTGACAAACACTTTGAGTTAGTGCCGCCTTTTACTTTTGCCATCTATTGATTTCCTGAATGTTGTTTTATTACCTATTGTGAACTGCGATGGAAATTTGTAACTGAAGTGTGGTATAAAATATTTTTTAATAAATATAATGCTTTTGGAATTATCTGATCCATCGTTTGCAGAGTAGTGGTAGTGGTTGTCTATTACAGCATTCTCTTACAGGGAACCGCTATCACTACACTGCAAATGATGGATAGATAAGATTATTTCAAAATCATCATTTATTAAAAACATTTTGTACAATCCTTCAATTGCAAATTTCTAGGGCAGTTCACAATAATAACATATCCCTTAACTTATAACTTCTCTTATGGGCATTGTTCATTCTTTTAGCCTTTACCCTTCTTTAGTCTTATCTTTGTTGTACTGATTTTTTCCAGTAAAATAATATAGAATCATTAACTGCTAAAGATCCTCAGCAACTGAGGCATTGCCTAAATTCCAGAGATTTGCAATCCAGAGCTCAGGCAGATGTACAGGCAGGAGTTTGTTCCACACTGAAAGGTGCCACCAGCTCTGGCTTGCCTCAACTTCATCTCTTTGAAGGTGGGGACTGTCATCTAGCAAGGTAGCTTCTTCACCTTGTTATAAATGACAGGAAAGTGCATTCCCTCAATGTCCGCCTCCCCTCCGTCGATAAAATACTGTGCTGTAATAGCTTCCATTAAGCATGTCATGTCTTTCAGTTTTTCTTTGAATATTTCCCCGCGCCTTATACCACACTGTTTCTGAATGTCCTTCGGGTTTCAGATATCATTTACCAAGTGGTGGGGAGAGGTAGGGGTTCATTTGCTAGCTAACACCCTTTGAACATTTTCTGTGCGTTTGTGAAAGATCAACCTTGTGTGAAACAGCTGTTTTGTGGTGGAGACTTGCCAAGCAGAGGTTTCAACTTGTGAGTCTTGTGGCTCCGTTTTGCCCGTGAAAGTCACAGTAAGTTTAGAAACATGGAAGACTCCTCAAGCGCACAGGCGCCTCGTTGCCTCGCACTCCGACGCGCCCCGTCGTCCTACACTGCAAGCCTATACGTCTCTACTCAGAGCAGGCCCTGCTGAGTACGGTGGGGCTTACTCCCAAATAAGTGAGTGTGGATATGTACGGAATGCATCCGACCCCGATTGCAAAACGAAACTATGAGCTCGCTTCCTCGGTCATTAATCGACACAGAAACTTTGCGTCTGTTGCCCTGGGGGATTGGCCCGGCCTGCCAGTGAGGGGCGGGAAGCGGCTTAGCCAATCCGCAAAGAAGCTGAGCGTCAAAGCTCCCTCCCGCTTCACCACCTCCCCTCCACTGCCTTTCTGCCGTGCCTTGGCTGCTTTAACTGCCTATCTGGGTGGCGCACTCTTACGCACAGAGGCAGTGCCGGGGAGATGGCGTTGAACTCGGCCTGGAAGCAAATGTCGTGGCTCTATTACCAGTACCTGCTGGTCACCGCGCTCTATATGCTGGAGCCTTGGGAACGAACGGTGTTCAGTATCCTTTTATTTTGTTCCGCTGAGGGACCCGTGAGGGAAAGGTTGCTGGGAAAGTTCCGGTTAAACTGGGTGCGCTGCGCTGCGCTGGGCTGGGCACAGCGGATGGGGAGTTGTGGCGCTGGAAGGTAGAGGGAGGCGACCGCCTGGCTTTGGCCGAGAAGGAAGGCCGCGGGGCTCCTGCGAGCGGTGTGTGCGCAGTGAGCTTTAAGGGACTTGGGGGTAATCGGAGTTGTATAGCAAACCTCAGGTTTGGGGCGGAAAAACATAGATGTTGGCTTTTCAGTCAGGCCGCCTCCTTCCTGGAGGGAAAGTCATGACGAAACTTAACGTGTGTGCAGTATAAATATGCTTCCGCCTTGCTCTTCTCCCCTCCTAAAGTTCAGAGCGATTTATATGGGGCTCCCAGAGAAACATTTTTTCTCTTACTGCCCAGGTTTACACCTCCTTACCTTTGCCATTGCTATCGGGTTAGGTACTGTACTCCAAGGCTAATCGCTGTTTGACCATGGGAGGGAAGGCACTGCCGCCAACAGGTGACTGCTGTCGTTTTCTTCACTTAGCTGCTTAGGATGGATTCTGATAACTGAGAGTGCTTGGGATGGCCCTAAGTGGGTGTGCACTGGAGTAACAGGAACAGTGAGGAATAAAGTACTGAGGTGCTTCTGCATGACTTCCCAAATTTCTCAGTGACCAAGATGAGAAGTAAATGGGGAAGGATTTTGAGGGTAAGAGGCTTTAAGTGCATGTAACTTGAGATGCTATGTTAAATCTCTTTGGGAGGTGTTAAAAAGGCCATATTAGGTTACTGGGTGGCTGTGCCATTAAGGTTTATGTGGCTGTGGTTTGGGACTTTAAAGCATGTTGGCTTTGGGTATTGTGTTTTATCCTGCCCTCTTTTAATACTGTTGTTGCAGATTTATTGATTTTACACTGTTTTATATTGTATCACTGTATTTTATTAATTGTATTTTAATGATTTTGTACGTCGCCTAGAGTGGCCATTGGCCAGATAGGCGACACAGAAATTAAATTTATTATTATTTATTATTAAGAAGACACAGTGTTGTGCTGCATGTTGTAATTGAGCATGAATGGATTTGAGGGTGGTTTTTCACCTGTGTGATGAACAATTGGGGCTGTAATTGCTGTGGTTTCCTGTGCATGATTCACTTCAAAACAAGGTTGAGAATTTGTGATGGAAAAAAAGCTTTTGTGCAATTCATGAGGGATCAAACCAAGCTAATGAAGGAGAATGTTTCTTGATATGTTACTATTTATGTGCCAGAAACAAGGCCAAAAATCCTCGTCTGCCTGCTACATACCATGGTTTTAAATCATAAGGACACTCTTCACTTACGTTGCCACAGTCTAAAGAGAAACAACATGGTGTGCCTGCCAAGAAGTAATGCACTCAGTATCTATTTCACAGGACTACTAGAGTCTTTATACTGTCCATCTTTTTGCTACTAATGAAGTAAAGTGTTGGATGAACCACCATTTCCTACTTCCTCTAGACACACTCCAGCTAGGGATTAACTAGCCTGATTAATCAAGCAGTTTTAAAAATTGATCAGTTGATAGCTTAAATGGTGCAGCACTACCTAAAATATCTTTCTACCCTGTCCCTTTCCAGTGGAAGCAAATGAGAGAGAATCTTGCAGGTAAGATAAAGCTAAATGGAGATCAGATATGAACAATGGTCTTTATTACAGCTAAATCACTTTTTTGATTCTGGGATCACTGTCCCATTCAGCCAACGATTTGTGCTTATCTTTTTTTACTAATAAATTTTCAAATGGTTCATTAAATCAAATAAAGGATGATAGCTTATTGCTGATTTCAGTTATGAAAGTATTCTGTATAAAATATCAGTTATACAGGTTAGGCCCACTAGGCCATTTGCATTGTGAAATAGCTCCTGTGCTTGCAGTCTACTGACTCCTTTGCAATTGACACCGTTGTAGCAAATAATCTTTTAACAATGCTGTGTGCCTTGGTTTGGGCGCAGGCTGATACCACATGCTTCCAGCAATATAACCTCACAGTTCCTTCAAACCTGTAGCTGGCCATCAAGGTACACCATTACCTTGTTAATGGTGGTATTCATGTATTACTAGCTTACTTTGTTATACTGGTATGACATTTGCCTGCAAAAATAATAATGATGCAATACATATACTATGCTGCCATTGGTACACAAGTTGTGTGCAGCTCATATCTACATGGTGCATTACTGGATCTGCCTGTGCTGGTGACCAGGGAGCAGCTTGCTGCTGGTAACTGGCAATTGATGACACTGACTATATATTGTCAGATGGTTATTCTTTGGAATTAGTGTATTGGTCAGCAACTGGTAGTTGTCCCAAATCAAATTTGGCCTAAATTTGCTAAATCTCAGTCTGTCTTCCCTCCTTTCTTTTGCTTGGGGGATCCTGTAGTGAGGAGTCCTAATTGTTTCTTTTCCATGTTTCTGAAGTCACCATCGGTGGGGCTGGGAAAAGTTGGTCCTCTCATTTTGTGAGTGTGCACACCTTGATCTCCTTCTCCTCTTTGTGAAATATGTTTTAACTGCCACTGTGGCATCTTTATCTACCTGCATAACTCCCACCACCACTCTGGTTCTGCTTCACGCTGGCAAAACTATTATGAACTAGACCAGTGGTTCCCAAACATTTTTCCTTACAGACCACTTGAAAATTGCTGAGGGTCTTGGCAGACCACTTAATGATTTTTCTGCTTGTTGTAGCAATTGTAATGCACTGTGCTAGATGCTGTATGATTTTTTTAACTGAATTCAGATTAACTTTCTTAATACTAGCCCCCCATTAACTTTGCTGCTAAACCTCTCCACACCTTTCAAGAGCCTCCTCTCCCCCTGTCATTTCTGGTCCATCCTGCTCACCTTTTTTGGCAGACACTGACATCTAAGAATGATGGAGCAGGTGCCGCTCCCACTGTTCTTCACAGATACATCACAGACCACCTGAACGAAGCTCATAGATCACAGTTTGGAAACCCTTGAAACAGACTACACACACTCCCTACTTCACTTACATTGGCCCCATTCTGGATTCATGTCCTGTAGCTGTAATTCTGTACCAACCTGGATTCCACCCAAGAGCTGGTTTGTTCGGCCTCTTAAACTGAGCAAAAAGGAGAAGAGATTGATGAGAAACAGAAGAGAAATTTCTGTTGCCAGTGGTATGCAAATCAGGTTTATTTCTGGCCTTATCCAAAGCTATATGCATTAGTGAGGCTTAATGAAATCCAGCTACTTCAGCTTAACTGGTTCAATGATTATGCTGAGTTTCCAAATGTAGTAGTGTTATTAACTAGTATAGTCTTAATTTCCCCAGTTAATATTCTGTGTTAGGCCAGCTGACTGTACTTAAAACATGTTTATTCTCACTTGAGACATGGCTTTATAGCATTCTTGAATTGTGACTTTAATACACTGTCAATATGTGGTTTTCCTTTACTGCCATTCAGATTCCATGCTAATATCCATCCTTGGAATGGCACTTTATACTGGCTATGTTTTCATGCCTCAGCATATTATGGCAATATTGCACTATTTTGAAATTGTGCAGTGAGGAAGAATGTCCTAAGTAGTGACCAGTCAGAAGGTGAAGAACTGACCATCTACAATTAAGGAGTTCTACAAGTGACAAAGCAAGCAAGATGTGATTGTATCCACAACTGGCAGTCACCACTAAGGGATGCAACATGGCCTTTTTGGTGGCATTTTTTTCTTTATAAGATTCCCTTGTATAATAATTTGTCTATTAACATTGTGATTGTTTGTACCTTTGATATCAGTATTTTCTTAACTTTGTGACAGTCCCAGTATTACACTGTAAAAGCTTTTCTTAATGTAACAGAGTACATTTTGCCTTCTATTTTTAATCAAAAACCATCTTATTAAATGGGGCTTAAAGCTTTTGCTATTGTATGGTATATATCCATCTGGGTATATTTCTAGTAACACATTTTGTAAGAAAAAAGTGTTTAGATTCATATGGAGATGTGGATATATTCATGGAATCTTACAAAACCTTGTTTGTAAGACCTAACTCAGGTGCTTCAATTGCTATCTGGACTGTTCAGCTGAATATTTGTGTATCATTCTATTTTGCTTTAGTAATAAGTGGAAAGCCTTTGTTCCATTTGAAGAAGAATATGACCACCTAGCATCTATGTATATGGAACAATATTTTGTAAGGAGAAAGTGCTGGGCCTAACTCTTGTCTGCACACAAAGGCTTAGTTTTATGCATGCCATCTGGAGTTTTGTGATAACATCTTACAGCTGCTATTATAGCTTCTAACTGTATATTGTTTCCCAAAGAGCATATTTTAATATAGACTGAATTTAAAGACCATGGCTATTGCTGTTGTCTATAGTATAATCATGTCTGTATTATGAACCCTTTATTGTAACTATTGTTCAAACTCCTTTGAATACCCAGACCAAATGACCAAAATATAATGTTTGAAGTGAACTTGAGTTGAAAACAACAGCAATAAGGAGCTACTAGGCTGAAGTCTTGTCTTAGTTTTTATAGCCTTTTTTCATATTTGTATTCTGAAACGTAAGATAGCAATTTTTAAGGTGGGGGTTATTTTTCCCCCAAAATAAAAGCTGAAAGCATAGTTGATGCCTAATGAGTTGTTGCTTTAATTTTAGGAGACTGTATTACAGGATAGGGATCCTGTGGCCCTCTAGATGATGTTGGGCTCCCAAACCCCATTAGCCTCAGCCAGCATGGCCAATGGTCAGGGATGAGGAGAGTTTCAGTCCAGCAACATCTGGAGGTCCATAGGTTCCCCATCGGTGCTCTATTGAATAATACTCTTTCAACAGTGCTCTAGAGAGAAACAAAATACAGTAGGGCCCCGCTTACTGGTGCTTCACATTCCGGCGTTCCGCTAATGCAGCAGCGGGAAATTCCCCCTTTTAAAGCCGATTTAGTGGTTTTACGACATTTTCACGTCATTTTTGCGCGACTGCCCCATTATAGTCTATGGGTCCCGCTTTACGGCGGGGGCCTGGTCGCTAACCCGCCGTATAAGCGGGCCTTACTGTATGTTATAAAATAATGTGGTGGGAGGATAGTCCTGGCTCTCAGTTAGTAGAACAAGGTCTGAGCTGGGAGGCCTCTGCTTCAAACGTCGCTTGAGCTCTCAGTAGGCAAGCTATTTCCTCTCGGCTTAAACCCCCAATTTTCAATAAGGTATTACTGACCTACCTTGCAGGGTTATTGGAAAGACTGCTTGGAAACTGTATGTACTTTAAGCACTTGAAATCAATGGAACTAGTTCTAAGCCTCATTGTTTTTCATGTGGAATTTAGTCCCAACTAATTTTGCTGCCCTGGGCTCCTACTGGGAGAAAGGGCGGGATATAAATCGAATAAATAAATAAACTCTAGCTAGGTTGGGGCCATAGTTATTAAATCATGTGGTTTAATGTGTAGTTTAAAGGAGCTGAGATATGCAATCATGTATACAAGCATGGATTCAATTGGAAAATTGGGTTGAATTAGATATGTCGGCAGCAGATCTGTGTGCCAGAAGGGGATTCATTGGATCCTCTTGCACTAGGGTGCAGTGCACTGGGGTGGGGAGAGGGAATTGTAAAGAGCAACATAGTTATGTAGGGGGTAGGGAGTTGAATCATCCCTTAACAGCGTCAAGACATTCCCCGCCCCTTCAGTGATCTTTGTCACTGGAAATAACCCTCCATCAGGCAAAAAGCAAGCTTTTTCAATATGTTTTTGTTAAAAGGGATAAAAGGTTCAGCTCTGCCTGTACTGCCCATACTGCATAAATAATAGTGATGTTGCCTCTGCTTCCCCCTTGCACCTCCCCCTCAAATAATAGCTCTGTGACAGTCTGTGTTTCATTGGGAAAACAGTCAAAGGGGAAAGGGTGAAAACCTCTCAGTGCCATGTTTTTGATATGAGTTGAGGGCTCTTCCACCTGCTCGTAACACTTCAAAACGTGTGAGATCATTCACATCTCTCTCACACATCTAATTTGGTCCTCCCCCTATAAAGTTAGGGTGACAATATTCTCCCTTAATGTAACTTCTTTCTTTGGGTGGCTGCAATGTAAAAAACATTTAATTTTATAAATTGTATTTCAGTTTTCCAAATAAAAATTCAGTTAGCTGATCAAAATCTTAATATCAAAATAAAACATTTAAAAGCAGTAGGAACACATGTTGCCTGATGTTTGGCTAGATTAACAATTAGGATGTGGCTAAACTGCTTGAAATGAAAAACCCGGACAACATGGAGGTAGTGACAACAAGCAGGTCTTGTGATCCACAGCTGCCTTTGAAAGCCAAGGCTGTATCCTGAGGATGATTTACAGCATAATCCAAGATCCGCTGGAATGAGTTAATTTGGAATAGGAGGATCTTGGGCTGTTCTGGCTCAGTCAGGGCTATGCCAGCGTAACTTCCTCATCCTAGCTCAGCCACGGCTATGCCAGGAGAACTTCAACCGGCATGAGTCCCAAAACAGATGTGTTGGGGGGCAACCTCTTTCAGCCCAATCATGGGACCTGGTAACCCTGTGGAATGTACACTGGCAAAATGTACAATTAGTACAATAATAAGCTTAAAACCAGTAAGGAAATAACTATAACAAACTGCTCAGTTACGACTTTAGGCCATTAGGAAACAGAACAAGGCATAAAATTACAGAACAAATAGTATTAAGGCAGCTCAAAATAAGATATAAATTTAATACATAATTAAAATAACAGAACCATTTATGTTGGAAGCAAAGATGAAAGAATTATCATTGGCAATAAAAGGCAGCACACTGATACTATTTTAGGGTCATTTTTCTTTTCTACCGGTGTCAACGTAAGACAGGAATGAAAATACTATAAAATACTATAATGATGCACTTGTATGGCTTGTCTTGATTTCTATTGTTGTCTTGGTTGATATGAAGGAGTCTGCCCTGTTTAAAGACTTCAGTAGAAAATAGGGGTTTTTTTGAATATGTGTGCACCAATTTTTAGTTTTTTTAATACATTGTAGATATTCTAGGTGAGCCTAAGGTTGCTCACAACATCATGAAATAGAACAATTCCTTTTAAAACTCTCACACGTAAAACATTAAAACGGTAAGAGAGTGAAATCACTGATGACAGATTGGGGTGGCTTTGGGGAAAGAGAACAGAATTTAAAAATACTGTCTTAAAAAAGTGAAACGCAAAATGAAAGAAACCGTCCCCAACACTGGGAATGTTCTGTTTATCTTATGTTTATCTTCACAAAAATCCAGTAAACATTTATAAACAACAGTTCTGGGTTTAGCTTTCTATGAAGCTTCAATAGTTCCCTCCAGCAATTTAGGAGATGCCGAAGCACTCAAATGCAGATGGTCCATAAATTTTATTTATTTATTGCCTTCCACACAGGCGATGTACAAAATGCAGTAAAATACAGTTTAAAACAATACAGAAAGTGGCAGATAAAACAATGCCAAGTAGACACCTATGGCAGAGACCTATTTATCCTGCTGGGAAGGCTTGTTAGTGGAAAATACATCTTCATTTGTTTCCAGAAAGGGCAGGCAGTGGCCACCTATCATATCTTGCCAGGAATATTGTTCCACAGAATAGGGGCAGCCACACTAAAGGTCTAGTTCTGAGTTGCTATGGATCAGACTTCTGAGATTTTTGGAACTTGCAAGGGAAGCTCTCCCTCAAATCACAGTGACCTACTGGATATATAAGGGATAAGGCACTCTCAAGTAACCTGGGCCTGAGCTGTAGACGGCATTGTTTGTTCGTACCAGAACCTTGAATTTTGCCGGGCAGCAAATCAGCAACCAGTGCAAATCCCATAAACAAGGTGTTATATGCTAGCAATAGTTTGCTTCCAGAGGCAACCTAGATGCTACATTCTGCATCAGCTGTAGCCTCTACAGCAGCCTCAAAGGTAGCCCTGCATAAAACACATTGTAGAAATTCAACCTTGAGGTTACCAGTGCATGAACAACTGTGCTGCCATAATTGAATATACTGCCATTTGAAGCAACAAAAGTTATCCAGCTTATCAGTTGATTTGATGTATAGATCCCAAAGTCAACCCATTGCTTCCACATGAAAGGCTACCTTTCTATCTTCAAATCTAGATAACCCTATAAAGTTAATTTAGTGTGATCATATGGGTTAAATTGTAACTGACGAGATGATATATGCCATGTCTCTCTAGTTGCTAAAACTGAAGGTGGTATAGGCCCTTTCATTTTTTTTAATACATAGGCCCCAACTCTACCCATCCAAAGAGGGTGCTAAATAAACCATCTCTAAACATGGTTGCCCCTGAGTGCCCTCTCTGGCATTGTGGAGCCTGGTTTGCACCTTGGTACATTAGTGAACTAAGGACAATGAAACAGGCTGGATGACTGCTAGAGTGCAAGTGGCAAAAGACGTGCTGTGAGATTGATGAGGCACGAGTAAAACATAACCATGCCTACTGTGTGGTAGTGAGGACAGCAAAGAAAGCCCACTTCTCTGCCACCATCCCATCCTCAAGTAGCTGTCCAGTGGAGCTTTTCTGTATTGTCAGGGGTTTGCTGACATCATCTCCAGGAAATGGATTTTTAGACCCTTCGGAGGCCCACTGTGAATTGTTTGCAAGGCACATTGAGGGTAAAGTTGCTCACCTCCGTAGCGGTCTTGAAGCCCCATCCACATCTACTGTGGTCCCCAGTGAAGTCCAGTGCAATGTCTGCTGCACCTTCTTGGGATTGGTTTCAATTGATGTGGCTGATGATGTAGACTGGGTGCTTGCGATGATGTGACCAGCAACTTGTCCTCTCAACCCTTGCTCTTCTTGGCTTGCTAAAGCTTGCCAAGGACATTTGACTGAGTGGATCTAGGGTATAGTTAACACGTTGTTGCAGGAGAAAGTGGTCCCAGCCGCTCTGAAAGAAGTTATGATCTGACCAGTCCTGAAAAAGTCCACCCTGGACCCCTTGGTTTATGACAGCTACCTCCTGGTCACAAATACCCCCTTTTTAGGGTAGGTGGTTGAGAGGGTTGTGGCACAGCAATTGCAAATACTCTTGGATGAAACACATTATCTTGACCCATTCCAATCTGGGTTCAGGCCTGGCTATGGGCCTGAAGCTGCCTTGGTCACCCTGATGGATGACCTTTATCCGGAGAAGGATGGGGGGTGCAACCCTGTTATTCTTACATGATCTCTGAGCAGCTTTTGATACCATTGACCGTGGTATCCAGGGCTCACTTGGTGATATGGGTATTGGAGGCACTGTTTTACAATGATTCCGCTCCTATCACCAGGGTCATTTTCAGATAATAGCATCGGGTGATTGTCTTTCGGCCCCTTGGCAGCTGTGCTGTGGGGTGCCACAGGATACCATCTTGTCCCCAATGGAAATGGGCTGCCTTCAAGTCGATCCCGATTTATGGCTACCCTATGAATAGGGTTTTTCATGGTAAGTGGTATTCAGAGGGGGTTTACCATTACCTCCTTCTGAGGCTAGTCCTCCCCAGCTGGCAAGGGCCTGCTCAGCTTGCCACAGCTGCACAAGACAGCCCCTTCCTTGTCCACAACTGCCAGCTGGGGGGCAACTGGGCTCCTTGGGACTATGCAGATTGCCCACGGCTGCACAGGTGGCAGGGCATGTAAACCCTGAGCCACTCACTGTGGGGATGATCTTTAGCTGGCCCTTTACACCCAGGAGACACAAACGGGGATTTGAACTCACAGACTCTGAACTCCCAGCCAGGCTCTCCTCCCCACTGTGCTATACCGGCTGTTGATGATGATGTTACCCAGCTCTATTTCTCTGTAACATCTGAATTGGGAGAGGCCATGCAAGCTGTGGACCACTGCCTGTATTCGGTGGTCGGCTGGATGAGGGCCAACAAACTGAGTCTGAATCTTAGCAAGACGGAGGTGCTGTGGGTTGGTAGTTCCCAAGTTCAGATAATTGGTCAGTTGCCTGCTTTGGATGGGGTCATACTCCCTCTGAAAGAGCAGGTTCATAGTCTGGGGGTGCTCCTAGATCCATCTTTGTTGCTAGAGGCCCAGGTGACCTCAATGGCTAGGAGTGCCTTTTACCAGCTTCAGCTAGTAAGATAGCTGCAGCCGTTTCTGGACCAGAATAGTATGACCACTGTTGTCCACGCACTGGTAGCCTCCAGGCTGGATTACTGTAATGCACTCTGTGGAGCTGCCCTTGAGGTTGGTCTGGAAGGTGCAGCTGGTACAAAATGCAGTGATGCGACTGCTCACTGGAGCAGGGTATTGCCAACATGTCACCCCATTGCTGAAAGAATTGCACTGGCGGCCCCATTAGCTACAGGGTTAAGTTCAAGGTTCTGGTTTTGGTATACAAAGCCCTATACAGCTTGAGACCAGGTTACCTGAAAGATCATCTTACCCCTTACATACCCAGTTGAGCACTGTGCTCTGCAGGTGAGGGCCTTCCGCAGATACCATCATATCAGGAGGTCTGTTTTGCACAACATAGGAAGTGGACCTTCAGTGTAGTGGCACCTACCTTTTGGGATTCCCTCCCCTTAAATATCAGACAGGCGCCATCTCTGTTATCTTTTCAGCACTTACTGAAGACCTTCCTGTTTCAACAAACCTTTTAAGTAGAAACCTTATCCCAGTCTGCATCTGTGTTGGAATTACTTTTTAAGACAATCTTAAAGCTTTACTGTTTTTAAATATGTTTTGTTTTAATATATGTCAAAGTCTGTTTTTATGATGCCCTGGGCTCTTACTGGGAGGGAGGGTGGGATAAAAATTTAATAAAATTAAATTAAATTACCCATGCTTTGGTAGTCATAGATTTTATACAATAATACTTTGTATAAAATGCTGGGGAGAACATTCTTAAGTGAAACAGAAATAAAAACCATGGTAATATAAACCATGTGTTCTTTTATCAAATCTATAATCCAACCTATAGATTATGGGTAACCTACCACTGAACTGAAAGACAAGGGAGGGAAATCTGCGAAAAAATATTCACATACTATTAAGCAAGGGAGCTTTCAAAAAGTTTAGGGGAGAAAATTATCTTGCTCCTAGACTGTACAATGCAATGCTCTCCAGTAATTAACAGTGCAGTGAGTGGAGAATGCAAAGTATCACATCAAGTGTAACTTCAAAGGGCTTCTCGTCCTACAAGACCCTATCTCCCTATGACACAATCTCCCAATTTCTCATATAAGGAAGCTTCAAAGTTTCCTCTCAATATTTGCTATTTTAATCAAAACTGGTTTTATAGCTCATCTTCTCCTTGCTGTACTAGTCATGTTTTAAACATACTGATTGAGACATCAAACGGATAATTTACAAATCCCCTCCTAGCCACAGAATGGTGAAATAGTATCCTTTGTGAAATATAAAATAGGAAATTCTGTCCTCCACTTCAGTTGTTATAGGTATGAAGTCTAGAATTATTTATTTAATGAAGGTTTATGCTATTTTAAGGCTGCAATCCTATGCACACTTACATGGGAGTAAATCCCATTGAATCAAGTGTGGCATTCTTCCAAGTGTAGAAGTGGATCTTTTCAGTGAAGGCTATCTGATTTGCTGCCTGAAACCTTTATGTGTATGAGTCTATAACTTTGCATGCTACATACTGTATATTTAACCTGGAGAAGAGAGGATTGTGAGGAGACATGCTAGTGGTCTTCAATATCTGAAGGACCATCCCACTGAAGTCTTGTGCTCTTTTGCTGTAGGCTCTAGAGAGCAGAAAAATGGGTGGAAATTGGAGGGAAGCAGATTTTGGCTGAACGTTAGGAGAAACTTCCTAACTTTAAGAACTGCTTTACAGTGGAACAATAGCATCTGGTGACTCCATGACAGTGGGGCAGTGGAATCTGCAGTTTTAGCCCAAACTTTCAAGGAGCTGTCCAAGGAGTATCGCCTTGGACAGCTCCTTGAAAGTTTGGAGTAAAACCTGGAGCCGTTTCCACCACCACAAAGAAAGAGAGAGAAAATCCCAAAATGCGGAGAGAAAACTTATTTCTTAGGAAAGCCCTTTTGGGGATTTTTTTTTTCTTTTGGGGATTTTTTTCTCTTTCTTTGTGGTTCTTTGTATACTGACTGTTTTTTGTTTCCTGCAGATTCCACTGCCCCACTGACATGGAGCCACCAGCCATCGCTGCAGTGGAACAGAGCACATTAGGAGGTGGTGGGTTCTCGATCACTGGAGGTATTTAAGTGGATGCTGGAATTATCACTCTTTTCAAGAAGGGTGATAGAACAGATTGTGGGAACTACTGCAGGTAAAATCCTTGCAAGGATCCTCACAAATCTCCTACCTATCTCAGAAGAAATCCTCCCTGAATCCCAAAATGGTTTCCACCCTTCCAGGGGGACAGTGGACATGATCTTCACTGCACGACAGCTTCAAGAAAAATGCAGGGAGCAAAACTGACCTCTTTATATGGCGTTTATTGATCCGACTAAGGCTTTTGATATTGTAAATCGAACTGCTCTCTGGACCATCCTTCTGAAAATTGGATGCCCTGATAAATTTGTGAATATTTTGCGACTCCTCCATGACAGCATGAAGGTGACAATTTTGGATAACAATGGCTCTCAAAGTGATCCATTCAAAGTGGGATCAGGCATCAAACAGGGATGTGTCATTGCTGTGACCTTATTTGCCATTTTCATTGCCATGATTCTACACCTTGTTGAGAGGAAACTTCCCACTGGCATGGAAATCACATATTGAACAGATGGAAAGCTTTTTAATCTCAGTAGGCTGAAAGCAAAAACTAAGGTAATTACAACCTCTGTCGTAGAACTTCAGTATGCCAATGATAATGTAGTCTCCACACATTCAGAGGAAGATCTTCAAACTATCCTAAATGTCTTTGCAGAAGCATATGGAAAGCTTGGCCTCTCACTTAACATCAAAAAAACCAAAGTGCTTCATCAGCAAGTGTGAACCAGTCCCTCTGTAGCACCATCAATCCAGCTTAATGGTGCGACGCTGGAGAATGTCAATCACTTTCTTTATCTTGGCAGCCATCTCTCTGTAAAAGCTGACATCCGACGCTGAAATTCAGCATTGTCTGAGCTCTGCGAGCGCTGCATTCTCCCGAATGAAGTGTAGAGTGTTCGAGGATCAGGATATTCGCAGGGAGACCAAAATGCTTATTTACAAAGCCATTGTACTACCGACCTTACTGTATGCCTGTGAAACATGGACCATTATAAAAGCCACTCCCAACTTCTTGAAAGATTCCACCAACGCTGCCTCCAGAAAATTCTGCAAATTACTTGGGAAGATAGGCAGACTAATGTTAGCGTATTGGAAGATGCAAAGACCACCAGTGTTGAAACAATGATCCTCCAACATCAACTTTGCTGGACCAGCTTCGAATGCCTGATCACCATCTTCCAAAGCAGCTACTTTACTCCCAACTTAAGGATGGAAAATGGAATATTGATGGACAGCAAAAGAGGTTTAAAGATGCTCTCAAAGCTAATCTTAAAAAATGTAACATGAGCATCGAGAACTGGGAAGCCTTGGCCCATGAGCGTCCCAATTGGAGGTCGGCCATTATCAAAGGTTCTATGGACTTTGAAGAAGCACGAGTGATGGGGAATTTTATATATACATACATGTACAGCTAATGGGGAACTCAATATACATAATCAATAAGCAAAAACATTCTTTTATAAAGCTATAAAGCTACAAAGGTTCATAACAGTTTAATAGTTTAGTAGGAAGCCAGATCTTTTTCTTCTTGCAGCTTTCTCCCTGACTATGCTGGCCGTTTTGAACTACTTGTACTCAAAACAATTGATAACACTGTGCTGAATATCTCAGTACCTCCAAGACGTAGAAAGAATTGCAGAATGGCTAAAATGCTTAGCTCATTAGCTGGAGTGCTTAGCTCACTGTGAAAATGTACTTTCATGTGAAGTACTGAACATTGCCATATTCATTAGAACACCAAATTCACTAGAACATGATGCAGAGAAATACAGTACCTATGCAATCCCTATGCAAAATGCCTGTGTAATACTGTCATGTCTATGTCATTCTGATGTGTTAAATCCTAATTGGTAGATGCTAAAGTCTTTGTCCTGAAATGTATAAAAACCCCAGGCAAACAGTGCCAAGTTGCAGTTCTCCACTCACTAGGAGGGGGACTGACCAAGTGTACACTTGTCATCCAGTAAAGCCCTACCTTTTTGCTGCAAGCCTGTGTCTTCAAAATTTTTATTCAAAGACCCCCAGCAAAAGAACCCACAGGAGAAAAACAAAATTCTCCAACACGGGTACAGGGCGAAAGGGACAAACGAGCTAAGCGGAAGGCACGTCAAGCAAATCCTCATCGTGACCCTCTTCCATCTGGAAACCTATGTCCTCACTGTGGGAGGCTGTGTGGATCCAGAATTGGCCTCCACAGTCACTTACGGACCCATTGTTAAAGACCTTACCCTGGAAGATAATCTTACTCAGCCACGAGTGATCGCCAATGAATGAAAAGAAAATGAATGTTACATCCTGCATTGTAGATCTTGCATTGAGCCCGGGTTGAGTTATATCTCTTCCAAGGCCTCTTCCAGATCTATGATTTTGTTTAATTCTATATGGGAGCTATATGGGAGCTGTTACCATTTGGAAACATGTTCACAACATACCATTATGGTGTTTGTGGCCTATTGCCGAAATAAAACACAAACACCATTCATTGGGCTAAATCATGGGCCACTTTATTAAACGGAATCAATTAGAATAATGAACCTGCAGAGGGGAAATCAAGTGCGGGAGCATTCTGATGATCCAGGCAAAGCCTGCTTGCAGCCATAGGGCGACTAAACCTTGCCTGAGCCCGGGGCTGCCCTATGCCAGACCCCAGCTCAAGCCACACCCTGAAGATGTGTAGGGGGTCCAACCCGCATCACCGCCCCCCGGAGCCGTGAAACTCCGAGCGGATGAGGCACGTTGGCCCCAAAGGCGGCCTGTTTTCTGCCCCCTGGGCCATATAGCCCTGAGCTGCAGGCCCCCGGACCGCCAATCGCCCCCAAAGGTGCCTAAAGGTGTCACCTAGCTGCCCTTTCCCTTTAAACCTTTTCCCGCACTTCTTTGCCACAAGTGACCATTGACATATTAAAGCTAGAAACAGATCAATCAGCCTATTAACCCCAAAGGCACCCGTGCTAACCCTTGACCCGTCCCCCCAACCACAGTGTGGAGTAGGCAAAAGAAACCTGCCAGCAAAGCGAGGCAGGCAGGCCAAAAATTCCTAGTCGGCCCCGTAGCGACCAAATGAATCACACTGCAGCAGAGGGAGGGTCGGGCGGGTGCCGCCAAAATTCAAAGGAGGGCAGGAGGCTGGCAGGGCGGCCTTAAATGGCCTTCAGCCGCCCCGCCTCCTTCCTGTGTGTCACGATGGCGCGCCGGCGCGCTGCGTGCACGCCCAATGGCGGCCTGAGCTTCGGCTGTGGCCACAAACTCGCCCCTTTGCCCAGAAGTACCGGGCACGGAACAGGATTGTGGCCTATTGCCGAAATAAAACACAAACACCATTCATTGGGTTAAATCATGGGCCACTTTATTAAACGGAATCAATTAGAATAATGAACCTGCAGAGGGGAAATCAAGTGCGGGAGCATTCTGGTGATCCAGGCAAAGCCTGCTTGCAGCCATAGGGCGACTAAACCTTGCCTGAGCCCGGGGCTGCCCTGTGCCAGACCCCAGCTCAAGCCACACCCTGAAGATGTGTAGGGGGTCCAACCCGCATCACCGCCCCCCGGAGCCGTGAAACTCCGAGCGGATGAGGCACGTTGGCCCCAAAGGCGGCCCGTGTTCTGCCCCCTGGGCCGTATAGCCCTGAGCTGCAGGCCCCCGGACCGCCAATCGCCCCCAAAGGTGCCTAAAGGTGTCACCTAGCTGCCCTTTCCCTTTAAACCTTTTCCCGCACTTCTTTGCCACAAAAGGGGGACAAGCCTCTGCTTAGTCTCCCTTTACCCCACACCCGATAAGAATCTCGTGCAGACCCCTCTGCAGGTCCATCTGGAAGATGCCATCGTTGCCCCACGAACTGCATGTCCACGCATGCCTACAACTGAGGGCCTTGCCCTCCATGTCTGACCACAGCAGACGACCCAAGGCTACCGAGGCCTCAACTGCATGTCCTCACATGCCTGCCACTGAGGGCCTTGCCCTCCATGTCTGACCACAGCAGACGACCCAAGGCTACCGAGGCCTCAACTGCATGTCCTCACATGCCTGCCACTGAGGGCCTTGCCCTCCATGTCTGACCACAGCAGACGACCCGAGGCTACCGAGGCCTCAACTGCATGTCCTCACATGCCTGCCACTGAGGGCCTTGCCCTCCATGTCTGACCACAGCAGACGAACAGATGCTATTGTGGCCTCAACTGCATGTCCTCACATGTCTTGCCCTTCAGTAACCAAGGTAATTCCCACCCAGGGGAATGACCACCACCTGCAGAACCTTCCGCCCTGAACCCTGCTGGAACAACATGGGTAGGAGACCATTCCAGTGCATACTCTGTCGACCCAGCCACCAAACTGTGGCCCACCATCCGAGGCCCAGCTGTGAACCAATGTGCGTTTGCGGCCCCAAGGCCAGCCTATGAGATCATGCCATGACTGCAGAGTAGGCTGCGCGTCTGCTCCATCCCCATCCAGCAACCTGCCAAAACAGAAACAATTGTGAACAGTTGGGTCGCGGACCTTCAGACTCACCCCCAGGGTGAATGTATTCCATGCGCCCCCTACTTCCACCTCCTAATGGCGTGCACCTGCATATACCAAAACCAAATGGACCGTCCCAGGTAGGCAATTCCACTGCCGGGTAGGCAAACCCCATTCCAGAGGAGCATGTCCCTCAAACCCCCATGGGTCTGCTCCCAGGCACTGCGACACTAGACTGAAACTTTATAAGGGAAGATCCCTCCCCCTGAATATCAGGCAACCAGGCCTGTAGCTTCAGGCCAAAAACACTATGACGCCGTCATGGGGAAATGTCCAGTCCAGGGGGGGGGTAAAATAATGTGGACTAACTCTTGCACCCCTGGTCTGCCTGGAAGTCTGACCTGGCCCCCAAACACCCTCGCTCCCCATCTGGAAGGCTCCGAATTAAGTGTGAGGGCCACTACATGCAACTGCTGAGCTTTGAAGCATGATGGTCTCAGGGCACCTCTCTGATCAACCATCCCTGGCGGGTCAGGTGAACATGGAGGATGAGGATAAGGGGTATGGGGGTGTGCATGGGCCAGCTGGCCAGCACCTGACATATCCCAAGACATCTGAATGGTCCTAAAGGCCCCCTGCCAGCCTACCTTGCAACACACTGACAGACAAGATACACTCCTACCATGTGATGAATTCCAGCACGTGATTCATAGGAATAGGCCACACTTTGCATAGCCCCTGCCAGCCCCTAACTCCCAGGAATCCCCTCCTGCCCTCTGATAGCTGGTGAGCATGCTGGGGCAGCAGATAGGCATATGGCCATCTCTGACTCCCTTCCCCCATCTCCCAGTATGCGGTATGGGACTAGCTGAGTCGGTCCTTCCTCTAACTGAAACACCATTGACGCGCCGCAGGAAAGGAGGGGGCCACCACAGGTTGGCGCACAAGGCAGCCAAAAACTTTGAACTTGTGGTAAGGCTGTGAAATCCCTGTTATGGCACCATCACCCCCACCGTAGAAGGCCCCCAACACCTGAAGGGGAGGAAGCAAACACCTTCCCCAGCCCCTGAAAACTGCAGGATCTTGATCTGCAACAGTTCAAGCTTTTCCAGGGGAGCCTGCAGCCCTGGGTCCAAAAGTCAGTCTTCATACCCTGGAAGGTGAACACTGGGGCAGGATCTTCCCTTTCCCCAGCTGCCAAAGGAACGCCCCAGTTCATAGCTACGCTATAAACTGTGCCATCAGGTGCTAATATGCACCCAAAGTCTGCCCTACCCGTAAACTGTAAATCATGAAAGTAGTGCCCCACTGCTTCTGAGCCCTCTCGTCTCCAAGAAGGGGCTGAAGTGCTCCATGCAAGAATACAGCAGCCCCTAGGTAATGCTCTGCTGCATAGTTGACTTAACAGGCAAAACTCAGCAGCTCAAAATCCACCGTGTGTAACGGCCGGCAATGCAGGCAGATTAGCTGCCACACTTGCCCATAAGGCATCACTGAGTGACCCCACTTGTATGACGGATGGTGAATCAGGTAGACTTTGCCCACTGCCACTTTGGGCACTATACGGGGGGGGTATTGAGAGAGCAGAGGTAGGGGATGATGGGAAGGGGCCAATAACCCTGCCCAACTGTATGTCTTCATCAATTGTCCCCTGGACCAGTGCGTCCATAGGATCCGGAAAACCGCATAATAAAGAAAAAACACATCATAAAATGAGTCCCCCCATAACTGGGCAGTCTGCAAGCAAGGTCCATAGCCCTCGAGCGTAGCTGGGAAGGGACACTTATTCCGAGCAGCCTCTGCTGGGGGCTGCCCTGGCCCCACATATCCTTCTGGCTTGTTGTTGTGCCTTTAATAGCAGGTTCATATTCAGCAGTTATTAGATGGCATGGAGTTAAGCAATGTCATCTTCTAATGTCTGCAGATCAAATGACCCTTAAAAGCACAGGACTAGAGGCCTGTAAAAAGGTGGGCACCTTATCTACAGACCAGTTTGTAAACTAGCTAAAGTGAAGATGCAAGCAAATGTGCAGCCTGCACATGATTAATTCCATTATGTTTAAATAATTTACTCAGAGAAATATGAATTGGACCAATTCTATGCATACTTACTTATGAGAAAATCCCCGAGTGTCTCGTTACTTCTTCCCCTGGAAGGGTGCATGTGATTGCACACATACAGCAGAATCCTATGTGTATTTACTCAGAATATCACAGATTAAATGGGTTTTAGGACAGAGGTTTATGGGACTTAACTGATGGAAAGGTTCATATATTTTTACCTGGGTTTGAAGAACGTATTTGGGGGGGGGGAGAAGCTTAACAGTGAAAAAAGGGGGGATGAGTTCCCTTTGCATTTTGGAGTTGAGGTAGTTTTGGAGGTGAGGTTGCAGCACTAACTGGGGTCCCTACAGGCTCCTGCCGCCTCCCTTCTGTCTCCAGCTGCCCCCCACCCTCCTCAAAAAGCCCCTGCTCTTTGTAATTACATTGCATTGCTCCAATCCAAATGGCCGCTACGTTATGACAGAGCATCTTTCTAGGTTATTCTGCAAAAGAAGTGGTGGCCACAGGCAGCAGGAGGCTGAAATTTAAAGGAGGATTAAATTTAAAAGAGGATTGGACAAATTCATGGAGGACAGGGCTATCAATGGCTACTAGCCATGATGTCTGTGCTCTGCCACCCTAGTCAGAGGCAGTATGCTTCTGAAACCAGCTGCCGGAAGCCTCAGGAGAGGAGAGTGTTCCTGCACTTGGGTCCCGCTTGCGGGCTTCCCCCAGGCACCTGGTTGGCCACTGTGAGAACAGGATGCTGGACTAGATGGGCCACTGGCCTGATCCAGCAGGTTCTTCTTATGTTCTTAACCCATGGCTGCTAAGCTCTGGAGGAAACCAGGTTAGGGAAGGCTGACTTATAATCATAAGATCACCTAGCTTTTCATTTTTGTAAACTGTTGTGATACCTCAGTTTGGTTCTTCAGCTGAATCCCTTTTTAAACAGTATTGTCACCCATTGTATCACATTGATTCACCATTCTGTGCAGTGAATTAAATAGGAATTAAATGATTGACAACAAAAATAAGCAGCTGTTTTTAAAACAAAAACACTCAACTAAATTGTACTGAATGGTTTTGATGTTCAAACAAAAAATCAACCACCTGAATTCCCACTATCCAGGGATCTGCAGTTCTGACTCATTTAAACTTCAGATGCATTTTCCATCTCAACTGCATATTAACATATCCTTCTGCTAGGATACTTTGAAAAACATGGATTAAATGCTAGCTTGCTCTTTATAATTCCATGGGTAGATCAGGATAATGAAGCAGCTGCCTTTTTATGAACAGCCACAGAGAATCAACAGGACTAATCAAGTAGTTTGGGGGCCAAAATCTTTATTAACCTTGTTGCCATGCTTGAAATTCTCACTGATGCACAGGATGGTGCTTTCAAGATGCCAACCAAGTAATTAAAAAGAAGCTGGTAAATGTCCCTGGCTGGCACTCATTGCCTGATTAACAATCAAACAACAAAGCACTAGTTTAGATCTTATTTTACCGAGTGCAAGGGCTGAAAAAGACCTCTTGATGGTAACTGGGAAGATAAACCAAGAAGCCAACCAAGTAATTAAAAAGAAGCTGGTAAAGGTCCCTGGCAGGCACTCATTGCATGATTAAAAATCAAACAACAAAGCACTAGTTTAGATCTTATTCTACCGAGTGCAACTGAGAAGAATAGCATAAGCAGGCTGATCCTTTCTATGCTACTTAGAAGTAATTCTCCCCGTATTCAGTGGGCCTTATTTATTCTCTAAGTGTGCTTAGGAATGCAAGCATAAATCTTCCTTACACCACCTCGCCGCGGCTGAAAGTCCTCCCGCTGGAAGTCCTCACGTGTCTCGTCGCAGCTGCAAGGCTGGCCCATCGCGGCCAGAAGGCCTCCCGCATCCCGCCGCCGCCGCTGCCCCCCGCAAGGCCGGCTCACCAAAGGCCCCGCCGCGGCCGGAAGTCCTCGCCCGCGCCGGGAGGCCCCTCGCGCCGCGCAGCAGCCACCGCCACAAAGCCTCAGCCGCCAAAATTCAAAGGAGGGCGGGAGGCTGGCAGAGCGGCCTTAAATGGCCTTCAGCCGCCCCGCCTCCTTCCTGTGTGTCACGATGGCGCGCCGGCACGCCACGTGCACACCCGATGGCGGCCTGAGCTTCGGCTGTGGCCACAAACTCGCCCCTTTGCCCGGAAGTACCGGGCACGGAACGGGAATGTATGTGGTGTGTGAGGGAGAGATCTCCAACATACAGGTATATATAACTTGGTTGGTAGAGGACAAAGAGTGTTTACTATATACAAAGACCCAGACATGGAGATCTGAGTTTTTGTTGTTGTTATGTGCCTTCAGGTCGATTATGACTTATCGCAACCCTATGAATCAGTGACCTCCAATAGCATCTGTCATGAACCACCCTGTTCAGATCTTGTAAGTTCAGGTCTGTGGCTTCCTTTATGGAATCAATCCATCTCTTGTTTGGCCTTCCTCTTTTCCTACTCCCTTCTGTTTTTCCCAGCATTATTGTCTTTTCTAATGAATCATGTCTTCTCATTATGTGTCCAAAGTATGATAACCTCAGTTTCATCATTTTAGCTTCTAGTGATAGTTCTGGTTTAATTTGTTCTGACACCCACTTATTTGACTTTTTCGCAGTCATTGGTATGCGCAAAGCTCTCCTCCAACACCACATTTCAAATGAGCTGATTTTTCTCTTATCCGCTTTTTTCACCGTCCAACTTTTACATCCATACATAGAGATCAGGAATGCCATGGTCTGAATGATCCTGACTTTGGTGTTCTGTGATACATCTTTGCATTTGAGGATCTTTTTTAGTTCTCTCATAGCTGCCCTCCCCAGTCCTAGCCTTCTTCTGATTTCTTGACTATGGTCTCCATTTTGGTTAATGACTGTGCCAAGGTATTGATAATCCTTGACAAGTTCCATGTCCTCGTTGTCAACTTTAAATCTTCTTGACATTCAGCTGTAGTCCTGCTTTTCTGCTTTCCTCTTTAACTTTCATCAGCATTTGTTTCAAATCATTACTGGTTTCTGCTAGTAGTATGGTATTGTCTGCATATATTAAATTACTGATATTTCTCCCTCCAATTTTCACACCTCCTTCATCTTGGTCCAGTCCCGCTTTCCGTATGATATGCTCTGCATATAGATTAAACAAATAGGTTTGAGAAAATACACCCCTGTCTCACATCCTTTCCGATTGGGAACCAATCGGTTTCTGCATATTCTGTCCTTACAGTAGCCTCTTGTCCAGTATAGGTTGTGCATCAGGACAATGAGATGCTGTGGCACCCCCATTTCTTTTAAAGCATTCCGTAGTTGGAGATCTGAGTAACAATCAAAGAAATGGGTAGTGGTATTTTTAAGTGTGATACTTGATTGATTGTTGTGGAGATCTGAGTAACAATCAATAAAGTGTCACACTTAAAAATACCACTACCCATTTTTTATCCTTGTTTTCCCTATGGAGCAGTTGAAATGAGGTGGATAGGAATGCCCCATGGTTATTGGAAAACTGCTAATAGGAAATGACAAGACAAACAACTTAACAGTTGTAGATGTCAACTTGAAGCAGGAAAGCTGAAGCCTTTCCTTTTGCCTCTAGCTCAAAAGTAACCTCTGTGGAGAAAGCTGTTTTAGAATTGTTGGTTCTCATTGACAGTGAAGGAAGAAGAATGGTCTCCAAATAGTCCTGGTGTTCTAAAGAGGTGCTCAAGTGGCCAAGATGTGTCTGGTTCCTTCCCTTGCAAAAACTTTATGGTGCTCTGACAGGTTGGTTTAGGCAAGTGCAATGCACAAGTGAGAGGGTCTCTTTAAAAACAATTTTAAATAAATAAATAAATCAGCCTCAGGGAAAGTGCTTCCCTCATCTGCAAAGGTTAGAGAATGATTGCTGATTTTGATTTATTTTGATTTATTTTAAAATATGCATGACCTGCTAAAAAGGAAACATCAAAAGAGGCTTGAAAGCAGACACAAACATAGTCAAATGCAATAAAAAAGAATAATTAAAATATAATTAAATAGCTGAGGGAATACAATGAATTTTTAAAAAAACAGTAAGAGAGAATGTAGCGAGCAAAACATTTAACCCACTAGCCCAGGGATAGCCAATGTTATGTCCTCCAGATGCTGTTGTGCCCAACTCCCACCAGGCCCAGCCAGCCTATCCAATAGTCAGGGATGATGGGAGTTGTAGTCCAAAAACGTATTGGAGGGTGCCATGTTGGCTGTTCTACCCCAAAGCTCTCTGAAACAAAAGAGCTTGCTCAAAGGCCAGGAGTGATATGACTAGATGGATCTCCTGGGAGAGAGAGTTCCAAAGTCTGGTGCTACGACTGAAAAGGTCCTCCCCTGCATACTCACCAAATCGCTGAAGGCAGTGAGGAGCTTGGGACAGGCAACATGCAGAAACAGCCTCGGCTGACAACCTGCATGGGCAAGCTCATAAAGGAGAATGAAACCCTTGAAAATAATCTGATTTCCAGGGTGTTCAGAGCTTTAAAATGGGTGGGCAACCTGATGCCTTCTAGACATTGTTGGATATCAACTCCTATCTGCTCCAGCCAGCATGGCCAATGGTCAGAGCTGACAGAAGTTTTAATCCAATGACAGCTGAAGGGCATAGGTTGCCCACCCCTGCTCTAAAGGTTAATAGCATTTTGAATGGGCCTAGCAGCAAATGGGGAATCAGTGTAATCAACTACACTGTATGAGTTTTATATGATCCTGGAAGTCAGTTCCGTTTAGAATTCTTGCTGATGCATTTTGTACCAATCATAGCTTCTACACACCTTTCAAAAGCAGTTCAAAATGGCACTTTACAATACTCCAGCATGACTGTGGCCAAGTCAGACCTCACCAGAAAAAGATGCAGTTGGCTTAACTGACTACTGTGTAGAGAAGGAGTCCCCCTGGTTGTGAGGTACCTTAGAATATTTGTAGGCAACTAATAATCCAGAGAAGGTTTGGCCCAAAAGATCTCCTAGTCAGTCACAGCAAAAGTGGCTCCTGACCACCCACACTTGAAAATTCTTTTTAGTGAAACCACTGTGGGGTTTATTCCAAGTAAATGTGCTAAGGATTGCACTTTAAAAGTTATTTATACACTTTTACAAAGCTGACAAAAGATTAGAAGGGAAGATGAAGGAATGGATTCCAGCAAGGCGGGTATGTAATAGCATTTTTCTGTAGTCCAAAAGATCCACTTAAACCATGCTTTGCTCCCACTGAGTGCGGGAACCCCAGTGCACTATTATGTAATTCACATCAATTGTAACATCTCTGAAAGGTCATATCAACAGCAGGACTTTGTGTAAAATTGGCAGGGTCTGCTTAAAAACAGCAGGGGTAGTTTCTGCTGGGAGTGGGTGGAGGGAGATTTGGAGAGCTCTCTGGATAAACCTTTAAAAGGGCTAGATGGAATATGGCAGATTAAAATATTAGAAATACAAGGCCCTAATGTATGGTTTCATGCTGGCTCTAATACCAGACTCCAGCATCTGCTGCCTATGAGATTGTAATGCCAGACTTTTTTTTTATTATTAGATTGATATATCTCAACACATGTGACTGCAAGGTGAGTCATAACAACTTAAAATACAATAAACAGAAAAGATGAAATAGAATACACTTACTCTTCCATGACATAAAAAGAGAGCTTGTGGCTTTGGTGCAGCACTAACAGCAGGAAGAGACAAGGTTATCTTTGGCCTGCATGTGTAGTCCTCATATGCCTTTGGCTCAATCAGTGCTGCTGGGCCTCATGAAATCTGTCATCTGTGTGTGTGGAAGACTCTGTGTTTGGAAGGACTCTATGCTGCAGCAGCACTTGTGGCCACTTTACAATTCTGCCATCCTGTTTTTTCTCTGCTCCAGGTATATGAAGGAGAGGGGCTGCCTGAGGCAGCGCCTCGGCATGTGCCTCGGCTTCGCGCCAAGTGCGCACTTAGCATTGCACTTGGCGTCATCTTGGGGTTGCCTTGGAGAAGAAGACCATGGAAGATTCTTTGTTTTTACTGCTTGGTTTTGTTTTTATTTTTTTGCTAACTGTTATGATGTGGGAATCATCTTATTTTATAGTTAGTTACTGCAAATGTTAATTGTTATTTAATTTTGAGAATTGTTATTTAATCTTGAGAACTGTATTATTTTATTGATGTATTATGTTTTATTGATGTATTATGTATGTGTTTTTTGTAAGCCGCCTTGAGGGCCTTTTGGCCATAACGCGGGGTATAAATTTAATAAATAAATAAAATGAAATCTTACCTACCTAAGGTTCCAGGGGTCCTCAGAACAACAGAGTGTCTTTTCAGAGAACCATGGGCTGGGGACCTTACTTGAAGAGTTTGGTTACCCCTTTTTATTACCAGAGAGCACTCTGCTTATTTGCTCTTCTTTAGTGTTACTGGCTACTTCAGCCTCTCACTTCCTTTCTCCTCAAACAGTATCTGCTTGTATCCATCCTTCCTACTCTTTTACCATTTACTGACTTACCATTAGACCCCTTTTTTCCTCCTGTTCCCTTTTCCCGCCTTCCAGTATACTCTTTGTGGCAGCCCCCCTCCCCTTTGTAGTCTGTCCCATTGCTCTCTACCTCCTCTGCAGTCTCCCATGGAGTCTCTTTCTTTGCTCTGCTCCTTGTTAACTTTCTATTCCTCCTCCTGTGCTCCTGTCCCCCTACTCCTTGTGCTTCCAGCTGGGACTGAGAGAGAATGCCCTCTGCTGCCGCCCTTTAATCTGCTGCAGGATGCTCTGGGTGTCCTCTGCCACCCCTACTTCTGGTGCCCTTGGCTCAGCTGCAGAGCCAGGCAGATATGTCTGAATCCCTTCACAGAACCTCTTATTGGTGTAAAGAGGTAAAGGCCTAATGTGATATTACTTTAACTTTAGGAGACTGTATTGCAGAACGGGAAACCTGTGGCTTTCTAGATGTTGTTGGACTCCCATCAGCCTCAGCCAGCATGACCAATGGTCAGGAATGATGGGAGGTATAGTCCAGCAACGTCTGGAGGACCACAGGGTTCTTCATTCCTGGACCAGAAGAAACACTTTCTTGCATGAAGGGAGAGCTTGATGGCTTTGTGTCTCCTTTTTATCACATATCCAGTCCATCCAGGCCAGTATTGTCTACTGTAACTGACAACAGGTCTCCAAGGTCTCAGGCAGAGGTCTTTTCTAGTCCTCTTACCTGAGAATCCTTTTAAGTGGAACTGCTAAGGACCAAACCAGGGATTTTATGCATGAGGATGTGTTCCACCACTCTTTGCTCCAACAGCTGTTTTCTCTGGTGAGGACAGCCAGGACTTCCTTCATGGCAGATGTCTTTCTGGCATCAAGTTTCTTGTCTCACCTTTGGTGCTGGATGACATGCTTCCTGCATCTCTTCCTCTTGCCTCATTGTTTTGAGTTCCCCTGCAAGTTCTCAGAGACCTTCCTGACCTTTAAAATAACATCTCCTTTGACACTCAACACACAGTCTTTGGCTTCCTTTAGTTTAAATCAAATACTTCGGTCAAATTCCCTGCAGCTCTGAAGCCCCAAAAAAAGCATCCTCAGAGGGGAGGTATTTGCTGGAATTAAATGATCCAATTTGTATGGCTGCCTGCTGGTAACTCATCACCCCATTCTATTAAGTATACGTTTTATCCACATATTGCCTGAATTCTGGAAGCACTGTTGCCATATTCTTCTAATCATTCAGTAACGGACTCTATCATTCTGTCAATGCTGGAATCTCATTCATTAGAGCTGGGAACAACCTTGAGTCATTTAGGCCTTCTATATCCACTGCCCCCATGTCAGGTAATTAGAATTGTTCCTACTATGCATTTCTTATTACCTAGCCCAATCAAATGGTAAATGATCAGGTATGTGAAGGTTCTCCACATGATAGGTCATCTGTGAGTCCTTGTGTCAAGATATCTAGTGTGGGTGATGCAGCACAATTTACCAATTTGTAGCTCAACAGTTTACAGGCTCTCTGTTGAAATGGAATCTATGGAAATACTGCCACAGATTTTATTTGATCAGGATTGTTTTGCTTTCACCTACATGAGAACAACAAAAATGCTAGTTATGCATTCCCTTTTGGAATTTTCTCTGCTTTGTGTACATTACAGATGGAGATCTGTGAACAGTTGTGGAACCCCCCCTTCCCAGAATCCAGTTGCACACACACACATAAACATATTACATTTTTCATATCGTCCATCACACAAATTCTCATCCCATTCACACACATACCTCCTCTCTCATTCTCATTCTCTCTCTCTCTCTCTCTCTGACACATGTACACTCCTCTTTACTCTCTTGCAGATATACACCATTCATCCATATCACTATCCACGTATGTATATATTAGTGAAAGTAACATACCAAAATGTACTATATTAGGGGAAATTGCTTTGCAAATATGTGTATAATACACAAAATTGCATACAAAATGTGTATATTAGGATAAATTAAAATGCTGATGAATTTTCATTAGAAAAAAACCTGCGAACTGATGTGGAAATGTGAAGAACTGACCTTAAAACTGGGAAAATTAGAAACACAGAGAAACCAAAATTGACAGGTTTTGTCTATCCCTAGAGCAGACATGCAAGTAAATGTTGCACAGGAAAAGGGTCCCACATTCGGGAGTAATGATCTTGCATAGCGTATGCACTAACAAGTAATATTGTTAATTTGAAAGCACAAATCACCTGTCATATGTGTAAAAGGAGAGATTAATTCCAGGCACTTCTTCCTTCTCTTCCCTAAGAGTTAGCGTCTTCATCTGCAGCAGCATACAGTACACACTGCCCATTGCTGCAGGTAAGTATCTCTAAACTGGTGACATTATATTTAATCTTCATACTAAAGCATTTGGAAAACCCTGTTCTCGGGTCAGATAAGGGTAAGCTTCTTCTGGTACAGTGGAGCATAGTCAACTCTGTGCCTTTTTGTATGAAAAACAGAATGCACATTCAGCCCCTGCCTGGGGATGGTCTGTGTTCCAAAAGTGGCTCTCCTGCCATTACTGAAAAAATAACTGTGATCTCAAATCAGGTGGCTACGCCTTCATTGCCCTTCCACACATTCCAGGGAGCTCAACCTGATCGCATTCATATGGAAATGTTGATACGGCACTTTTATTATGTATTTATTTAACTTCTATCCTGCCCTTCCACCCAGAAGGAGCACAAGGTAGTAAACAAAGGACAAAACACTTAAAACATCTCAAAAACAAAATATCTTTAAAACATTTTAAAAATAACACAGACCCTGGACAATATGAAAAAAGCATTTAGTCATTTAGGCTTTTCTAGGTGGCTCTCTCAGTCCGAGATTTGCCTTTGCCAACGGTGTTATAAAAGCACATGTGCCATAAAATGAAAGAGCATCAAATGTTGACATTTCAGGGTTTCAGTGTTAGTCAGTAAACCCACTGAAAATAATGGAAATCACATTAATTTCAATGGGTCGAACTAAGTATAACTTAGTTTGATACAATCCAAAGTTTGCTTTGTATTTTATTTTATTTTTTTATATAAATGAAAAGAAGCTCACATATTACAATCAGCATCTGTTGCCATGGAGTGCCTGGATAATTTTGCCCTGTTACAAAAGACGTCTTTGTCTTGGGCGCAATCTGTCCTGCTCCTCAACATTTCGTGATTGTTCCTCCTCATCTCTCTTTTTCCTACTCTTCTAAACAACATTAATTCCCAGATCAAAGGCTGGATTTTCCACCTCATGCAACAGTTTTCCTTGGGCTTTTTCAGACAACATCCTCCTCCACAGCATGCTGCTCTAATAGCCGGGAGGCAGAGAAATCCAAGGAAACCTTCAGAAGAACAAGGCTCTTTTAGGACCAGAGGCACAGCTCAGCCAGCCTCCCTATGTAGCTGGGCTTGGTGCTTTACTAGAATGCCACCCCAGCCTTTAAAAACAACATCAGCACACAACAGTCACTTGTACAAAGCTGTTCTTTATTAATTTGGAGGTGACTTTGCACTATATATATGCCTATCTGCTGAATAATAAACGTTTTCCAAAACACCAACTGCCGCAGAAAATAGGTGCTCATTAATCAAGGTGCACATTTCTAGTCTTGGTCTAGTAGCACTACTGTGGCTCTTTGAGAAAAGTTCAGAGCTTGGAAAAGTTACTTTTTTAAACTACAACTCCCATCAGCCCCAGCCAGCATGGCCACTGGATTGGGCTGATGGGAGTTATAGTTCAAAAAAGTAACTTTTCCAAGTTCTGGAAAAGTTATGCTAAGAGAACAAATTGCACCACCTGCTGAATCTTAGGGCCCATTCAGACTTCACTAGAGCCATCTGGTAACCATTGTCCCCTGTAGTCTTTCCCAGTGGCACTTTCTCCCTTGGTGGCTCCTGGCTGCACACTGTCTTCCACATTTTAAAAGAACAACACTGCTGAGAATGCCAAGCTATGAAAGGCAGGAGTTCTTAAATCTATTGTTATGAGCATGGGGGTTGGGATGGATGATTTCTGGGGGTCCCCTTTCCAGCCTCTGATTTGGAATCCTGTGCCTTGGAATGAGGAACTCTCTGCTGGTCAAATGAATCTTATGTTAACCAGATAGATTGGCCAGGTAAGATAATGGGCTGATCAGTTGCCTAGCAACAGTGAATGGGCCAGGGAGACCCTTTTGTCATTGAAACTCTGCAGGAGAGCCTCCCCCCACCCACCCCCACTCCTGGCAGCTAGCAGAAGTTGTGCTTATAGTTTTAGTGTGTCTAGAGAATTGCTGGGAACTGGAAGGCAGAGAGGGACTGGCTCACTGCACCATGGTCTTTGGGGTGCCTCCTGCAACCCAGATGGGAAAGCTGGGTATTGGACTGCTGATGCATTGAACCCCTCCATCCTTGAGCTCAGGTTGGAATGTGTGTAAATAAAGAAACCATATTTCATAAAGACACCACAGTCTCCGCTGACCTTCTTCCCAAAGGAAACCAAACCCTGGAGGAGCGCAGGGACCCCCGGAATCTCACCGCTCAGAGATTGGGGGAGGCGCACAACACTATTATATGATGCAGATAACCATGCTAGTCATATAATATGATCAATATTTTATTTATTTATTTATTATTTGATTTATATCCCGCCCTTCCTCCCGGCATATTTATTCCACCTTTCCTCTAAGGATCTCAGATGGTACAAATTGGTCTCTCTTTACCCTCATTTTATCCCAGCAGCACCCTGTGATGTAGGTTAGGCTGGGTGACTGGTCCAAGATCACCCATGGAGCTTTGTGGCCAAATAGGGATTTAAACCTGGATCACTCGAGTCCTAATCAAACAGTAGGGTGGCCACACATCAGCAAAAAACAGCTTTTCATATGCTATACAAAATTTACATCTTTGTATAGATGGAACTTTTGAAATAATTACTGTAATTTAAATAGAGATACATCTCACCATAGTGAGGAAGACTGCAGTCAGTGTACTAACTGCTGAAGGGCAGCTTCGAGGCATTTTATCTTTAAACTGGGTAAGATTGGAGAGCCCTTCAAATAAAAGACTTCTGTAAAGTAGGACACATGGCCACCCTGTCCAACAGTCTAACTCAGACTTTCCCAACCAGTGTGCCTCCAGATGCTGTTGGACCACAACTCCCATCAGCCTCAGCCAGCATTGCCAATGGCCAGGAAAGATGGGAACTGTGGTCCAACAATATATGGAGGCACACTGGTTGGGAAAGGCTGGTCTAACTACTGGACAGCCATCTGTCAGGAATGCTTTCATTTGGATTCCTTCTTTGAGCAGGGGGTTGGACTCGATGGCCTTATAGGCCCCTTCCAACTCTACTATTCTATGATTCTACTGTACCACATTGACTCTCTAAAAACGATTGCAGGTTTCTCACGGCAGCTTGGTCACATGGACCTTGTATTTTTTGGTGACACTGCAAGATAGCCTTTTTATCTCCAAAATGCAGTAGCAGTCAAACCAAAGGAAAATGAGGTTATCACTATGTGAATGTGTTGTTCAAAAAAGAAAATCCACCCCCAGAGAAGGCATTAAAGCATAGGTATGAAATCATATATTTGACTCCAGCTAGATATCATGAAGTCAAAGGATAAACTGAAAGTCACAGATTGTGTGAATGAACCCCACTGAATTAAGAGAGAGTTGCTTGCAAGTAAATATGCACAAACTCAGGCTGCAATCAGGGTCCACACTAATTTGGAATAAAGTCCATCTCACTTAGTGGGACTTGCAGGCTGTGCACACACCCTGAGCCTACACTGAAATCCCCTATGCCAAAATGTGGTGTTATTATGGAAGATAGTCCTGAATTCCTTTAAGGGTTCCTAAAGCTTTACTGCTTTCCTTCACTGGTTTTGCCAATGTTCCTTACTTCATAATTCTTCTGCATGTAGGAAATCAAGTGGTACTTTGTCAAATAAAGGTTGTCCCTCATGAAGGAAGGTGCTTGAGAGGCAATCCATCTGTGGTGTGTGGCATGCACAAAAATAACAAATGAAATGGCCGAATGAAGGAATTATCTTTAGGTCAAATTTCTCTGAAGGTGTGATCCCAATTTAATTATAAAGTCTGACTGCAGATAGTCCTTCAGCTATCACAGTCCAGGTTTGTGAGGATGGGCTTAAGCAGCTGGACTGAACCATTAAGACACCAGATATAGTTTATTGTAATAAAGAACAACCCTAAACATTATTTAAAAAAAGAATATCCCTAATACAGAATTAGAAGGTTTAAAGGTTAACAGCGCTAGATCAATTTACATACACAATTCAGAGCATCTTAGAATGATGGAACCCCACATGAAGACATTTTGCACCCCTAGATGTGGGACCTCTCAGATTCTGAAGAGAAGACCCCAAACATTTTCCCTGCACCTAATTAAATATCCTTTCCAATTGCCTTTTCCAAACCCACTATAGCATCACCAATGAGATAACTTCTAGCAATGTCATTGGTCTAGCACAAATACATGTGTCTGCCACGTGTGCTCTTGTGTGGATTTTTTTACTCTTGTTCAGGATTGACCTTACTTCCCTGTTCTTTTGCCAGTCTATACAAAGTGTTTCAAAAATGAACCATCTCAAAACTTAGCCCATCTTTTTCCACTGGCCATACCAGGATGTTGCCAGATATCTAGTTTTTTTAGGGTTCCTGATTCTTTCTCACTTTTAAGCCTAGAAACAGCACTTTAGCAAACTTCAGCTTTTTCTCTTGCAAGCAAACACTTTTTACCCAGAATTCCTCGATCAAACCAATCAGACATAAGCCTGATTAAAATTAATGGGGTTCAACTCTCCTACATCAACAAATTAAACAAATCCAAATTGTGGCTTAATCTTTCAATGAGTATTCTTCCTGAGTAATAGGAGGGCGTATTAAATAATAAATATTGAGGCTCTAAATGTATCCTGTCAATAAATTATTTATTTATTTATTACATTTATAGCCTGCCCTTCCTCCAAAAGGAGCCCAGGGCAGCCAACAACAAACAAAACATATTTAAAAGATCTTAAAAACAATTCCAATACAGATGCAGACTGGGATAAATTGCAGATATTACATGAAGACTAGGAGTGGTCCATGTGATTACTTAATGTGTTTTATTAAACTAGCATGTCCAAAGCCAATAAGGTGTGAATTTTGCCTGCTTTCATTTCAGAAGTACACATAATTTCCATGACAAATGGTAGAGAACACCCACGTGGACACATTTGAAACCTCCAAGATGGAATTGGTCCTGTCTTTCTCAACTTCCAAACTCTTTGCCTGTTGCTTCGCTCGATGTCATTGGATTATCTGCTGTGATATCACAGCAGTAGGATTTTGTAGACACATATGCCAGAGTGCCTCTGACTGCCATTGACTTGGCTGCTCTGATGTTCCATGGAGACTGGGCAATTGAGTGCTGAGGAGAACTTGAGAGATATTCCAAGGTCCTTAAAAAGTCTATTATTAAAACATAATGGGTTACCAAGTGATATCTTGTGGGTTCACATCTTCATGGCCATATAATTTTGGAGGCTTTTGCTAGAATTGACAGATGATACTTGCTGCTTATTTATGTGATGTTATTCTTCCAGACAACACTAGATGACACTATATTGTCAATTATATCATCAAATTACAGTCTGCGTAGAATCCTTTCATTTTTGCATCTCTTTACATTCAGTTATATACTAGAACATAAGAAGAGCCCTCCTGGGTCAAGCTGAAGGCCCACCTAGTCCAGCACTCTGTTTTCACAATGGCCAACCAGATGCACATGAGAAGCCTGCAAGAAGAATCAGAGTGCAACAACACTCTCCTCACCTGCAATTCCTAGCAACTGATATTCAAAGGCATACAACATGTCTGTAAATTGTATCTTGAACACTCATAATGTGGATGCTTCTTATATGATGTGTATTTTTAAAATGCACATTTGTTGTAATCTAGAGGAGGGCAAGAGAATCCGTCCTCTCCCACAATGGAAATGGTAGTTGGCAGGAGGGAGAAGAGATGCATCAACTTTGTTCTGTGGCACCTTGGTGCTTCTGTCCAAACTACAGAGGCAGTGTGGTGTAGTGGTTTCATTACTGGACTGTTTAAACACATGGGCTGTGTTTCACATGGATACGTTACTACAATTGGTCTCTCGGGAACAGAAATCATCCTGGGAGAGAATGGTGGGCATGTGTGTATGTTATGTAATGATTCTGGGGATGAGATGTGTGTGAGGATCCTGGGGGGTGAGGTTTCTGTCAGAGCGGAAATTATTGGATCAAGAGTTAATGAAATTAGAATTGATGGGGCAGCTATGTTTTGGCAGTCATTTTGTGACTAGACAGGCCCAGCTACAGCAACCATTTATTATTTTTGTCTGTTACAGTTTCACAGGAGGATTTCTTTAGCAATACAGTAAGTTACTTCATAAGGCAATACAAGATATAATTCTGTACAACACTATAGTTGTTGTTTTAATATAGATCAATCACAATGCCATTCTGAATCTGAACTGGTTGACGTTTCCAGAAGCAGACCCATGGACAGCATATTGAAAAATAGAAATGGACTGCCTTCCCGAATTATGGCTACCCTGTGAATAGGGTTTTCATGGTAAGCGGTATTCAGAGGGGGTTTACCATTGCCTCCCTCTGAGGCTAGTCCTCCCCAGCTGGCTAGGGCCTTCTCAGCTTGCCACAGCTGCCAAAGCCAGCCCCTTCCTTGTCTGCAACTGCCAGCTGGGGGGCAACTGGGTTCCTTGGGACTATGCAGCTTTGCCCACGGCTGCACAAGTGGCAGGGCCGGTAACCCCTGAGCCACTCACTGTGGGAGCCTGTCTTCCCACAGAGAGCATAGGTGGCATACCAAATGAAGCTGGGAAAAGGCACTCTGGCTGGACCACAGCCTTTACCTGAACATCCAGGGGCAAGGCCAAGTTCACCTGTGTACACTCAAATGACAAACCTGATCTTTTTAACGAGAGTGCAATACCATCTAGAAAAAGCCTTGCAAGTTCTAGGAAGGAAGTGACAGTGTTCACAATTAATATGAAAATGGATTGACCCAACAGTTCATATCTACCTCTTCCCTTGAGGGTTGTCAACTGACCAAATGTGATACAATGTGAAGTCTCCATGTAGCAAATGCCCATTAATAGACCAGTTTTTTATGCATGTGTTCAACTCTTTCCCAAAACCATCTAAACTAGTGACCAGCATCACATCTTGGGGTAGAGAATTCCAAAAGTTAGTGATGCATTGTGTGAAAAGTCTCACCTAAACCTGCTGCCAGTTAATTTCACTGCATGAGCATCAGCTCTAATGTTATCAAAGAGAGGAAAAGTTCTCCCTGGACCATTTTTAATTTTATGCATCTCTATAATTTCCTCCTTTTTTTAAAAAAAGCTAGAAATCTCCAGTGTTTTCTGATTTAGGAATCCTCCCCCCCCCATTACTTTTCATTAGTAATATTTACACTGGCTCTCATCTACCAGTCTGTCGACCAGTTCCCCAATTTGGACAAATATTTCTGGAGTTCTTAACAGTCTGTTTGGCAGGGTTGGACCTACTATCAGGCTGAGTGAGGCTACTGCCTCAGGTGGCAGAAGGTGAGGAGCAGCACCTACTTCTGAGCTGCTCAGCCATTTGCCTTTGTGGGCACATGGCCTCTTCTGGGCCCTCTAAACTGACCTGATTCCTCAGATGCAGTGGGGAGTACCATCCCATCACCAGGGTTGAATCAGGCTCTGTATGTGGAATGGGGAGAAGTAAATAACATACTTTGCCTCAGTCAGCAACATGTTGTGATCTGGCCCTGCCATTTGGGATTTTACTAATATAGTGTCATTCAAGAACATGGCTCCCTCACTGGTTGCTCCTAACTCCAAATCATTTTTTAAATTGTTAAATAGCACCAGTCCCAGAGCAGTCCAGATCCATGTGTGGTACCACTGGTTATTTCCCTCCATTGTTATAATTGTTTGTTTATTCTAGTCAGCTGCTTCCTGTTTTTTAACTAATTTGTGATCCAGGAGATTACCTGTCCCCTTATACCACAACATCAGAGTTTTTTTAGGAATCTTTGATAACGTGTCCATATGTGTAACAACTGACAAATTATTCCTATTTCTGTTCGCTAATACTTTTGGAAGATTGGCAAGACAAGATACCCCTTTGCAGAAGCTGTGCTAATTCAGGAAGGTTTATTCTACCATGTGTTTGACAATGCTAGCCTCAATAATGCTTCCCACCATTTACCTGGGACAGCTGAGAGGTCCATAGTTTGTCAGATCTCCCCTGGATTCCTTTTTTTTTTAAAGAAAAGAAAAAGAAAAAAATGTGTTCAGTATTTTCTACCCCTTTGGCATGGAGGCGGATATTGTGTATACAGTAGGGCCCCACTTATACGGCGAGTTAGGGACCAGGCCCCCGCCGTAAAGCGGAAATCACCGTAAAGCGGAACCCATTGACTATAATGGGCCGCGTCGCACGAAAATGCCGCGAAAATGCCGCAAAATGCTGTAAAATTGCAATATCGGCTTTAAAACAGGGAATTTCCCTGAATTGAAAGCTGCCGCATCAGTGGAACGCCGCAAAATGAAACACCAGTAAGTGGGGCCGTACTGTATATATTTCAGTTAAAAGATCAACAATTGCATATTTGAGTTATTTAACAGTGCTTGGGTAAATGCCACCATCTCATTCTGGAAATTTGTGGAGGGGGCCCTCATGAGGCAAGCGCATTCACGCTCGCGCTCGTGCGCACATGCCAGGGACCAGGGCAAGCTGATGCCCAAGGGCCCCGGCTTGCCTGGAGCCGGCCCTGCCACCCACAGAGCGGGAGGGAAGAGCGAAGCTGCACAGAAGCCCAGTTTGAGGCACATGATTTTCATCCACAAATCAGAGGAGCAGAAGACTTCCCCTGCTTCAAACAATACCTGTAATATCCTCTGATTTACCTTTTAAACAATGGCAAAAAGATATTTCTAAATTTGTTTGGCAGGGAAAAAAACCAAGAGTTAAATTTAAATTATTACAAGATGCCAAAGAAAGAGGAGGACTGGGATTACCAAATTTGAGACTTTATTATGCTGCCTGTTGTTTAGTCTGGATAGGAATGGTTATTATTGAGGAATAAAAGACTATTGGATTTGGAGGGCCATAATCTGAAGTGGGGATGGCATGGATATCTGTGGTATGATAAAGTAAAAGTTAATGTGGATTTTAATAATCATTTTATAAGACGTCCTCTGTTGAAAATATGGAATAGATATAAACCAAGGTTTTACTCGAAAATACCATTATGTGTCTCAAGTCAAGAAGCATTTTATAGAAGAGAAATGGCTGGAAAAGAGAAATGGTTAACTTATCAAGAACTTTTAGAAAATGTACATGGAGAATATATAATGAAAGAGAGAGAACAACTGATAAAGGAAGGATATAGTTCTCAATGGTTTGCCTATTTACAATTGTTAGAGAGATATAAAATGGATAAGAAAATGTATGGGTTTGAAATAAGTAAATCTGATTTTGAAATAGGTTTGTGTACAAATGATGAAAATATAATTGCAAAAATGTATAAACTCTTGCTGAAAATGGATATGGAAGAAGAACAAGTAAAAGAGTGTATGGTAAAGTGGGCAAAAAACTTTGGTTATAATATACAAATGGATCAATGGGAAAATATGTGGAAAAAAGGCTTGAGATTTACATTATGCTATAATCTTAAAGAAAATTTCTATAAAATGATGTATCGTTGGTACATGACTCCAGAAAAGTTGTCAAAAATGTATAGTAATGTTTCTAATGTTTGTTGGAAATGTAAACAACAAGAAGGATCATTTTATCATATGTGGTGGTTGTGTAAACAGGCAAAATTATTTTGGGCACAGATAGGTAGGATGATGCAAAAAATTCTAAAGATAAATATACAGTCAAAACCAGAATTTTTTTTATTGGGTTTTATGGATAAACAAATAGAAAAGAAATATGGAAGAATAATATTATATATGATTACGGCAGCAAGATTATTATATGCACAAAAGTGGAAAATGGAATCAACACCAACAACGGAAGAATGGCTATTGAAATTAATGGACTTAGTAGAGATGGATAAATTGACATGTTTACTTAGAGAAAAATCGACAGATACATTTCTTAAGGAATGGAAGCCTCTCTTAGACTTTTTGTTGAAAGATAAAAATGAAATGATGATAATGGGATTTGACAATTAATTAAGATAGACTATGGAGAACAGTGATTTTGTATGTATTAAGGGACAGGTTTGATATATATTATATATTTATAGCTGATCTGTGACAAGTCGGAAGTCAATTTTTTTATTTTTATTTTTATTGTGTTATGTTTTTGATTTTGTTTTGTTTGTTTTATGAAAATTTGAATAAAAAAAAATATTGCAAAAAAAGAATTCCCCTGCTTCCCCCCCATAAGTAATACCCAAAGGTAATGCTGGAAACATTACAGTTACTCCACAAAAGTAATAAAATTACTCCTATTACAATTAAAATGTAGAGGAATTACCCACTCATTCCACAAAAAAGTAATGAATTACAAGTATTTTCTCACTTGTAACTAATGACTTTCAAGCTCTGAACTTTTTAGACAGACCTTTGTAACTTGAATTTCTCTCGTACCAATGGAGTATCTATTGATGCTTTTATTATTATTTTTAATGATGTTTTTATTGGTTTTTAGATTTTATTGTGATAAAACTGTGGCTTGCAACTACTTTAATAATAATAAATACATAAATGAATAATACAGCTCTATGTACATAAATCAATAATACAGCACTATATTTTGGGATAATGGTAATTTTCAAAGTTAAAAAAGCAGCAAGAGAAGAAGAATAAAGAAGAAGCTGCAGCTTGAGGAGGAAAACTTGCAGCCTGAGCCATTTTATGTGTGTGCTAAGCACAATAAAGAATTCACTAATAGGCAAAAAAACCTTGCAGTTTAAGAACATACCTATAGCCCACAGATATTTCTATCAAACTTTAAAAAGCAGGGAAATTGGGCAGCTATAGTGAATGCACCAGGACAGCAGGAGACCTGACCTCCTCTCTGAGATATTGGACTGCCCTACAAATTTGTCAAAAAGCAAACACAATTTGGGTTGGTCTTTCACAGTTCAATCCACTTCCTGTGTAGCTTGGAACAATTTGGCAACATGTGCCTCTGAGCATATGGTGAGTGGTGGCAACACCTGCCATCTCCAAAGATGGAGAATTATATTTTTGTATGTTTGTTGGTGTTCTTCTTACTTTGCTTCTTTCCTGTGTTACTAGTGTTTCTACAGAGAATCTAAACTAGAAAATTTTATTTCCCTCATTATTCATCCTAGAAATCTGTGTCAAATTTATTTTTATTAATTTCAAAGCCTTTTTATTGGTCAATGTCATATGATGGTGAAGACAGCGTTTTGTGTTTCATATGGGAGGTTATGTTCTATTTCTATTTTGGGTGCATTACCAGTTGAATCTGAAACTGCAGTTTGATGTAAAATCAGACTGATTCTAGTATGTTGCTACTTAAGCAATGATTCTAGCTCTTGGAAAAAACAAACTTTGCCTGCCCGAGATGCATGTTTTCAGCCTGCTATGTTTAAACCACTTCATCTAAGGCAAGGTGGGCACGGTCAATTAAAAAGATAGAGCACACCTACCATTTTGCTAGAATATATTTCACCTCCCACTGTTTTATCTTGTGTAAACTGAAACACTCCTCATGTCCACTAAATACTATTCTGCAAAATATTCCACAATATTTTTTTGCCATTATTCCACAATTATTTTTGGAGTTTTCTTTAGTGTAAATTTTGCAAAGTGTTGCTATACTTCACATATTCACAGAAATAGAAGCAAAAGAAAATGATTTCCTATAGGAAACTTCACTAAAATTGCAAAGTAAATCAGACATATTTAAAGTGACCATCTGAACTATATCAACTGTCTTAATATTGTTGCTTCCTCCCTGCTAAAACAAGATCAGCACAGCACAAGTCTTCTTTCTATTATTTGAGCTGATTGCAGGTGTTGCCACCACTCACCATCTGTTCAGAGGCACATGTTACCAAATTCTTCCAAGCTACACAGCAAGTGGATTGGACTGTGAAAGACCAACCCAAATTGTGTTTGCATTTTGACAAATTTGTAGGGCAGTACAATATCTCAGGGAGGAGGTCAGGTTTCCTGCTCCCCTGGTGCATTCACTATAGCTGCCCAATTTCCCTGCTTTTAAAAGTTTGATAGAAATATCTGTGGGCTATAGGTACGTTCTTAAACCTCAAGGTTTTTTGCCTATTAGTGAATTTCTCTACTTTTTAATCCGGGAGGTAAGAAATGGGATCCTGTCCAAGTTTGCTGATAATGGATTGATCATTTGTATGCTTATTGAGTTTAGTGGGATTTACTCCCCTGCAATCATGCTTAGGATAGGTGAAACTGACCACAGGGGATGGGGAGGGGAGGAGGCAGAGGAGGGAGGGCAGAGGGGAGGAGGGAGATGGGAGCAGGCAGAAGGGGAAGGGAGGAGAAGGACAGGTTTGACCATTTGCAAGTTTATTGAATTCAGTGGCATTTACTCCTATGCAATCATGCTTAGGATAGGTAAAACTGACCAGGGGGGGGAGGGAGGGAGGGGGGGGAGGGAGGGAGGGAAGGAGGAAGAGGAGAGGAGAGGCAGAAGGAAGAGGAAAGGGGAAGGAGGGGAAAGGCAGGTCTGATTATTTGCATGCTTATTGATTTAAATGGGATTTACTCCTATGTAATCATGGTTAGGATAGGTAAAACTGACCATGGGGGTGGAGGAGGAGAAGGGGAGAGGAGAGGGAAGGAGAAAGGGAGGGGAGAGGGGAGCAGAAGGAGGGGGAGCAGATTGGAGGGGAGGGGCAAAGGAAAGGGGAGGGGAGGGCAGGTTTGATCATATGCATGCTTTTTGAGTTCAGTGGTATTTACTCCCATGCAGTCATGCTTAAGATAGGTAAAACTGACCATGGGGAGGAGGGGTGGAGATTGGGTGGGTGAGCACTGGGCAGAGGGGAAGCCCCTTTCCTTTCCCAAAGGAAAACATTGTGAACAGTATCATTGTTTTTCATGGTATCCCCCATCTTTTTATTCGATATCAGGCACATGAAGCCTCCCACCGAAGTTTAAACCAAAGCTGTCCCTGGCCACATTCACACCAGACTGTTGTTTCATTTTAGGCAAAGAATCATTTTCCCCAAAGAATCCTGGGAAGCGTAGTAAGTGGAGGGTGCTGAGAGATGCCCTGTTCCTCTCACAGAGCTTCAGTCAGAGTGGCTGACTGTTAAACCACTCTGGCCACTGGAGCTCTCTCAGGGTAATAGGTGTCATGGCCCCGTCAGAGGACTCCTCAGATGAGGATGACTCAGGAGTAACAGCAGCAGACCCAGGAGCAGCAGGAGACACGGAGGAGCCTCCTGAGAATCCAGCTCCTTCTGCCCCTCAGCTGCAGAGCACCCCAGGGACAGCAGAGGCCCTGCAGCCAGACACAGACAGTGAACAGGATACTCCCCCCTCACCTGCAGAACATAGACAGCAGAAGGTCAGGCACAAGAGAGGCAGGCCTGTCTCCTTAAGGCCCAAACGCTGAGGGCTCACACCTGCTGTCCATCCTGCTCTTTATAAGGCACACCTTGGCTGCAGCTTGTTGCTGACTGCAACGTCAGGCGTGGCTTGGTGTAGACTTAGTTTCCCTGCAGCATCTCTTTGACTGACCCCTTGGCAATTGATCCCGGACCTCCACTGACCTCGCTTCTGGACTTCTGACTCGGCAAGTACGCTTCGGATAGGCCTGGCAGATTTACAACCCGACTGCTGGCTAAGGACTTTCCTTCCCTGCCAAAGACCCAGGAATTTCCAGGCCCCCCCCTGGCACTGCTGATGCAGTGTAGAGCTGACAATAGGAGTCACCTATCAGCACCCTTCACAAACTACACTTCTCAGGATTCTTTGGGGGAAGCCATGACTGTCTCAAGTGAAATCAAAGTCTGGTGTGGGTGTGGCCCCCTGATTAGCCAAGCCCAGCAGCTTTGAGTCTGGCTTTTAGAACACTGACAGTTGGTTCTTACTGAGCATACCCGACACTATCACTGAGTTCAAGCCAAAATTTCTTAAATTAATTCAAAATCAGCCAGGCATTTTTTTAACTTTTAAACTGTAGAAGATGAAGGTCAGAGTATGGGGCAAAGTCAGTATCAGGATTACAGGTACTCTGTGAACATGGCTGATTTTTAATGCATTTCAACAGATTATTGGAACTCTTAACAGAAAAAAGTCCAAAAGGGCTCTGGGATTTTTTCCCTCTCTATTTAGATTTTGAACTCTCAATTTTCTCTGACTGTTTTGCGTATCACCATGAAAATTTACAGGGTTGTTAAGAAAGCATTTCTGAGTTCAGGACTATAAGTTTTGTAAGGTTTTTTTTTTCAAATGAGCTTATGGAAAGCATCAGAATGGGAAGGGGGGCATTTTCAATTTAACATTGCGGAATGTGAAAAATCCATACTGGCTATAGTATACAGCCACTCTTGTGGCTGTATAATATGGGTCTACAACTCCATGAATCACCCTTTGAGAGCTACTTTATTGGGATCCTAGATCTGGAGCAGGAGTGCATGGAAAGCAGAGCAGCAAATAAGAGGTTACTTGCTCAGGGCCCTTTTCGTACACATTGCTGGGGGAAAGCCTGGATAGGCTTGTACAGGCATCAGGATTGCCAGGTTCATGGCCTGAAATTGATCCTGTATCTTTAGGAGAAGAGAAAGTCAGCCAAGTGCAGGTGTTCTTGTGACCCTGTAATGAGAAAAACCACAAGGTGAAATTCCCCTTTCCCCCTGCACAACTTTTAAAGATACAGAAGACCTCTTGGTTCCCAGGCCCGGCCTCTAAGAGGTCTTCTGCATCTTTAAAAGTTGTGCAGGGGGGAAGGAGAATTTCACCTTGTGGTTTTTCCCATTACAGTTTTGCAAGAAAACCTGCCCTTGGCTGAATTTTCTCTTCTCTTAAAGATACAGAATCATTCTCAGGCCCTGAGCCTGGCAACCCTATTCCTGAGTGAGTAGTGGAGAAGGCCAATAGCAGGCTACAACCAGAAGACCTGTGAGACTCAGTCCCAGGAAGCAGAAATAAGCTGTGTCAGAAGGGGTTGGAATTTGGTGGAGGGACTCAGAAGTACAATCCGATCCCTATTCCATTATCTCCATGTAAGAAAAAAATCACACCTGCACCAAGCCTCATAAACCCTCTGGGTGGCCTTGAAAAGCTGATGGGGGGCAGGGGCGCCAAAGGCACTCCTTGCCCAAGGCACTATTATCCTAGGACTGGTCCTGAGTACCCCCTATACATTTTAGTAACATGGCACCCCAAGAATCTTTCTGGCCACTTCCTTGCATCTGACATATTCAAATATATAGGAACATAGGAAGTTGCCTTATACCAAGTCAGACCATTGGTGCATCTAACTCAATACTGTTGACACTGACTGGCAGAGGCTAGCAGTTTCAGCCAGGAGTCTCTTGCAGCCCTACCTACCTAGAGACACCAGGGATTGAAACTGGGTACTTTTGCATGCAAAGCATATGCTCTACTGCTGGGCTACAGCCCTTCTCATTTGCTGTTTGATTTTTCCCCTCTCTATTTCTTAGTAGCTTACTCCTCAGATTCCTTCTTGGTCTCCCTTATTGTAACCTTGTTTCTGAAATGCCAGAGTTTGTGCCCTATTAAAATTCTCTGTCTTTGGGCAAGGCTTGTTTTCCCTCCATAGTGTCATTGACAGTGAATGGTATTCAGTCCTAGTCCTACCCAGAGTAGACCCATTTAAGTTAATAGACCCAACAAACTTAGGTTCATTAATTTCAATGGGTCTGTTTTGAGTGGGACTTAGCTGAATACAACCCAGTATGTTTAACTATTCTGGCATCCTTTTGGGCTTATTTTGTGTCACTTTCTAATTTGTGGTATATATTTTATTACTACAGTGGTTTTAAAGAGCCATCTGAAGGGATCTAACCCTCCTAATAATATCTTTCATCTTACTTATAACTAATCCTCTTGTTTTTAATTAATGTCCTTTTCTGAAAATAAAGATGACTGCTTTGGACTTAATTGGACCATTTCCTTCATTGTCCAGGCCATTTAGACAAATTAGTTTGCATCATCTGTGCTACGGGCTATTTGTGCTATGGGTTATTTGTTTTGCTGGAAATAAAATAGTCCAAATGCTGAATACTGTTTAAATATCTTCCAGCTATATTAGGGGGAAAGGGGAGATGAGAGGCATGGTGGAATTCACAGTGTTCTCTGAAAGAACCAGACAAATCTGAAGTGAAAAATAAGAGACAACAGGAGGCTTGTATTAGTTTTTCATCTCTAGGGAAATAGTTTACAAAATTAAAATGTCAAGAAGAGAATATAAAGCTATGTTTCAGTTTCTGTACCTTTAGTTGAATTATATTTAGTATTTTGGAGACTTACAGTGCAATCCAATACTTGTCTACTTAGGAGTAAGCTCCATTGGGTTCAATGGGACTTACTCCCAGGTAAGTGTGTGCTGGATTGCAGCCAAGAGTACAGCCCTATGCATGCCTACATAGAAGTAAGTTCCACTGAGTTGAGCAGTACTTATTTTCAGGTACACCTGTTTACCTGGGAGTAACCCCCACTGAACTCAGTGTAACTTACCTCTGAGTAAACATGCATAAGATTGCCGCCTTGGGCTCCTACTGGGAGAAAGGGCGTGATATAAATCTAATAAATAAACAAACAAATAAAGAAATCTGTAAATAGCATTTAAAATGGATTTTTTTCCAAATGACTTGTTTTCCAGGTAAGTATGGGACACCCCTCTTTAATGCAATTCACATGTTTGGAGATGAGTAGGAAGGGGAGGTGCAAAAGAGATGAATTATGGAGAAGTAAAGAGGAAAATAATTTCAGGAGGTAATGGATGAGCTCTGTCCGGAAGATTAATCAAGGCAGTTGCAAGAGAGTGCCAAAAGCATAACTGAAGTAGAACTAAATATCTGATTGTAATTAAAACTTTAGCCTTCTAATGGCTCCATGAAAGATATTTTAATAAACGTGAAATGCACTTTCTAAATGGCACGCTAACTTTTAATGACTTGGGTGTTTTGTTTGATTAGTAACCTGGACTGTTAAATTAAAGCCAACTGCAAGTGCATGATAAAGTATTGATGGTTTCAGGCAAGTGAATTGGGAGAGTTATGCTTGACAGATTTTTTGGTATCATTAAGGATTTTAACTGGTGGAAAATATATATTGCTGGTGCTTAAAGATAGTTAAAGAGGATCTAGCCATTTATATGCCCTCATTTTAATTTTACAGTAATAATGGAGGGGATCTGAATTATTCACAGATGGCTGGTCAAGAGGGGTCACTTAATTTAAAAAGTGTTAGTTTAATTACACCTGTTTCTCATTTCCAGCATAAATAATTAAATATTAAGAGGTATTTGGTTATTTCTTTTTCTTAAGAATGACTGCAGCTTTGAGGGAATTTCCCCACCTGTAAGAAGAAGAGTATACATGGCGGAAAAAGTTCTATTGTTTCTAGGTAATGCTAGTTATAGAAAGTTAATTGAATGTGAAACATATTTTACAGTACTGATACAAGGGGCCATCACAGAAAATATGCCTATTCCCATAATATGATATTACTTCTCCATGAAAATCTGGAGCTTTGCAGATCAAATATGGCTCACTTGGTTCACACCTACTAATGCTGCGAAACAGGACTGCTGAAAAACGTATGCTGTGAAAGCCCCCGTTAAAATCAAGGGAAATTGTGAAAGATGTTACCAGATCTGTTTGTGTGTAAACCTGTCTTCCTAGAATGTGCCACGTATGTGTGGCCATATCCAGGACTTCAGTCCCTGCAGCAACCATGGACAAATTACTTGTGTGACAGTTCCTTTGTCTTCAGACCAGATTTCTTGGTTACCTTTGACACCATGACTGTCTCTTGTTAAAGTGGTTAAAGTGACAGCTGCTCATAAGTGACCATTCAGCAATCTAGTATCCTCATCTTTCAGTGAGGGGCTGGGACTGAGGCTGAATGACTTATGACAACTCTGTAATGTAATTAGTCTACAGTTAATATCCCCTTATTAGAGATTAGGGTACAACCAACCTGTATCATGATCTCCACTTTCAGATGAGAATTGATAAAAGATAGTGACTTAGAGCAACTTTCTAATAAAAGCTTTTAGAACTGTCACCTACTTGATATTTTTGGAGAAATAACATCATCACAGGGTCTGCTGAGATGTGATGCTAAGCACATATTTAGCAACACGTTAGTTTTAAAAATTAGCAGATGTGGAGAGGAGAGCTGATTTTTGTGGGGGACCACAGCTCCAGGGATAGTGGTGGTAGTAGTGAGAAATGTATCCCTTTCTTTACCCACCACAGTCCTAATGAAAATCTCAACACCCTCAATCCCTGTGGTTGCTATTTGTCCTGGAAGGAAATTTCCCATTAGCACCAATATTGCAGGAACTGTGGAGGATGCCACAGTTGACAGGAAATAGTGTGAATGGTGACCATAGTCGGCAAAACAAACAAACAAACAAACAAACAAACAAAGGAATCTGGTGAATGGAAGAGAGTGGAGAGTTGTACACAAATTCTGAGGAATGTAATCTAATTATCTTGTTGGTAATTTATGTAGCTGCATAGATACTGCTCCAGTGTGGCACTGGTTCTTTCAGTCTTTGTCTCTCTGGGGATGATGGACAGTAGATAGCTGGAGCTCAACATCTAGGAGTTGGAAAAGAGCTCACCAGAATCATGCCATGAAGCCCCACTTTGATGGCCAAAAGTTCCCTTTTAAAGATAGTATAGTTTTGTTCTGAGGGGGTTAATTTCCAGGAATAGTACACACAGGGAAGGAGATTCCCCTTCTTTCTGGTAGGCTGAACAGAAGAACGCTTGCGGTCATGTTAGAAGTGCCCACCTCCATAGTGAAGGGCATATGCAGGTTGGTGTGTTTCACAATGGGTTCTGAGATTGATGGAACTCCTGTTGAGCCTCCTCAGTCCATTGGAAGGGTTTTTACCCCATTCAACCAATAAGTCATGTTCTCAGTGAACTTAGTGAACCCTGGAAGGAACTGTTGGTAGAAGCTGGCAATACTGAGAACTCTCTGGAGGTCTTTCATAGTCTGAGGGGGTTGCCAGGAAAGCCCTGGCTGTACTTTACTGGGATCAATTTCAGTTCCCTCAAGAGAGACCCAATAGCCCAGGAAATTGATGGTGGTGAGACCAAAAGCACATTCCTCTAACTTGGCATACAGATCATGTTCCTGGAGCCTCTGGAATACCACCCTCACATGGGATTCATTCAATTGTGGATTAGACTAAAAAATCAAGATGTCATCCAGGCAAACTATCAGGAACCAGTCAGAATTATCTCATTCATCTATGTATTGCAATATCCATGTCATATTTGGAAGGCCCCCCCTCTAGAATGCACACCTTAACATAGTGAAGAGGTTTGAGAGTATCGAAGAAGCTGAGAGCAGTGCTGTCAAGAGGCTAGACCAAGAGGCTAGACTCCTAGCAGGGTCACCCAAGGCAGAATGGGCAAAGCTGAGACACCAGACTAAGATGCATCCAGACTCAGAGGAAAGCAATGGTTAACCACCTCTGAATACCTTTTACCATGAAAACTCTATGACTATCCAAAATGCAACATGAGATAGCGCTGGACGATGAGACCCCCAGGACAGATGGCACTCATTGATTTACTGGGGAAGAACAAAGGACAAGTACGAGTAGAGCTGTGACTAATGATGCAACTGGGTCAAAGCCGAAAGAAAGCCCAGAGGCTGAAGCTCACAGCTGCGAAAGGAGAGTCTGGAGTTGTACAACGTACACAATAGGAACATGGAATGTGAGAAGCATGAACCAGGGAAAGTTAGAAATTGTCAAGCAAGAAATGGAATGTATGAACATTACAATACAAGGCTTGAGTGAATTAAAATGGACGGGAATGGGACATTTTCAATCAGGCAACTACAACATATTTTATGCAGGAAATGAGAAATCAAGAAGAAATGGGGTTGCTTTAATAGTGAGAAGTGATCTAGCAAAAGCAATTAGGAACTACAATGCAAGATCTGAGCGAGTGATATCAATGAGATTAAATGGGAAACCTATTAACATAACCTTCATCCAAGTCTATGCTCCAATGTCAAATGCAGAAGAAGAAGAATTGGAGAGATTTTACGCAGAAATACAGGAGGAAGTTGATCACACACCAAAACAAGATGTGCTGATAATCATGTGGACTGGAATGCAAAAGTGGGGAACAGAGAAGAACTAGAAATTGTGGGGAAATGGAGCTTAGGAGATAGTAATGAAGCAGGAGAGAGACTTATTGAATTCTGTGAAGCCAGTAATTTGTTTCTTGCAGGTACATTTTTCAAGCAACCGAAAAGATGACTATACACGTAGACATAACCAAATGGTCAATATAGAAATCAAATTGATTATATAATTGGAACCAGTAGATGGAGAAGTTCCCTACTTTCTGCAAAAACAAGACCAGGAGCAGACTGTGGTACACATCATGAACTCGTCATATCGAAAATCAGAGTAAAGCTAACGAAGAACAACAAAGCAATCATAATGCCAAAATACAATTTAAATAACATCCTAGAAGAATTTAAAGATCAAATAAGAAACAGATTTGAGGCTTTAAACCTAGGTGATAGAGAACCAGAAGAACTATGGATTGAAGTCAGAGACATTATCAGGGAAGAATGCAAAAAGACAATACCTCTAGTTAAAAAGAGAAAAAGTCCTCAATGGATGACTGAAGAAACTCTTAAAATGGTTAAAGTGAGAAGGAAGCAGAAGCAAAAGGAGAGAGAAACAAAGTTAGAACCCTAAATGAATACATGAGTGAAAATAACATGCAAAAAGGCATGAAATGATGAGAAATGGTTCACAGAAATGTGTACCTTTGTCACAAATGTCTACAAAAATGTGTTTATTTGGAGAAAATCGCACTAAAATGGTGGAGAATTTCCATGAGGATTTTTTAAAATAAAAAACTGCAGATTTCTGCAGAAATATAGAGAACTGAATTTAACACCGGAAAAATGAGAAACAGAGAACTGAAACAGGCAAATCTTTCCATCCCTACCCATGCCCCATCCCAACCCATTTGGTAGGGACCCTGATCCTCAGGGAAGCCTTTGGGGGGAGGGGATCAGGGTGCAGGAAAACTAGCTCCCACCCATACCCTTTCATGGGCAGATGCTATTTATTTATTTACTGCATTTATAGCCCACCTTTTATCCAAGGTTCTCCCCCTCCCCCTTTAATCCCCACAACAACCCTGTGAGGTAGCTTAGGCTGAGAGGCAATGACTGGCCCAAGGTCACCCAATGAGCTTTTTTAAAATTAGTTTTTAATTTTAATGTTATAGTTAATTAATTGTAATTTTTATTAATTTTGTCTTAATCTGTTTTTAATGTGTTTTATACTTATATGTTGTATTCACATTCGCTGGTTTTAAATGTGTTTTTATCCTGTTGTACACCGCCCTGAGAGCCTGTTGCTATAGGGCGGTCTAAAAGTGCAATAAATAATAATAATAATAATAAATGCAATAATACAGTGACTAGTACGTAGAGACAAAGAAAATTACTACAATAATTATTGTACAGAAATTTTACTGTATTTATATATCTTGCTTGTTTTATCTTTTATGTACACCGCCCAGAGAGCCTTTTCGGCTTAGGGCAGTATATAAATAAAATAAAATAAAATAAATAAATAAATAGAAGAGGACAGCAAAAAGGGAAGAACAAGATTCCTATTCCAAAAGATTAGAGAAATGAAAGGGAAATTTACAACAAGAGTAGGGACATTGAATAATCAACAGGGGAACACACTGACAGACCAAGATAAAATAAAAGGAAGATGGAAGCAATACACTGAAGAATATTATATTAAATGGCAATGTTATTGAGCAAGTTTTCCACACAAAATATCTAGGAATCCAAATGCAAAGCTCTGGGCTTTGGTCTCAACAGCGTATGCAGGCAATTAATTCAGCGAGTCTCAGCCAACAGGTTATTCTAAGATTTTTCTTTTTGCAAGGTGGTCAATACATCCCCTCTACTATCCAAATTTATAAAGCAAAGACGCTGGCTCAGCTTACATATGGTGTTCCAATCTGGATTCTGGGCTTTAATCCCCAATTAGAAAGACTACAATCTATTTTCCTTAGGAAACTATTGGCTGTTCCTCTCTGTGTGTGTAATGCTGCTATCTACTTAGAAATAGGTATTTGCTCTGTAGCTTGTAAAGTCTGGACTGACATCCTGAAATGGTGGCTGCGTCTCCATTTCCTAGCAGCCCCTGGTAGCTATCTCTCCCTACTGCTCTCAGATTCTTTTGAGAGCCATTGGATGCATGCGGTGGTAAAGAAAATAACTATGCTGGGTTTCTCTCCCGAAGTGCTGGGCAACTATGGGCTTGAGAAGGCTCAGCTCATTGTCGCCCAAAGATTAATAAATATAGATTTGCAGCACTTGAGAAATTCAGTTAACAAATTCTGCTCCCCACTAATCTACAGCAATTTTAGTAATTATGGAATTACTGTGGCCCCCTATATGTTCCTAGTGACCATTCCAAAATACAGGAGAGCATTTACTCTAGCCCGATTTAACGTGCTGCCCTCGGCATTGTTAAAAGGCTGCTTTAATAAGATTCCAGTTAGTGAACGTACATGTCTCTGCGGAGCTGGTGTAATGGAATCCGTAGAACATGTCCTTTTATCCTGTGAGTTGTACAATGAATTTAGAATTAAGTTAATTATCCCCCTGCTAACTGCTTTGCCTAAGAGTAATCCTGCCAATTTGGTGTCATTTTGTTTAAGCGATGTGTCATCCCATGTCACCGCTAATGTTGCAAAGTTTCTGCTCACTACTATGCAAATTAGGGAAAATGCTGTCAGTCCGCTTTTTAAAGAATTATTCATGGATTGTAGGAATTTCGGCAGTATTGTTTTTTAAATGTTTTAATCTTTCTTGCTGTTTTTCTTTTTTAATGTCTGGTCTGTGACCGTAATAAAACAATTCATTCACACTGAAGAATGTTATAAAAGAGATGCCAGGATGACAGATTCATTCACGGAGGAACCGTATGAAGAAGAACTAGACATTTTCGAATGTGAGGTGAAAGCTGCTCTTAAAATACTTGGAAGAAACAAATAACCAGGAACAGATGGCATACCAGTGAGTTGCTACAAGTTACTGAGACAGAATCTGTCCAAATTTTGACAAACATTTGCAACAAATATGGAAAATAAAACAATGGCCCACAGACTGGAAGCACTCAATATACATCCCAATTCCAAAGAAAGCGGATCCCAGGAAATGCAGTAATTATCTAACTATTGCCTTAATATCTCATGCAAGTAAAGTAATGCTCAAGATTCTACAATAAAGACTCTTCATATATGGAACGAGAAATGCCAGATGTCCAAGCTGGATTTAGAAAGGGAAGAGGCACCAGAGATCATATTGCAAGCAAAAGTTGGATAATGGAATAGACCAAGGAATTTCAGAAAAAAATCACCCTGTGTTTTACAGATTACAGCAAAGCCTTTGATTGTGTAGATCATGAAAAACTATGGAATGCTTTAAAAGAAATGGGGGTGCCACAGCATCTGATTGTCCTAATGTGCAACCTATACTCTGGACAAGAGGCTACTGTAGGGAAAGAATATGGAGAAACCGATTGGTTCCCCATCGGAAAGGATGTGAGACAGGGCTGTATTTTATCACCCTACTTGTTTAATCTCTATGCAGAACATATCATACGAAAAGTGGGATTGGACCAAGATGAAGGAGGTGTGAGAACTGGAGGGAGAAATATCAATAATTTAAGATATGTAGATGATACTATACTGCTAGCAGAAACCAGTAATGATCTGAAACATATGCTGATGAAAGTTAAACAGAAAAGCACAAAAGCAGGACTACATCTGAATCTCAAGACTAATGACAACAGAAGATTTATGTAACTTCAAAGTTGATAATGAGGACATTGAACTTGTCAAGGATTATCAATACCTTGGCACAGACATTAACCCAAATGGAGACAATAGTCAAGAAATCAGATTAAGGCTAGGAATGGGGAAGGCAGCTATAAGAGTACTAGAAAAGATCCTCAAATGCAAAGATGTATCACTGAACACTAAAGTCAGGATCATTCAGACATGGTATTCCCAATCTCTATGTATGGATGTGAACGTTAGACAGTGAAGAAAGTGGATAAGAGAAAAATGAACTCATTTGGAATGTGGTGTTGGAGGAGAGTTTTGTGGATGCTATGGACTGCGAAAAAGACAAATAATTGGGTGTTAGAACAAATTAAACCAGAACTGTCACTAGAAGCTAAAATGATGACACTGAGGTTATCATACTTTGGACACATAATGAGAAGACATGATTCACTAGAAAAGACAATAATGCTGGATAAAACAGAAGGGAGTAGAAAAAGAGAAAGACCAAACAAGAGATGGATTGATTCCATAAAGGAAGCCACAGACCTAAACTTACAAGATCTGAACAAGGTGGTTTACAACAGATGCTGTTGGAGGATGCTGGTTTATGGGGTTGCCGTAACTCTTAATTTACTTGAAGGCACATAACACATGCACACATTTTGTAGGCCACCTTCTTTCACCCCCTTCTTTGATGTGGACTAACCATAAGTCCCCCTTAAATCCAGTTTGGAGAACACAGAGGAACACAGAAGGCATTCCAGAAGCTTAGGGATCAATGGCAGGATATTGGTTGTGAACAATTATTTGGTTGAGGGTGCAATACTCATTATAAACCCTTAGTTCCCTGCATCTTATTTTTAAAATGAAGAGGACTGATGAACTGGCCAGGGAAGTGGAAGGTTGGATAATGGCATGCTTCAAGTTGTGCTGAAAATCTCTCAAGGGAGCTGGACAGGAAACACAGTCACCCCACCGTATCTGGGCTCCTGGGATTAGGTCTAAAGTGCATTCATAGGATCATGAGGAGGCAGCTGGTCTGCTTCCTTTTTACCAATGACACACATATTTAGGCAGCATATTTAGTTGGAAGAGTAATGTTCTCTGAGAGGACTACCCTCGCAGTGTTCACAGGGGTAGGGAACATGAAAGCCTCAACAGCCAAGGCTGCCTGTCTGGGCAACAGTGTTACTGATAGTAATTGGATGAAATGAGCACTTCCAGGAGCTCTCATGAGATCCTGGGATCATGCTTGGCCTGCCAGGACATCCCCAGGATTACCCAGGATTAACAGGAAGTGTGGCACAGCCACAACTGGAGTTGTTCTACATGCCCTTGGATCCTCATTGTGAGAGAGGAAATGATTTGGGTCACAGATCCTGAAAACAGAGGCTGTGCATCAATGGTCTTGACAGGTACGGGATAATGAGAGGCTGGAGCAGGATGTGATGGTGTTAAGCAAAGTCCTGATTCACAAAATTGCTGGAGACCCCTGAGTCTAACATTGCTGAAGTGTACACTGCTATCCCAAAGTCTGTGTGCAAGTGTGTCTTAAAGATCAGAGGAGGGTGGGGCTTTCCTACTGAAAAAGGAGATCTGAGCTCAATGGTGCCTCCCAGCCTTAGGACCTCTACTAGAGCCGAGATCATATGTTTTCCTGAACCGCAGGATTTTCTCTCTTTGTGCTGGACAGATGTTGGCAAAGTGGTCTTCCTTTTCTGCAATAAAGATATACCCCCCCTCCCTACAACACTCCTTATCCTTAGGTGTCAGCCAGAGATCAGCTGTACCTAGCTACACTGGCTTCTCCAGAGGCAAAGTCTAGATCCCCACACTGGCTGGGGGGCAGGGTGAAGGAGGCAGAGGGGGAGGCAGTGATCTCGCTGGGGCCTTTCTGTGACCCAGCCATCAGCTTTCAAGCCACCACCTAGTTGCAGGCACAGCTGGATCTGGGCTGATAAATGTATCTTCTGTTGTGCTTGAGCCAGCTCATCATGGATTTCTTCCCTTAACCTTTCCTGGTACTGGGACATATATATTGCATCATTCTACTCTAAGTCCTGAGTCAAGAGGCAGAAAGCACTAGTGTAGGAGGTGATGGTGTTTTGGCCCTGTTGGAAATGCTTGATACTTTGGCAAACACCTTTTGGGGTTTGCCAAAGATGTCTGTTATTGCTGCTGTGAAGCCATCATAGATAGTTAGGAGGGGGCTGTTTCCTACCAGATAAGGAATAGCCCATTTGGCTGCCGCTCCATTTAGTAAACTGAATATGAATCCCACTTTCACCTGGTCATTGTGGAAACTCAGCCACATGTACAGTTTACACTGAGCCACAAATGCTGGGGATCACTCCAGACTCTCATCAAACTTCTCTGGGAAGCCACCTGGACATGTTTTGTGTGGTGGTATTGGTGGGGGCAGTTTGGGTTGTGCCTCGGCTTGGAACATAGTGATGACCCCTGTCAACTGCTTGACCTGATCCCATGTTTATGGCACTTACATGAAGAAGGGCCACAGCTCAATGGTAGAGCATCTGCCACGCATGGAGAAGGTCCCAGGTTCAATCCCTGGCATCTTCAGGTAGGGCTGGGACAGACTCCTGCCTGAAAACCTGGAGAGCTGCTGTCAGTCAGTGTAGACCAGCCTTGTCCAACCTTTGGGCCACAGATGTTGCTGGACTGCAACTTCCATCAGCCCCAGCCAGCATGGCCAATGGTCAAGAATTATGGGAACTGTAGTCCAGCAACGTCTGTGGCCCAGAGGTTGGACAAGGCTGGTGTAGACAATACTGAGCTAGATGGACCAAAGGTCTGACTCAGTGTAAGGCAGCTTCCTATGCTCCTAACATTTTTTTTAAAAAAATAATACAATAACCATTGTCTTCAGTCAGTTCTGAAGGGCATAATCCTGTTTTAGGAAAAAGTTAGTGGATAGGACAGGTGATAGGAAGAGGACTGAGCCATGCATGTTGCTGAGCATATTGCTAATAACATACAACAAATCAATATTATTACAAAAATCCCCAAAGACTCCTAATATAGAAAGCTTCCATGTTCATGAAAAGATAGAGCTCTCAGCAATACCCTGATATTTATACTGTCACCAGTCTATTAGATTTCAATAAACGCATGAGGTGAGGCATCTTTCAATTTCTATATAACTACAACTGTTATTAAAAGTCTTCTGTGGTCTTTATTGAAGACGAAATATCTCTTCACAAGCAATATCACCGTTTTCATTGCAGGAGATAATGTGATGTTTATGAACTGGGCTGCAGAATGGCGTGTGATTGGTTGTACTGAGTATATAAATCTTTGTAGCTTGCTCATAAAACAGGTGTATCAAATATCCCAATTGCAGTCTTATGACAGATTTCCCATTGATCTATTTGCATTGTATTGGAAATGCATGTACATTGTGTAGCAGCAGCAGCAGAATCTTGATTCACGTAGATATTAGGTGATTCCTGATAAGTTAGAGCAGGCTCATTGAAATCATTGGGTCTACTCTGAGTATGGCTAATATAGGCCATCAGGCATCATCTCCCTGGACATTCAACTAAAATCCTATCAAGGTCCCTTACCCAAAATGGTCATATCTATATCTATTTATTATAGGTATTTTTATACTGCTCTTCAAGCATATTCACAGGGCAGCTTACAAGAAAGAATGAAACAATTTAAATGTGATACAAAAAACATAATAAACTTAAAGGCCACTAGGGCTGTGTACACGCAACATTTTACTTTGGAATCAATAGAGGCTACTTGTTTTGTCTATGTTGTCCACGCAAAATCTGGAACTGTTGCCTATTTTTTGCTCCTGAAAAGTTCTCCTTGAGAAACTGGTTTCATTCTGAAAATAAAAATCCACTGCAGATTACATTAACCCCCAGTGTATCCATTTGAAAACAGATGAAAACACATGTGGGAGGTCCCAGCAATGGGTGTGTGATGTGGGTGGGTGTATACCAAGATCCTAATCACCATTTCCTTCTTCATTCACTGAGAGCATGTGCAGGGAGGAAAAGGCGTGGATAACCTAATCAAGGGGAGGGTTTTTAAAAGTGTTTCAAGTAACCACACCTACCCTTGTAGATAGTGAGATGTAGAATCAATCTAGACTGAAAGCAACAGGTTGAAGGAAAAGCATGAACAATTCATGATTGAGAAAAACCACATTTTATTTGCTACATGGTGTTAATGTGTATGCAGTCAAAATAACAAAAGTAGCATAAAACGGCCAGTAAGATTAAAGCTAAATCTAAAAAGCTTGGGAAAAGAAAAAGGTCTTTGCCCAATGCAAAAAAGACAATAAGGATGATGCCAAGTGAGCCTCTCTGGAAAGAATGTTCCATATCTGAGGTGCCATGACTGAGAAGGCCCTAGTTCTTGTATTCACCTACCTCACCTCAGATGGTGGGGGCAATTGCAGGAGGCGCTCCACTGAAGATCTTACTCTTTCCCTAATATAATAGTAAATGTGAGAGGATTGAACACAGGGCTGCAGGCATGTCTATTTTACTTTGTGTAAGTGCAACAAGAATATACTATGGAGTTAACAACATGCATTATTTGTTTGATACTATATGTGCACACTTTCTATTACATGATTTCCCTTCATGAAATTATATCAGGGCAGAGCCATATGAAACTGTATGAATGGAAACCTGAGTACATACAGTCGACTCTAAACTGGTTGCAAAGCTAGGTCCCAGGTTTAGAGCTTGAAGCTCTAGTTTAAGCTCCAGATTTTTTGATACACAAAATCCAGCTATATACTAAGGGTACACGACAACTGCAAGGTTTGCCTTGAATCTGTAGCATTTGGAAACATCCCAATCTAGTTTGGATCCACTCTGTCATTTTGATTCGATTGGGGTCCAAATCTGATCTGCTAAATCTAAAGCTCTGTCCTACTCCCTTTAACTATAATTTGAAATCTACAAATTGCAATAATTTTTTCCCCTTTTGACATAAGAAGATGAAATCTGCCAGCAAGTGAGCCACTCCAGAATGGATTAAGCCTGTCAAATCTCAAGCAGATCTATCCTGGGGTTTTCAAACAAACTTCAGATTTTTTTGTAAAGAAAAAACCTGTAACATTTCTGCCATTATTGGAGGCACGGCTGTCCCTTCTGAGGGACTGAAGCTTGCCAAATTTCAGCACGATAAATGCAGTGGTCCTCCTGCAAGGAAAGACTTTACTATTTTGGAGTGGGAAGATAGAAATCACATTTCCTTCCCTAGTTTTTTTTTTTGGGGGGGGGATAATTTGAAAACTGGATACATGAAGGAGGTGCCCCTAGGTAAGAAAGCTGACAAAGTTCAGACAAACAGGTCCAGGGGTTATTATGATTTTACCTGCACTATAAAAATGAGGAAAGTCACTTTTTTTTCTCACAGCCCCCTCCTGGATGTAGCCCCAGTGAGGAAAAGAGGGGGGTATGGTTTTAATTATTTTCTAGGAAAAGAATGATTGGGAAAGAAGCAGGCCACCCCAATGGGGTGTTTTCAGACATGCAATTTGCTCCCACCTTATTTTTTAACCACAGAAAAATTGTGCTGATATTGAAGCATAGGTGCAGGTAGCAGTCCCTCCCAAAAATGTCAGAAGTGAAAAGAAGAAAGGTCACATGGAAATGTGACAAGATGCACTTGCATTGTGAATTATGGAGCAACTACAGTGTGCATGTGTAGAATGGGTGAGCAATGGAAACAAATTGTGTTGCAGCAGTGTGAAACTTTTAGTGCAATGTGGCAGCATATTGGTCAACAAGCTACGATTCCTGGTAGCACAGTGTAAAAGGAATTTTAGAAATTGGCACAGAAGGGTTACCATTATAATGCAATAAGCCTCCTGTCTGAATGCTGCCTAACTCTGCTGCTTACACCCTGCTCAGAGGAAAATGACGACTCGTGAACAATTCTGTTTATTTACTTTAACATCTCTCTCCCAAATTACTGTGATTGAAGTGGCCTTGGAAATAATTCACTGTGATTAAAAGCTAGATCTGTCAAAACAGAAGATTCCTTCCCTCACCTCTCCAACCCCCCCTTTCCTCTCCACCCTGTCCCCCCTCAAGCTCTGGGATATCCCCCCTCATCTTGGTTTCATTTCTCAGAAAGAAAGGGGGTAGGTGGTAAGGTAGTGCCAAAGAAGCTGAATGTTGAAAGATTCAGGACAGACAAAAGAAATTTCACACAGCGTATAGTAAAACTGGAATTTGCTGCCATAGAAGGCAGTGATGGCCACTAACTTCGATGGCTTTAAAAGAGGATTACACAAATTCATAGAGGATAAGGCTATCAATCCCTCTCTAGGGTGCACACCTTAACATGTTGAGGGGGTCTGAGAGTGCTGAAGAAGCTGAGAGCAATGCCAGCAGGAGTCTAGACCAAGAGGCTAGACTCCTAGCAGGGGCATCCAAGGTGGAATGGCCAAAAGCTGAGACACCAGACTAAAATGCATCCAAACTCAGAGGAAGGCAATGTTAAACCACCTCTGAATATCTCTTACCACGAAAACCCTATGAACAGAGTGTCCAAAATGCAACACAAGATAGTGGTGGCCCCCAAATTATGGAATGATTGTCATGACGAGGTGCTCCTGGCGCCAACACTGTTATCTTTTCGGCGCCAGGTCAAGACTTTCCTCTTCTCCCAGGCATTTTAGCATGTGTTTTTAAATTGTTTTTTTTAAGTGTTTTTAAATTTGTATACTTGTATATTTGTTTTTAATGTTTTTAATTGTTGTAAATCACCCAGAGAGCTTTGGCTATGGGGCGGTATACAAATGTAATAAACAACAACAACAATAATAATCCTGGAAGATGAGACCCCCAAGTCAGAAGGCACTCATCGAGCTACTGGGGAAGAACAAAGGACAAGTACGAGTAGCGCTGTGACTAATGACACAGCTGGGTCAAAGCCGAAAGGAAGCCCAGAGGCTGATGGGCACAGATGCGAAAGGAGAGCCAGGAGTTGTACAACACACATAATAGGAACATGGAATGTGAGAAGCATGAACAAGGGAAAGTTAGGGCAAGAAATGGAACATATCAACATTACAATACTTGGCATGAGTGAATTCAAATGGATGGGAATGGGACATTTTCAATCTGGCAACTACAACTTTATACAGGAAATGAGAAATTAAGAAGAAATGGGGTTGCTTTAATAGTGAGAAGTGATGTAGCAAAAGCAATTAGGAGCTACAACGCAAGGTCTGAGTGAGTGATATCAATGAGATTAAATGCGAAACCTATTAACATAACCATCATCCAAGTCTATGCTCCAACGGCAAACGCAGAAGAAGAGGAATTGCAGAGATTTTGTGCAGAAGTACAGGAATAAATTGATCACACCCCAAAACAAGATGTGCTGATAATCATGGTGGACTGGAATGCAAAAGAAGGGAACAGAGAAGAACTAGGAATTGTGAGAAAATGGGGCTTAGGAGACAGAAATGAAGCAGGAGGGAGACTAATTGAATTCTGTGAAGCCAGTAATTTGTTTCTTGTGAACACATTTTTTTGAGCAACTGAAAAGACGACTGTACGCATGGACATCACCAAATGGTCAATATAGGAATCAAATTGATTATATAATTGGTAGCAGAAGATTGAGAAGTTCCATATTTGCTGCAAAAACAAGACCAGGAGCAGACTGCGGTACAGATAATGAACTGGTCGTATCGAAAATCAAAGTAAAGCTAAAGAAGAAGAACAAAGCAATCATAATGCCAAAATACAATTTAAATAACATCCCAGAAGAATAGAAAGATCAAAGAAGGAACAGGTTTGAGGCTTTAAACTTAGTTGACAGAGTACCAGAAGAACTATGGATTGAAGTCAGAGACATTATCAGGGAAGAATGCAAAAAGACAATACCTCTAGTTAAAAAGAGAAAAAGTCCTCAATGGTTGACTGAAGAAACTCTTAAAATGGTTAAAGCAAGAAGGAAAGCAAAAGCAAAAGGAGAGAGAAACACGGTCAGAACCCTAAATGCAACAATACAGCAACTAGTACATAGGGTCAAAGAGAACTATTACAATAGTAATTGTATAGAAATAGAAGAGGACAACAAAAAGGGAAGAACAAGAGCCCTATTCCAAAACATTAGAGAAATGAAAGGGAAATTTAAACCTAGAGTAGGAATGTTGAATAATCAACAAGGGAACACACTGACTGACTGAGATGAAATAAAAGGAAGATGGAAGCAATACACTAAAGAACTCTATAAAAGAGATGCCAGGATGACAGATTCATTCATGGAGGTACCATATGATGAAGAACAAGAAAATTTAGAATGTGAGGTGAAAGCTGCTTTTAAAATATTTGGAAGAAACAAATCACTAGGAACAGATGGCATATCAATAGAGTTGCTACAAGCTACTGAGACTGAATCTGTCCAAATTTTGACAAAAATCTGTCAAGTAATATGGAAAACTATACAATGGCCCACAGACTGGAAGTGTTCCATATACATCCCAATTCCAAAGAAAGGGGTTCCCAGGAAATGCAGTAATTATCTAACTATTGCCTTAATATCCCATGCAAGTAAAGTAATGCTCAAGATTCTACAACAAAGGCTCTTACCATATATGGAGTGAGAAATGCCAGACATCCAAGCTGGATTTAGAAAGGGAAGAGGCATCAGAGATCATATCGCAAATATATGTTGGATAATGGAACGGAGCAAGGAATTTCAGAAGAAAATCACTCTGTGCTTTATAGATTACAGCAAAGCCTTTGACTGTGTAGATCATGAAAAACTATGGAATGCTTTAAAAGAAATGGAGGTGCCGGGACTTCCGGGAAGGGTGACTTCGCTTGTGCCTGCTTTTGGGACGGGCTCCCGCCTCAAAAGAAGCTTATTCAGATATAAATCAGTCAGAACATTTTTTTTTTTGACTGATGAAATTTCTCCCGGGCAGGGAGAAACGTAGAGATCAACCTCAAAGCCTGTTTTTGTTGGGAGGACTGGATTTCATTAATTTATGAGATAAGGTCCAGCCAACAATGCCGGACGGACTTCCTAACAAGCTCTATCTGCTTAAGCGATACGTTTATCTTTTCTTGAAAGAGAGAACGGACTAACAGGCAAGCACCCTTCTTTCTATTATTTTTTTTACTTGGTTTAAATTGTTGCAGCAAAAGGAGATTTGTCAGATTGATCGGCTTTGGACAACTTCTGGGTGAGATATAGCTCTTCTCTGTTATTCACGAAATTAACAGCTTATCTCTGTTTCTGTCGCAAAAAGCTGTCCTGGAAGTGCATTCTAAAGATAATAAACAGAAGAGGGATTTCTATTCCTGATTTCTATTCCGAGGAATATTATATTGTCTGGGACTATTCTCTTTTTGGTCTATTTTATTTTGACGAATCTGCTTCTTCACGACGCCACTAACTGTTTTGATGCTGGGAACTAAATTTATTTTGCATTCTTGAACATAGAGAGATAAGGCAGGTTGCTCTGTTTATACTGTGATGTCATCAAGCCTGGAATATTAACCCAATTGTTGCTGAAATAAGAAGTGGTTCTTCTTTATTTTTGTTTTGCTTTGTTTTCGTGGTTTTAAAAATGGCAATCAAGAAAGTGGCTGAGAATCTGGAAGTAATTATGTTTCAGAAAATAATGGATGAGATTGAGATAACGAAACAAACCCTGCGACAGGGTAGTAAGGAGCTGAAAATTGAACTGAGCAAAATGACGCAGGAGTTTAAAGAAATAGGGGACCCTGTGAGAGAGGAGAATGAGATCAGAGATGAGAAAAGAAAAAATAAAGGGAAGATACAAGCCCTGGAGATTGGAACAAATGTGGAATTGGAAAAAGATCTGGAGTTTATGGATTTTAGAAATAAAATCTACTGTTTGGAATTTAACGTTATCTCTGAAGAAATTAATGAAGATATTAGAGATAAAGTTATCAATGGCTTGGATAATCTTCTGGACTGGAATGATGTGATGGAGCTTGATATAGAGAAAATCTATGGAATTAACTGCAGTCATGTGACAATGGAAAAACTCTTAAGAGATGAGCCAGTGCATTTTCTAAAAAAGAAGAACACAGATATGAATTTACAACAATGTTTCAGCAACTTATTCAGAATGGATGGCAAGAAAATATTTGGGATAGAGGAAATTCCCATCAGACTCTTATTATATGACTATGGCTACAACAGCAAGATTATTATGGAATACTGATAATGGAAGATTGGACACTGAAATTACTGGACCTAACAGGACTATTGAAGATGGAAGATGGAACTAATAGGGATAATGGAATAATGGCTATTGAAATTATTGGACCTAACAGATTCTGATGAGATGGATTAATCGAAATGTTTATTTGGACTATGATTATGACAATAAGATTATTATAATTATTAACGAGATGGATTAATTGACATGTTTATTTGGAGAAAAATTGATAGATATATTTCTTAAAGAATTGAAACCTCTCTTTGACTTTTTGTGGAAAGAATAAAGTAATGTTTATGAGATTTGATGATTAATTAAGATAACTACTGGAGGAAAGTGATTTTATAATATGATTTAAGAGACAGGATTGTTATATATTGTAGACCTATAACTGATTTGATATGTGACAAATGGGAAGTCAACATTTTATTTTTTTTTGTTTAATCATTTTTGTTTTGTTTTGTTTTTTGTCTTTGAATGTTTTATGATTTTGTTTTGTATGTTTTATGAAAATTTGAATAAAAATTATTGTAAAAAAAAAAAAAAAGAAATGGAGGTGCCACAGCATCTGATTGTCCTGATGCGCAACCTATGCTCTGGACAAGAGGCTACTGTAAGGACAGAATATGGAGAAACCAATTGGTTCCCAATAGAAAAGGGTGTGAGGCAGGGGTGTATTTTATCACCCTACTTATTTAATCTATATGCAGAACATATCATACAGAAAGTGGGATTGGACCAAGATGGAGGTGTGAAAATTGGAGGGAGAAATATCAATAATTTAAGATATGCAGACAATATCATACTACTAGCAGAAACCAGTAATGATTTGAAATGAATGGTGCTGAAAGTTAAAGAGGAAAGCACAAAAGCAGGAGTACAGCTGAATGTCAAGAAGACTAAAGTAATGACAACAGAAGATTTATGTAACCTTACAGCTGACAATGAGGACATTGAACTTGTCATAGATTATCAATACCTCGGCACAGTCATTAACCAAAATGGAGACAATAGTCAAGAAATCATAAGAAGGCTAGGACTGGGTAGGGCAGCTATGAGAGACCTAGAAAAGGACCTCAAGTGCAAAAATATATCACTGAACACTAAAGTCAGGATCATTCAGATCTTGGTATTCCCAATCTCGATATATGGGTGTGAAAGTTGGACAGTGAATAAGTGGATAAGAGAAAAATCAACTCATTTGAAATGTGGTGTTGGAGGAGAGCTTTGCGGATACCAAAGACAAATAATTGGGTGTTAGAACAAATTAGAGCAGAACTATCGCTAGAAGCTAAAATGATGACACTGAGGTTATCATACTTTGGACACATAATGAGAAAACATGATTCACTAGAAAAGACAATAATGCTGGAAAAACAGAAGGGAGTAGAAAAAGAGAAAGACCAAACAAGAGATGGACTGATTCAATAAAGGAAGCCACAGACCTGAACTGACAAGATCTGAACAGGGTGGTTCACGACAGATGCTATTGGAGGTCACGGATTCATAGGGTCGCCATAAGTCATAATCGACTTGAAGGCATATAACAACAACAAGGCTATCAATATCTACTAGGTACGATGACTATGCTCTGCCTCCATGGTTGGAGGCAGTATGCTTCTGAAAACCAGCTGCAGGAGGGGAGAGTGCTCTGTGCACTCAGGTCCTACTTGCAGGCTTCCCGTGGGCATCTGGTTGGCCACTGTGAGAACAGGATGCTGGGCTAGATAGGTCATTGGCCTGATCCAGCAGCTCTTCTTATGTTCTCATTTAACTTTTTGGAAAAACTGGGGCCACAGAACAACTCAGAAGCTTAGGCAAGGGGTTCCTGATCCACCTTGAGATTATTGTTGTTGTTTAAATTTAAATTTATATCCTGTCCTTCCTCCCAGTAGGAGCCCAGGGCAGCAAAAACCCCACTAAAAACACTCTAAAACATCTTAAAAACAGACTTAGAAATATATTAAAACAAAACATCTTTAAAAACATATTTCTAAAAAAGGTTTAAAAACACTTTAAAAAGCAATTCCAACACAGACAAGAGACTGGGGTAAGGCTTGTTGAAAGAGGAAGGTCTTCAGTAGGCACCAAAAAGATATCCCTGTCCAGAAATGGGCAGCTGTCTTAGCAGCCGAAGCTGGTAAAAGGCACTCCTAGCCACTGAGGTCACCTGGGCCTCTAGTGACAAAGATGGATCTAGGAGCACCCCAGACTATGAACCTGCTCTTTCAGAGGGAGTATGACCCCATCCAAAGCAGGCAATTGACCAATTATCTGAACTCGGGAACCACCAACCCATAGCGCCTCTGTCTTGCTAGGATTCAGACTCAATTCATTGGCTCTCATCCAGCCCACCACTGTGTCTAGGCACCGGCCCAGGGCTTGCGCAGCCTATCCCGATTCAGATGTTACAGAGAAATAGAGCTGGGTATCATCAGTGTGCTGCTGACACCTTGCCCCAAATCTCCTGATGACTGCTCCTAAGGGCTTCACATAGATGTTAAACAGCATCAGGGACAAGATGGTACCCTGTGGTACCCCACAGCACAACTGCCAGGGGTCCAAAAGATCAATGCTATTCACTGAAAACGACCTTGGAGATAGGATTAGAACAACTGTAAAACAGTGCCTCCAATACCCATATTACCAAGCCAGCCCAGAAGGATACCATGGTCAATGATATCAAAAGCTGCTGAGAGATGAAGTAAGCAGAGCTTGGAAAAGTTACTTTTTTGAACTACAACTCCCATCAGCCCAATCCAGTGGCCATGCCGGCTGGGGCTGATGGGAGTTGTAGTTTTAAAAAGTAACTTTTCCAAGCTCTGGAAGTAAGAATAACAGGGTTGCAATCCCCCTGTCCTCCTCCTGATAAAGTTCATCCATCAGGGCAACCCATAACCAGGCCTGAACTCAGATTGGAATGGGTTAAAATAATCTGTTTCATCCAAGAGCTCTTGCAATTGCTGCACCACAACCCTATTGATCACCTTCCCTAAAAAAGGAGGTATTTGTGAACGGGTGGTAGTTGTCACAGACCAATGGGTCCAGAGTGGGCTTTTTCAGGAGCGGTTGGATCACTGCCTCTTTCAGGGTGACTGGGACCACTTTCTCCCACAACAACACGTTGATCACACCCTGGATCCACTTGGTCATGCCCTCTTGGCAAGCTTTAATAAGCCAAGAGAGCAAGGATTGAGAGGACACATTGCTGGCACTTTGTCCACTTTATCAGGCCTCATCAACTGAAACCAATCCCAAGACGGTGCAGCAGACATTGCACTGGACACCTCACTGGGGAGTACAATAGATGTGAATGGGGCATCAAGATTGCTACGGAGGCAAGCAACTTTACGCTCAAAGTGTCTTGCATACAATTCACAGTGGGCCTCCGAAGAGCCTAAAACTCAATTTCCTGGAGTAGATGTCAGCAGATCCATGACAATACAGAAAAGCTTCACTGGATGGCTACTTGAGGATGTGATAGTGGCAGAGAAGTGGGCCTTGTTCACAGTGCAATCTGACCCAGGAACATCAGATCATTATTCAAACCACTCTGATACACCTTGTTATTTGGAGTAAACCCAGAGTCAATGCACACTCCTATGACATACACCTCAGATTTCTCCGTATTGGCAGGAGGGAATTTTGTAGGAATAATACCCAGGTCCCTGGAGTACCTCCTCCTTCAAAATGCTTTTCATTATCCATTAAGCCATTCCACCCACACAGCCTTGTTAAGATTCAGCTTACATATAAATATTAGAAACATTGTCCCCTCCCCCTTTTGCAGCATATATAAAAAGCCTTGCTTTCCCAGTAACCAGAGTTGCTTCACCTTCACAACTCAAATAATTTTTCTGGAGTTGAAAATGGTCCTGGGTACTTTTCATGTTGATCAGACCATAATCTGTCTGCTGGTCCACAAAATGTAGGGTTGCCATATTGCCTGGTTAGCCGGGTTTTACCCGGATTCTTTGCATGCCACCCAGTGCCCATTTAGCCCCTTAGGTATCCCGGATTCTCAGCTTTAATTTAAAAATAATAATTAAGTTTCTAGGTGGTCCGGTTCTCGAGATATACATAAAAACGTCAGCCACCACCACCCAGACTGTTAAATCTTTTTTTTAAACAAATCTGTCCTTTATAGCACTTCGTAGCTCAGTCTAACCCCGCCCGTTCAGGATTGCAGCCAATCAGTGAAGCCAGGGTTGTGTTTCAGTTTGATTGACCTGAGGCAGTGTCTAGAAAATCTCATGGCAATGCCAGAAAACGGTGGTTTCCCCCCCTGTTTATCTGAAAATATCATAAATTAGGTAAGTATATACATTTCAGCTTTTTTCCCTTTTGTGTGCAGGAGTCAGATCCTGGGCAGTGTTTTGAAAACCTTCCCAATACTTGCTTTTGTAAAAGCAATGCTAATCCCATATGCCCAGAGTAAATCCCATTGAATTCAATAGGACTTACTTTTGAGTAGACATGGTTATGAATGTGCTGAAAATCAATGGGACTTTGGAGTGAATGTAAAAAAGAATTGTGTTTGTGTTCTAACTCTTTCTGCCCCCTCTTCAGTCCTATTTTAAAGCAAGTAGGCAGGGTTTACTTAGGTATTACAGTTTTTATTCTGTAGGAAACTAATACTGATTTTTTAAAAACTAATACTGATTTTTCTGCAATGACCAACTGGTTTGACAATAAACTGTTATATGGGCTGTATGTATTTATATATCTGCAGTGTGTGTGCGTGCGTGTATGGAGTCTTATGATTCGGAATTTTGGGTTGTATGAATGAAGTTGCTTATCATTTGAGGTTGCATTTCTGTCCCTGTTTGAGTAAGCCCCACTGAATACACTGGGACTTGCTTCTGAATAAATAAACCTAGGATTGCACTATAAATATCTTTACAGTTTGTGTAAATAATAAATATATTTGATAGTCATGCTTATATAAATATTTCTTCATTTATCATATTTTTGGTTTTTGGTTAGGAATCCTGACTGGTTGTGAGATGCTTAGTTTTCTGCCTTACTCATAGGAATCTTGTTGTGGTTGGTATGGTATTACATTTAGGAAAGTGTTACTGCCTTTTGTGTTGTTTTTTTCCTATTTGCATTTCACTTATCTTTAACTTCACTCTGTTACAGTCATAGAAGCAACAGCAGCATATGCAAGATAATTAACTCCCATTAGTGATAAGAGCAAGAATGTATAATTATTTTTTAATTAAAACAAGAGGCTTATCAGTACTTTGATGAGGACTAGATATTTATTTTCTTTCTGAGCCCAGGACTGGGTCTTTCATGATGCCCGGTGGGGGGGGGGGAGCAGGAGAGTAGTTGATAAGACAGACATCCTGGCATTGGTAATCTAATTAGCAAGGTATGTGTGAGGTTGTTGCACACATCCAGGCCCAGTTTCATTTTGAGTATGGAGGTGGAACCTGTGTAGATGTGGTTGATCAAAGGGAGAAGAAATTTTGAGTTAAGCAAAGCTCTGCTTTTAGAAAACCTAAGAAACATACAGATACTTTGAATGTCTGAGAGCCTGCACCAGTGGAATACTGGAGGAACTTGTAAAACTTGCTGCAACAAGTATTTAGAACTGAGCATGTGGCGTGAAAGACTCCTTTTCCTAACATTTTGGCTTCTTGTTTTTCTCCACCCACCATATCTCTGAAATATATCGTATATGTAATGGTTAACCATACTGCTGCCTTGACTTACTTTATGTTTGTTGCTATTTTGTGTTTTTATTATGTTTTTATATTGATTGTGCATTTTTATTGTTTTTATTATATTTGTAAGCTGTCCTGAGCTCTGTTTTTAACAGCAGAAGGGCAGGATATAAATCCTCTTAAACAATCAATAAATATTCCATAGTGTTGGAAACTAGAGTCTAGGCATTTAAGGCTGAAAATGTTGCTTTTTAAAATAAGATTTCTCACATCTTTCCCCAGTTTTTGGTGGTAATTCCTAGGTGCAAAAACAAAACAACCGGACAACCCAAATATTAATATGCAAATAATTTGCACAATATGCAAATAATGTGCAAATACTTTGCATAATATGCATAATATGCAAATTAGCCTGCCCAGATTTGTGGAACTAGAATATGGCAATCCTAACAAAATGGCAGCTGTGTTTGTTCAGTCTGCTGTGTGTGGATTCCATTCTCTCTACCTTTTTGTTTGGCCTTTAACTCTGTATGTGCTATCTTACTGGGAGGCAGCATCTTTGAAGCGAGTTGAAAAACTGCTGTTCTTTGACAGATACTTTGTAATGCTATTTCCGTTTGCTTGGTGGGTTAGCAAATATTTCATGGCCTGTTTTCTCCCAAGTTTGTTTCTCATGAAGAAGAATCTCTAGAGAAAGCTTTCTGGCAACTGACAAGCACTAACAAATACATACATGTTTGTATCTACATACTTTTAAAATATAGACAATTTTTCCTTCGGTCCGATAGCTTGATCAAGACCTGTGATTTGGAAACCAACAAACTGGCTTTCCCTAGTTATTGTGTGAAAGAAAAACATCATTAAATTATCAGAACATCCTTTGTTAGGATCAGTGGTCCGTGTGTTGCTTTCTAATATAAGCCACAGCGAGGTAATCAGATGAATCTCAGTTTTTAACTCTAGAGGGCAGTACAAGACAATGAAACCAGCCATCTCACAACAAAGGCCCACATTCCACTTTCTTCTAAAGGAAATAACATCAAATTGTAGAGTGAGGAGCATTCTCTTTTGACTCATGATTAGATGTTGTGCTAAAAATCCTCTTTCAGTCACCAAATGCGTTCTGCTATGGAACCCTGTCAATGACTTAAGTGAAGGCCTAACTAAACTTTAGGGCCATGTGGGTGTGTTTGACTGAGAGAGACTGTCATCACCAGCCTTTGAAACTTCTAGTAAGAAAAACATGTGATATTCTTGCAGTTTACCACCTACAAATGGCAGCCCAATGAATTTGGGTGGGGGGGAGAGGAGAGGTGGAATGTGTATCTGTTACTTTACCAAGGAGATACAGATCAGCAATAGCTAGCTACACATATCCCGTCATGGAAGCCCTGATTTGCATCTTGTTATTGTTTGTATTTTTAACCTTACACTTCCTCCAAGGAGCTTAGGGGGTATGCAGCCCCCCCCCCATTCATTTTATTCTCATGACAACCCTGCGAGCTAGGCTAGTCTGAAAGAAAATTATTGTCTCACACCACAGTCACCCAGCTTCATGCCTACATGGGGATTTTGAAACTGGGATTTTCTGGTCCTGGTCCTACAGACTAACTACTACAGCACAATCCTAGGCATTTTTACTCAGAAAGAAACCTTATTCAGTTCAATCAGACTTACTCCTAGATATGTAGGTATAGGGTTGCAGGTTTAGTCCTAGAATAGCAATCTTGCCATTAGCAGTTGAAGGATCTGTCAATTTTGGTTTTCTCAGTTTGTCATTTTCTTCATCTTGAAATTCAATTCTTCACATTTCTGCAGCAACTTGCAATTTCCTTTTTTAAAAAAAAATCCTCATTAAAATTCTTCAGCATTTTAGTGTGAATTTCTCCTAATAAATACATTTTTGTATGCATTTAACTGAGGTACACATTTTTGCAAGCAGTTTCTGCTGATATAATGCATTTTTGTATGTTATTTTAACTAATACATTCATTTTTATGCACACTTGCCTCTAATATATGCATTTTTGTAAACATCGGTTGGAGAACTGCATTGCACAATTCAATAAGTGCAAATTTTGAAGAGTTTGTGTTTTGATTCTCATATTGTTTCAGAAAGTCTGAATTTGATATATTCAGCTTTAAATGCAAACTGAATCAAACTTCTCCCCCATCCTTCCCTTCCATGTAGGATTGGCCACCCTGCACTTGGATTTAAAGTGGCCACCACTTGCCTGCATGCACGTACAATTTGTCTGTGACTCCATAGCAGAGGTCTCTGTCACACCATAGCAGAGGACTACCACACCAGTAGATATCTGTGATTTAGCAACATAAGGGGGTGACTATAGTGAATGCAATAAAATCCATTCTCAATTTTTTCCCCAAGTCTGATGATGTGACTTCCATTAGGGAGGTGTAGGGAACCTTTGGCCCTCCAGATGTTGCTGAACTACACCTCCCGTCATCCCTGGCCATTGGCCATGCTTGCTAAGGCTCGTAGGAGTTGTAGTTCAGCAACATGTGCAGGGCCAGTGGTTCCCTATCACTGCCGTAAGATATGCAACAGGATTCCTCACGAATGTTGCATAAGAATGTCTGACAAAACACTACAATTTTTGGAGAGGTGTCCATGTCAGTAGCTCCGATAATGTTTCCTTAGAGGGTTTGATAATTTGGACCCATAGCTCCAGTATCAAGTTGGAAATGAAAACTCCTTAGCTGTTTCCCCAACCCCTATTGTCAGCAAACTAGAAGACCACCCACAAGAATCCTGTAACTGGCATTTGATTACAGACCATGAACTCACAAGGTGAGCTCTGAAAGTTTTCACAAAGAATAGAAAGGGGTTAATAAAGTACAGAGCTGTTCAAGGGCACAAGGCAGCTGGCCCTGAACAGAAAGTGTTTAAAAGCAGTGAGCAAAAGAACAGAAGTGTGGGGGATGAGCTGTATTGGAGAAAGAGACTTGTATCATATTGAGCTAAGTAAAAGCTTCTATTTACAAGAGCCTGGTGTGCGCGTTGTTACTCTGGCTAACTGGTTTATTGCCTGGCATCGGATCTGTTTGGTCTATCGCTTCTACATCTATCACAAATTCACCACAAAGACCACCCACAAGAATCCTGTAACTGGCATTTGATTACAGACCATGAACTCACAAGGTGGCCTTAGGCAAACCCATATTAGTCCTTCCCCATACAATATATAATACCATACAGGACTGTTGTTAAGGAATCCATTGGAAAATCTCAGGAATCCTTACAACAGCCCTGTATGGTATAGCTTGAAATATATTACACAGATGATGGTGATGATGAGTAGTAGCGGCAGTATTGATCACTTAGAACATGTTGAACTCTTTAATAAAGTGAATGATCAAACACTAATACGAGTTATTTGCAAAACTTTCTTGATATATTACTGATACATCATTAGCCATTGATCACAGAATACGTCTGGCTGTGTTGATTGCAACCCAAGCAGCATAATATTTCTTGGTTACAATTTTATGTTGTTAAAAACCCCATTAATGTTACTCAGCTGTTTTGCATGTTAGATGTTGAAGTGTATAAGCAGGATTTCACCGTGTGTCTTTTTTCTTTTGGCTGGGAAACAAAAAGTATGCAGGCTAGTCACTAACATTCCTGTAGGAAGGCAAGTAGAAATACCACTACTAGATAGAATTATGGGTACAATAGCAACAGAGAGTTGAGTTCATCTGGCTGGCACTTGATTTAAATAGTTGTTGGGTGAAGTATGATATCAGAAAAAAATAGCTCGTAATACATTATTAATTGCTCTTAGCATATGTTTACACTTCTTACAGCAAATTTATGTTTGCCTCTATCATAAGAGGTCACTGGGGAATTGGCTAGAGCTGAAATGATTCTGGCCTTCTTGATCTGAGAATCTGCTCTGAAGATTAATGTTCATTTAGAAATCTTGGTATTCTATATTTATACTCTGTGATTTCCTTCTTAATGAATCATATCTGGATATAGAAAAGGGTGTGTACTCCTTATAACATAAACCATTGTTCCTGTCTGCAGCCTCACGAGCTGTGATGTACACGAGAAGCTCACACATGTATCGGTCTTCTCATTCAAGTCAATAGAGGGAAGAACTCTACATATGCTCCTTTGCTGCACTCAGTGAACTGCATAGGTTTCAGAGCCCTCGCTGCTCACCTTCTGCCAGCAAGAAATCCTTGAATTTGAGCACCAGTGATTTTATCCAGATAAATTTAAGTAACATTTAATACCAAAGTATTATATATTGTTTACATTCTAACTTTAAAAAGCTCTCATGATTCATTGACATACATTTGCAAAATTAGATGAATATATTAATTGTCTTGAACTTTACTTATTTTAGTTTCCAGTTTAGGGTCCACAGCAAGAGTTTGTTGTTGCTGTTGACTATTATTGAACTGGTACTCTTTCATTACAGTTATTTTTATGGACCTAGATGTGAACATTTTGAAATGACCTTAGGAAGCGTAAATGTATCCACCAGTTACTTCCTGTAAGATGTAAGGCTTTTTGCAATGGGCAGAATGCCTGGAAATTGACAAGGACAGGATGTGAGGCACAGAATGAAGTAGACAAGACATCTATTTATTAGCAGCACTGTGTATGCACTGAGACTTTTAAAACCCAGCCAGTATTTGCTATTGGGAAATCTTGATTTATATTGAATACATGTGGCTACTTTGATCACAGTGAGGTAGCTTAGATCTTTAGTTCTTAATAAGCAGTGGCAATGTCAAAGTTTCAACATGCATGATGGGAAATATTAATGCCATTGAACTACCAATGTTGTCCCCTTTCAAGTACCTGAAAGGCATGGGTGGGGAATCTTCTCCAGCTTATGGGCTGTATTCCCCTCTGAGTGACCTTGCAGGGGCCACATGCAAGGGATGGGCAGGGCCTGAGGCAAAAGGTGGGTGGAGCTATGGGTGGGACTCTTTTGGACAGTAGGCTGCAATCCAGCCATGCAAAAGTCAGAGGTAGCTACACACCTCTCCATCTTCCATCCAAGAAACCAAAAGGCATCATCACAGTTCAAGGATGCTTTCGAGCCGGCAAAAGCACATAAAAGAGGGCATGGTGCAAGATCAGTGAGATGTGTGGCCTACGGTAGTGTTGTGGCAAATGCAGAAGTTCAGGATCTCTTCATGGTAGTCATGCCATGCTCCTGCTAAAGCTATGCCCCCTTTTCCACTTTCCCTTGTCTCCCTTGCTCTCCTGTCCTCTTACAAGTCCACACTTGACTGCAACAGACATCCCTATGAAAGGGGAGGTTGTGGGTTAGCTACTAAGAAGAGTCTTCTCAGTGGCTGACTCACTTCCTTTCACTCTGATTGGCTCCAATCAGCACAAAAGGACAAGGATTCTTCTCTGTGGCTAACACTCTCCTTTTTCATGCTGATACATACATAGGGAGCTGGCTGGGACCCCACTCCCAAAAAAGTAATGGGTTTATGACCCGCCACAACCCTGGATGACTACACCCCTGTGAAGAGGGATGTGTCTGGGGAGAATCCCAAGAGCCAAATAGAAAGGGTGGAAGGCCATATTCAGCCCCTGGGCCTGAGGTTCTCCACTTCTGCTGAAAGGGAAATACTATTTTCTGAAATTATGTAAAATGACTGAATTTGTGATTACCTCTGTTATAATACACACTATTGCTTAGCATTTAGTTCTGGTTTCAGCATCAAAGCAACAGAGCCATTTTTGGAAATCCTAGGTATGTTATTTTAACATTGTCTTCCTCTTAATTTCAATACCACCATCCTCTCTCTGTTAAAAGAAAATGATGTGTTAAAAGAAAATGATGTGTAAGAACAAGAGAGACATGAAGGTGGTAGAAATGGAAAATCTTTTCAATACAGATTTTCTCTCTGCAGAAATTTATAACAAGGTGTTTGGTGATCTCTCCCTGCTGAAAAAGCTAACAAATAATGTTGCTATTCATGGAAAGTGAGCTGGAACTGAACAGCAGCAGTTCTGGCAATAGCCTCATGAGATCAGGGTCTCTTAGCAATCGCTCTCCTGTCTGGTGCTGTGGAATTTCTTCAAGCATTTCCATAGACTCGCTGGGCTTCAAAGACAACTGAAGGTTGTGTAATCCACTTGGTGCGCAAAGAAATGAGACTACATATCTAAATGCCTCAGTGGATTCATCTGTAGCATCGAGGTTAGTGTTCCACAAGGAGTCAACAAAATATACAGGGCCTTGGAAAAACAGGAAACTGTCCAAGGTGCTTGCTGTTTTGGTGTGAAAGCATTGCTGCTTTGTCATAATGAGTGCACACTGCTGGAATAAATCCATATCCTGATTGCTTTGGGCTAGTCACTGGAATCCATTGGAAATGCAAACATGCTTAGAGATCCATTGGTAATTTTCTGTGCCATCTACTATTTGAGCCATTTTATATGTATTGCATGTATTCCTGCTGACGACCATTTTATTTGCTCAGAGATTTTAACAAAAAGTGTTGGTGCAGATTGTGGCTCATGGCCATTTTGTCTAGGCCAGCCAGATACTGGGAAGATGGACACAAATGGACAAAGGTTTACTGAAAACTATTTTTACAGCAATTTTGTGCATCACAACTGCTAGCTTTAGTGGCCCAATTAGTCACAAAGTGTCATAGACATACAGGGGTGTAGTCGTCCAGGGTCATGGGGTGGGTGGGTTTGTAGACCCATTACTTTTTTGGGAACTGGGTCCCAGCCAGGTCCCTATTTATGAGCCAATCAGCATGAAAAGGGAGCATGTTGGCCACTGAGAAGAGTCCTTGTCCTTTTGTGCTGACTGGAGCCAATCAGAGTAAAAAGAGGTGAGTCAGCCACTGAGAAGACCCTTTCATGCTGATTGGCTCCTAGGGACATCTGTTGCAATGGAGTGTGGACTCGTGAGATGACAGGGAGAGAAAGGGAGATGAGGGTAAGTGGGAAAGGGTGTGTGTCTGTGATGGGGTGTGATTTTGACTATAATGAAAGGATCCTGCACTTCTGAATTGGCTGCTACGCTACTGTAGGCATATCCTTGATATGCTCACTGGTACCAACTAGATTTGATTATTAAACATTGGAGAGATGACAAGAAGGTGTTTCACACCTGTAGTTTTCACAGTTTCATCTACAACACTGATAAGTTTATTTGACATGCAGCAGCATTGAAATCAGAGCTGGTAAAGGCTCTGTGTGTAGCCAGCATAAATCAGCAATAAGGACAAACCTTTCTGATCCAGAGGATAAAATCATGCAGAAGCAGCTTCCTCCTACACCATTGGTGCCTAACACCTCTATGAACATCAACTTGATGATGCAACCTGCTAAGCTTACCATACTGTTGTGGTGGTCTTTGGCTGCCGCAAAGAGGACTAGTTGAAGTCATACTTTGCTGAGCTGATTCTAATGATAAAAGTGAAACACAAGTTTTCTCTAAAACATCAGAAATGTCCTAATCCAGAGTTATTTCAAAGACTATAGTAGGCTCAGGGACCTGTGAGAAGCTTTACAGGCAATTTTCTGTCAAAATGCAGCTTGCAAAAGCAAATATATTTGGCTTGAATTATGGCCATATATTTTATTTATTTATCACAAAGTTTGTATAATGCCAAATAACTAACATTCTCTGGGTAGTGAACAGCATAGTTTAAAAGCCCTAATATATATATATTACAAACAAACAAACAGAGCTTGGAAGATTACTTTTAAAAAGTAATAAATTACAGTTACAGTTACATGGCCCAAAAAAGTAGTAATTACCATTACAATTGCAATTGCTCTGAAAGTAACTGATTACTTTACTTTTCCTCCAAAGTAATCACTACAATTACATTTCAGTTACTCTGAAGAAATGCCTACAAGGTGCTGGCCTTGGCTGCTGCACATCTAAGTAGCCTAAAACAACATTAAAAATAAACAAACACATACAGAGGTAGTAGAATAATTATTTTTATTCATAAGATAGCAATGGTGGTCTCTCCGCTGGTAAGGGTGGTGGGGAGGGAGGCTGAGGCCACTACTCAGATATTTGCACATCAAACCAAGTGCAACCCCCTACTCAGCCAGCCAGCATAATCTCTCTCACTTAACCACCTCCCGGACCCTGCCCTGCCACCAACTAAGGGGCACTCACCCAAGCCAACATTTCCCCCTGAGATGCAAAAAGGTTAAAATACTGCAAATGCAGCACAGTAGCCAGAGAGGGTGGTGGAGGCCACTTTGTGTGCCATGTGCAAACACAGTATTCACACACACACACTCACTCACTCACACACACACACACACACACACACACACACACACACACACATTGTCATCTTTCCACAGTACTTTATCTCCATTCTGCTGCTGCCTCCTTCTCCTCCTTTATCCATGTTCTTGACCTCTGGATCCTTTTTCCCTCCACTCCATTCTTCACCACCACTATCTGTTTTTTTTAATAATTGTTTTCTCCACTCCACCCTGTCTCACTCTCCGCCTCCTCCCTCGTCGCCTCCTACCCATCCACAGAGCATGAGGAATGAGCGACACTGCACAGAAGCCGAGTTTGAGGCACATGATTTTCATCCACAAATCAGAGGAGCAGAAGACTTCCCCTGCTCCTCCCCCCAAGTAATGCCCAAAAGTAATTCTGGAAACGTTACAATTACTCCACAAAAGTAGTAAAATTACTCCTAGTTCTATTACAATCAAAATGTAAAGGAATTACCCACTCGTTACTCAAAAAAGTAGTGAATTACAGTAATTCGTTACTTGTAACTAGTAACTTCCAAGCTCTGCAAACAAACAAAAATCAAACAAAATAACCATGACAGCAGTATTAACAATATAACAACTGGTGACATCCACACCATCTATCTACAGACCCTTATTCCACTTTAAGAGTCATGGCTCCCCCCACCCCTGGAGTCCTGGGAACTAGGGTTTGTTAAGGGAGCTGAGAGTTATAGGAGACCCCTAACAAACTACAGCTCCCAGGATACTTTGCAGGGGAGGGGAGCCACAACTCTTAACGTGGAGTAGGAGGGATTTAAATGTATGGTGTGGGTATGACTAGTAAAACCACCACCAGCAGACCATATAAAATAGCAGGGAAAGAAAACACTGGCAGATCAATCCAAAGGGGGCAGAGGAGGGAGAACCCAAGGGGAAGTAACTGCTAAATCCAAACCCTTGCTGGCTGGACAGAAGGTGTGGTGGGGGCATTCCCCCCCATTTCCTTTTTTAAAACATATATTTTCCTTCTCATTGGTCCCAATGGAAGAAAAATCAGTGGACTAGCTCCAAGGCTGGTATGCTTCATCTCACCCCGGTTTGGGAGCAAGTCAAGGGAATGGGAGGGATTTGGATTCAGTGGATCCCTGACTCTCCTGATCCATCCCAAACACACACCAGGATGCCTCCTTTTCCCCTGTGCTACAATCAGGAGTGGAGAAGGGACAGCTGCAGATATATCTGTGGCTTCTATATGGGACAGTGAGGATATTTCCTGCTCCATTAATAGATTGCCTGTTGCATGGGAGATTTGCAACACTGTATGGTCCTAGGATGCCCTCCAGGGACTATAGGGTTATGCCCTAAAACAGCCTTCTTCAACTTTGTATCCCCAGATGTTACCAGCCTCCTAGTCCTATCATCCCTGGCCATTGACTAGGCTAACTGGGGCTGAAGGGAGTTGGAGTCCAAAAACATATGGGACCTAAGATTGAAGAACTCTGCTCTAAAAAAAATCTAAAGAATTTAAAATGCTTGTGAGGGGGGAGAAGTCTTCCCCTGGTGGTGCAAGGACCATGTGTGCAGCCTCTGAATATGACTGAAGGTAAGTGTAGATAAAGGGGCTTGGTTTGCGATACAGAAATCAAGACAAATTAAGGCAGTGATTCTCAGTGTAGGTTGGGCTCTTCTGGGTGGGACACCTGAAAAGATCTGCGTGAAATTCTAGGGAGCTATATGACCCTGAGGCAGATGGAGCCTTCTCCTGCCAGTCAAGAATTGGCTGAGCTGAATCCCCTTTGCCGGAAGACCCTCACTGAACTTATGATGATAGCATTTTTAGTCTTTCCCATCATCCTAACAGGATTTGGGAAGAAGAGAGCTCAGGAAGAGTTGCTGACTTTGTTCTAATGACAATTTTGATTATTATGATTATGTGTAGTTTTTGTGGTGGGGGTCAAACATTTCCCATTCTATTCCTCTTCTAAAGACCACACTGGATTGATGTCATAATCCACAAGAGTCCCATGCAGAGTAGGCTCAGAAGGACAGTCCAAGCTCAGAAAGATAGTTTAAAAAATGTGAGAAACATTACAGTGAAATAAACTGGGTGTTAAAAAAGAAATCTCTCTCTCTCTCTCTTTCCCATTCCCACCTCAGGTCCAGAAACGACAATGGCAACACTAAGCCAAATAGGCACTTCATTCCTGTTGGTAAGTTTTCCCAGGACCATCCACAATACAAGCCACAGTTTAAAAAACAGATGTTTACAACAGTTTAAAACAGATGTTGGTGGCTACAGTTCCCCATCAGCCCCAGTATGGCCAATGTTCAGGGATGATAGGAGTTGTAAGTTTGGAGAAGCCACAGGTTCCTTATTCTTGCTGTAAAATAACTTTTGAACCCCCTCTGCCCCTTATCACACTTACTAGTACCCCATTATAACCAATATTAAATCCCTCCTTTGTCACTCCTTAAGAATTCCCCCCGAGACATGAAGGGTTTAATTAATTACCATTTAGTTGCTAATGACCCCTTCCTGGACAAGGCCTTGAGTGGGTGGCCATTGACCAGGTCCAGGCTGACTTGGATGAGACTGATTTTCTAGATCCATTTCAATTGGGGGTTTATGCCTGATTTTGGTATGAAAGCTGCCTTGGTCACAGTGTGTGATGACCTTTGTCAGGAGAGAGACAGGGAGTGTGACCCTGCTGGTTCTCCTTAACCCATTAGCAGCTTTTGATATCATCAATCATGGTATGCTTCTGGAGTTGCTGTCTGAGTTGAAGGGTGGGTGGCACTGCTTTGCAGTGGTTTTAGTCCTACCAGGATAGCTGTTGCCAAACGTTGGTGCTTGGGAGGTGGTGTTATGGCTTTGTAGAACCTCCAATGTAAGGTTCCAGAGAGGCCAATCTTATCTCCCATACTGTTTAACATCTACTCGGTGTTGTCATTCAGTGCTTTGCAGAGTGTTTATTTAATTTATATCCTACCCTTCCTCCCAGAAGGAGCCTAGGGTGGCAAACAAAAACAGTAAAACATCTTAAAAACAAAAGACTTTAAAACGTATTAAAACAAAAATCTTTAAAAATCTTTTAAAAAAATCTTTAAAAACATCTTAAAATAGGTTGATGGTACACAGCTATTTCTTTCTCCTTTACATCTCAAGCAGGTACGGCAGGTTATGTGCTGAACCAATGTCTGGCTGCAGTAATTGACTAGTAAAGTGAAGCTTAATCCAGCTAAGACTGAGGCACTGTTCTTGGGTCATGCCCTGCACTGGTTGGTTCACACTCCCCCTGAAGGTGCAGGTGTGCAGCTTGGGGGTACATCATCATCATTTGAATGTGTATCCTGCCCTTCCTCCCAAAGAATCCTATCTTCTACTGTCATTGGAGGCATAAGATGCCTTCATGGAATAGAGTGCAGTCCATCAGCTTTGACTGGGGATAGCTTAGCTTCCATGGTCTATGCTCTGATAACCTGTAGGCTAGATTACTGCCATATGTTCTATATGGGGCTGCCTTTAAAGATAGTTTGGAAACGGCAGCTAGTGCAGAATTTGCCCGTCAGATTGTTGACTGGTCCAGGTGGTCTGAGCCTGACTGCACTGGCTGCCAGTTGGTTTCTGGGTCCAATTCAAAGTGCTAGTTTTGACCCATAAGGCCTTATGCTGCTCAGTACCTCAGTACCTCAAGAGCTGCCTTTCCCATATGAGCGTACCTGGATTCTCCAATTGTAATCTAAAGCCCTTGTGTCCCCTCTGAGGGAGGTGTGGAGGATGGCAACAAGAGAACAGGCCTTTCCAGTGGTGGCCCCCCAATTATGGAATGCTCTCCCCACAAAGACTCACCGGGTGCCAATATTACCAGCTTTTAGATGCCAGGCAAAGACAGTTTTGTTCTTCCAGCCTTTGGGTTCTCAAATTTGATGTGATTTTTAAATTGTTTTGATGTTCATCTTTCAGTAGGATGAGGAAGTATATATATCCCCACAGAGGTGCATCTGGCAACTTCACCGTACAGTTTTCAGCAAATGCTGAAGTTGCAATTCTTTACCCCAGCCGTTGACACCTGAGATGTATATTTTTAGAACCCACCCTATTTTTTGTGATATTTGCGATTTTAAGTTGTTTTTAATTATGTATTTTAAACTGTTGTAACCTACCCTGAGCCCTCAGGGTGAAAGGCAGATAAAATAACATATATTTCCTTATTATGTGTTGCTAAATGAACACTTTTAGTATTTTGTATGTGTTTTTTTTGCTTTCTGTTTATTTTTATGGTATTTTTGTAGTTTCAATTTTTCTAAGTCACTTTGAGACTTGTAAAAAGCAATGAACAAATTTAATAAATATTATTATTAATAATAATGTATTACTCCCCTCTCTCCTTGATTCATCATGCCATACCCTATGGATGGAAAGTACACCTTGTTTTAATTTTTTTTCTTAATTTGACAAAGTGAAATAAAAAGAGTATTCAGTATCCATTCCTTGTATGGAAGGACAGACAACTGCAACCCTTCTCTGGCAGCAGATCTTTAAACACATCAGAAGCAGAAGGCAGTTGGACTGTTAGATGACAGAGCAGTGAAAGGTCTGCTAGAGTAGGAGTATGGACACAGAAGCTGAATGAATTCTTTGCAACTGTTTTCACTATATGGAAGATGTCATGCAGAACAGATACTCATGCATGAACCAATATTTTCAGAGAGGAGATCCTGAAAAACTGTTAAACAAAGATGACAACAGATGATGCTCTAGGGCTCCTTGACAAATAAAAAAATAACAAATCACTAGATTCAGTTATCTACCTGAGAGTTCTTAAAGAACTCAAATGTGAAATAGCTGATCTAACGAAAATATGTGGCTTGCCCCTAATATTGGTCTCCATATCAGAAGATTGGAAAATAACTAGTTTTTTTTTCTTTTAAATTAACACCTGTAAAGGGGAAGGGGTACAATCTATATTGGGACTGTACCTCCCCCCAGCACTGTTTTCTCATTGAAAATTCCTTCTTGAAGCTGCTATGCTATCTTCCCCAAAACTGCTGCAATGGCACCTTCGGTGCAAATACCAGTTTGTGGGGGGGGGGGGTGATAGATTTTCAGTGGGAAAATGGTGTAGGGGAAAAGGTTAAAGCCCTCCTCTTCCCACATTGCAGCCATTATTTGCACTGCACCCAGTGACTTGTTATTTAAAAAGAAAATGAAAACATAAGAGAGACAATGACATCTTTAACACCACATCTGTTTTGGTCCTGACATAAAATATTAGGAGGAATTAGAATCACAGGATTGTATCTAACATACTGAGAGAAGATCCAATGAAATTAATGAACCTAAGTTAGTCATGTTTATTAATTTCAGCGGGTCTGCTCTGAATATGACTAATGTTGGATACAACCCAGTGCAATTTTTTTCTTCTGAAATCTATGAAAAAGCATATTTGCCACATGTAGGTCTTATTTGCCACAGATAATCATATGGGACTCCCTCTTGTGGACACATTTTATTACTTATTGGTTTAAAGAAATTAGGGCAGGCTCTACTGCAAATCACAGTAGTAGATTTTTGTCCTTCTTTCATAGCAAAGACGGATAAAAAGAGTTTTGTATTTTAGTATTTATTTATAGTTTATCTATTTTCTAAGACAGCTTCTATTTACTCTGTGTTTTTAGCATATACTCTTTCTAGGCCCTTCTGACATAAGTGGATGTTAGTGTGATGCAAATTCATATGTGAACTTGGGAGATGTTAGCAACATAGAAGTGCAATAGAAAGCTAGATATAATCAGTAATAAGGATTCCCAGCCTATCATGGCCAACCTTATGAGATAAAAGATATTAACTCTGGCACTTAAACCAACAGGAAATCTTCTAGTAACTGAATAATAATAAGAGCAGCAGCAGCAATATCAACAAAATCAAAAATATGAAAATAAATCCAGCGCTACCATCACGCTCATGGAACAGCTTTTGATCCAGCAGAGGCATCCACAAATGAAGCCTTCCCCAACCCGGTGCCCTCCAGATGTTTTGGACTGCAGTTCTCATCAGCCCCAACTAGCATGGCTATGATGGGACCCGCAGTCCAAACATCTGAAGGGCACCAGGTTGGAGGAAACTGTGCTATGTAAGAAGAAGCGGATTTTCTCCCATTTCCCTTTCCTGCTGGAGCCCCCATAGGCCCCTCAAAATCTGTTCCAGAACAGTGTGGCAGGTGACATGGGGAATGCACTGCAGTGGGGAGGGGGAATTGGAGGAAAAGGCCTTCTCACCGCTTACAGCAGTAGACACCTCTGCTGGGTTCTGCAAGCAAGACAGCAGTATTCAATTTCACTATTATATGTTGGAAAAATGGTCTTGTGAACAATACGACTGGGATATCTGTTCTTTTTTTAAAAAAAAATCTGTGTCCATCTGTCTACCACATTTGTATCCCATCCTTTCTCCAATGAGCTCAGAGTGGCAAATGGGGATTGTCCAATATCATCCTCACAACAACCTTCTGAGATAGGCCAAGTTGTCTGGCTCAAGGTCACCCAGCGAAGTTCACACCTGAGCAGGAATTTTAATATGAAAAGGACCACAAATCCATTCACACCCAACCTACTGCATAAGTGAAGGAGCAATAATGGAAGAAAACCTGTTGACTGCTCTTGACCTAACAGATCTTAAAGCTTGCTTGGCTTGAAACACTATCGGAAACAAAGTAGGGCCGTTGGCAATGTACTGTTTTGCATTCCAATATACCCAGAAAGCTATTATTTTCCCCTCAGCTTCCACAGCTGCATTATGATTGTACTGGATCTAAATTCTAAAGACTAGCTAAAAGGTCTGTTTTCATAGACACAGAAGCTTCTAAAGTAAAACTCAGCTTCTTTCCGGTAGTCCCCAGTTATTGGTTGTTGGGATGTTTTTTGTTCTTCTGTTAAACCCAGCAGAACTTTGCTTACTGTGAGAAAAATTATGGATCAGTTGCTACTTTAGCAACTGTATATTCTCTGAATTTAGCGAATTGCTGGGGCTTTGGGGCTGAGTTTGAACTCTCTCAATCTCTCTCACTGTCTCTCCCCCCTTCCCTTTCCTGGCTATCTTGCCTTGCAGTTTTCTATAGATTTTCTTTGAATAAGAAAACCTGATTCATCTTTCTATCTTTGCCATGTATAAAGGATAACAATCTATCACCATTCTTTCTAGTGGAGCCTGCACTATTTTCCGTCAAACACCTTTGCAAATAAGCTAGCAGATCTTTTGACACAACGCCTGAAGCCACTGCTCATGATAAATCCTTTCCTTGTCTCAGCTTTCTGTAACCTTCCTCATTCTTCACAATGACACAGACTTTCTGTCATTCATCTTTTATTACAATTCAATATTATGCTTGAATATAATTAGTTTGTATGCAGTGTTCCCTCCCTGCCTTCTAATCCAAAAAAAGAAAAGAAAAGAAAGGACAAACTAGTGTTTATGGGAAGATTTCTTCTGGAAATTTACTTCAGTGTTGCAAACTCCTATATATATTTACACAACAGCACATAAAGGTATTGCAGCGTGGGGAGGAGTAGGGTGAAGAAACATTTTTAACATCATAAAACTCTAGCAAAAATATGTATGTAATAGAATCTGGTACTATGGTTCTACACACATTACAGCTGTCACAGTGACTTACAGCCTTAGTTTAGCTGAAAGAAAATCTATAACCTCAGAAATGCAGCAATGTCTGAGTCACAGTTCAGAGTAATAAATGTTTTTTCACAGAATACTGTAATCCATATTTCCAATAGTATCCCAATACAACAAAGGCATTACTATTAGATATCTTTCGATTTCATGGAGAGGAGGCTCTACGATGGAGCCAGAGACAGAAAAAATGAAGGTTTGAGGGGCTGGGAAGGCTTAGGAGAAAGTGATAAAAATGTCTGTGTTCAGAAATATTAGCCAGGAAATGCCTCCAGCATATGATTTCTGCTTCTGAATCACATCTTAATCAAGGTGACATCATTTTGGATGGTGAGATATTTATTAAATTTACTTGCTAATAAGGAAGCTGCCACTCTCAAAGTGGGCTTTCTGATTGGAAAAGCCATTCATTTGCATGTGTTTATTCATTCAAATGTTGGTAGTTTTCAAAAAGGAAATGCTGCTTAGCCCCCTGAAACAGATTTAAACATAGACATGCCTAGCTACCAGATTAAATGTATGCTATCCTCTTCTGGGAGGAGCTAGGTAGGCAAGAAAGAAAGAAAGAAAGAAAGAAAGAAAGAAAGAAAGAAAGAAAGAAAGAAAGAAAGAAAGACATCCAAAACCCCCTCTTCTTCCTCTACTGCAGGAGTCTTCTTCCAAGAAAAACTGGAAGACTCTCTTACTGGCTATCAGTGCCATTCCATTGACACCAGGTGGTACTTTAAATCACTATTTCACCTGAAAGAGGCGGTGATCTGACCATTCCTGAAAATGCCCATCCTGGACCCATTGGTCTGTGACAATTACCAACCAGTTGCAAATACCACCTTTTTAGGGAAGGTGATTGAGAGGGCTCAATCAATTGACAGTACTCTTGGATGAAACAGATTATCTTGACCCATTCCAGTCTGGGTTCAGGCCTGGTTATGGGACTGAATCGGCCTTGGTCGCCCTGATGGATGACCTTTATCGGGAGGACAGGTGGAGTGCGCCCCTTTTAGTCTTACTTGATCCCTCAGCGACTTTTGATACCATTGACCATGGTATCCTGGGCCAACTTGGTGAGATGGGTATTGGAGGCACTGTTTTACAGTGGTTCCAATCCTATCTCCAGGGTTGTTTTCAGATAATAGCATTGGGCGATTGTCTTTTGGCCCCCTGGCAGTTATGCTGTAGGGTGCCACAGGGTACCATCTTATCCCCCATGCTGTTTAACATCTATATGAAACCCTTGGGAACGGTTATCAGGAGATTTGGGGCACGGTGTCAGCAGTACACTGATGATACCCAGCTCTGTTTCTCCATGACATCTGAATCGAGAGGCCGTGCAAGCCCTGGACTGCTGCCTGGACTCGGTGGTGGGTTGGATGAGGGCCAATAAACTGAATCTGAATCCTAGCAAGACAGAGGCGCTATGGATTGGTGGTTTCCGAGTTCAGATAATTAGTCAGTTGCCTGCTTTGGATGAAAGCAGTTGCCTGAAAGAGCAGGTCCGTAGTCTGGGGTGCTCCTAGATCCATCTTTGTCACTAGAGGCCCAGGTGACCTCTGTGGCTAGGAGTGCCTTTTACCAGCTTCAGCTGGTAAAACAGCTGCGGCCTTTTCTGTACCGGGATAGCCTGACCACTGTTGTCCACGCACTGGTAACCTCCAGGCTGGATGACTGTAATGTGCTCTATGTGGGGCTGCTCTTGAGGTTAGGCTGGAAGCTGCAGCTGGTGCAAAATGCAGCAGCAAGACTGCTCACTGAGGCAGGGTATCGCCAACATGTCACCCCACTGCTGAAAGAATTGTACTGGCTGCCCATTTGCTACCGGGCTAAGTTCAAGGTTCTAGTTTTGGTGTACAATGCCCTATATAGCTTGGGACCAGGATACCTGAAAGACTGTCTTATCCCTTATATACCCAGTCAATCAATGAGCTCTGCAGATGAGGGCCTCCTGCAGATACCATCTTATCAGGATGTCTGTTCTGCACAACATAGGAAACAGACCTTTAGTGTGGCGGCACCTACCCTGTGGAATTCCCTCCCCTTAAATATTAGACAGGTGCATTCTCTGTTATCTTTTCAGTGGCTGTTGAAGACCTTCCTCTTTCAACAAGCCATTTAAGTCGAGACCTTATCCCAGTCTGTTTCTGTGTTGGAATTGCTTTTTAATATGCTTTAAAACCTTTTTTTAATATCAATGTTTTTTTAAAAAAAGTCTTCAAAGCGTTTAAAAAATGTTTTCAAAGTTGTTTTGTTTTAATGTATATTAAAGTCTGTTTTTATGATGTTTTGACGTGTTTTTAGTGTCTTTGCTGCCTTGGGCTTCTGCTGGGAGGAAGGGTGGGATATAAATCAATTAATTAATTAATAATAAATATTCTTCAACCTCGGGTCCCCAGGTATTGTTGGAGTACAAATCCCATCGTACTTGGCCATTGGCTAAGGTGGCCGGAGTTGATGGGAGTTGTAGTCCAACAACATCTGGGGACCCAAGGTTGAAGAATAGTGCTTTAAGACTCCAACATATGTTATTTTTGAAAGGTATATACACCTAAATATAGAATTTACAAGGGTTTAACCCTCATAATGTTATGAGGGTTGAACCATTCCTTGTCCACTGATTCTCTCTCACCAATGCTTTTCTGAGGGGTTTAATGTGTTTTAACCCATCAGTTTTCCCCAGCCAATCCTCTCCTAGGCCATTCACCCCCTGGCTCATTCTGAAACCAGAAACAGGGCTGACTGGAGTGAAATGGGTTAGGGGAAAACTGGTGGAAAGTATCAGGCACCACATTGCCAATTTCTCCCAACAAATGTCTTCCAAGCTCTCACATTCATATTTCTTTGGCTTTACAGGGCATAGTTCTGATCCAAGGCCCCAAATACATCTGACAGTAGCAGAAGCACATCTTTAAACATTGACCCCATTCATTTGTAACAGGAATGAGGGGGGCAGTTGTGCTTTAAAGAGTCAAAGGGCTAAGCAGGCAGGGCATGCCAAACATTTGCCCTGCTGGTAGGGTGATCACGTATGTATTGCTTAAGAGGAAAGTGTGTCAAAAAAGAGAACAAAAGAGGACACAGCTTTACATCTGCTAATTGATATGTGTCGATACAAAATGAGAAATATTTCTTATACAATAAATAGAAATACATCTCATCTCACTAGAATGGGGAAGAGTGTGACTGGGTGGCTGCTAGCCACGCTGGCTATGCTCTGCCTCAACAGCAGGTGGTAGTATGCTTCTGAATACCATTTGCTAGAAATTGCAGGAGGAGAGAGTCCTGCTGAGGGACTTACACTCAGGTCCTTCTTGCAGGCTTCCCAAGTAGGCATCTGATTGGCCACTGCGAGAACAGGATGCTGGACTAGGTGGGCCACTGGCCTGATCCAGCAGGCGATTCTTATGTTCTTAGGACCTGTGTGCCTGCTCAGGCTGCTTTCCAGGTGCTAATTGTTAATGCGACACTTCAAGGCTCCTGGTCTCTCTTCTTATGATTCTTTATCTTTAAACCAGACTTGGACAGGACACCTTCAAATAACAGACTGTAAAGTAGAACACAGGGCCACCCTACCTGCCTATAATCACCACCTTTGCTGCCTGCCCTCTTTGTCTGCCTCCTGTATTGTTACAACAGCTTGAGTGAGGCAGCAGACAACTAGTCTCCTCCTTCCTGCCACTTACAGTGGGGAGGGCCAGTCTAGAACAGGAGACAATGGCTTGCTGTGGCATATGGAGGTGATTTAAGTTTCTTCCAGGGCTATGTGGGACACACAGAGACACAAGCTTCTGGGTCTCTCCCACCTGAGCATGTATGTGCATGCAATGTACACATGCATAAAATTAAAAAGGTTTTTAAAAAGTCAATTCAAAAACTGGGCTGAGGACAGGAAGCCTATCACATGCCTCACCTGGAAGCCATGGAGTTAGCAGGTAGAAGTCTCTGAACAGGCCAGGCAGTAGATTTCTGGTTGGTTGATAACAACCTCTGAGAGTATACTACACTGAGCTTTGTGCAGCTCATTGCTTCCTCATGAACAAATTTCCTGCAGTTCTACATTTAGCATATTAATAGAGACAAGATGAGGCAAGAACTGTTATGCTTGACATTTTTTTTCTACATGCAGATAAGATTTTTTTAAAAAATGGCATATATGAAGGGAAATGGTGATTTCCTCACTTGCAGACTGAAGTAGTATAGCTAAGCCACAGTTTTACTATCTCATCTGTTGTTGTGTGAAATAGGGCATAGATTTAAGCAAGCATTCATATTGATCTGGTAGCCCTAAAACTTTGATTTAACGTAGATTTAAGAGCTCTGCCTTAATTACGTTATAGATCAGGCATTCTTTCTTTTCATATATAAGTGAGCCCTATTGTGATGAAGATTGCTGCCTTGGGCATGTCATGCAGTGCCGACTGCAAAATCTGGGGGAGGGGAACTTGGGCAAGATGCTCTCAGTGGGCCCTCCCTCCTTGAGTGGATCTACCTTCTCTTTGCCACTGTCAGCATTGCCCATTCCCTTGTCCTCTTCTTCTGGACCCAATTTGCCCCAACATCCAGAGGCAGAGGGCAAGAAAAGTGGAAGCTCTTCTTCTCTTTCTCTTGACTTTGCTCGCACACACAGAGAAATCAGGTGGACAGGCAGCGACAGCAAGTAAGAGCAGCAGCAGGTGGGCTATGGGCCCCCTGATCTAGATTGGTTCTCAGCAATTGCCCAACAATACTAACCCGACTCCAGCCCTGATGTTGTGGCCAAAGTTTGATTCTCTAGACCCGTGTGCACCTGCAGTTCATTCAGCTTTAGGAATATGTCCAGAAGGCTGCTCCATGCTCCCCTTTTCAACATGCTCCGACCTCATGAATCACTGTGAGAGCTGGCTTTTCTTTTTCTCCAGCTCACCCTGGACCCCTTGGTGTATGACAACTACCACCCGGTTGCAAATACCCCCCTTTTAGGGAAGGGAACTGAGAGGGTTGTGGCGCAGCAATTGCAAGTACTCTTGGATGAAACAGATTATCTTGACCACTTCCAATCTGGGTTCAGGCCTGGTTATGGGCACTGTTGTATGGTGGTTCCAATACTATCTCCAGGGCTGTTTTCAGTGAATACCATTGGTCTTTCGGCCCCCTGGCAGTTGTGCTGTGGGGTGCCGCAGGGTACCATCTTCTCCCCAGCATATCACCCTGCTGTTGAAAGAATTGCACTGGCTGTCCATTAGCTACAGGGCTATGTCCAAAGTTTTGGTTTTGGTGTAGAACCCTAGACAGCTTGGGACAAGGATACCTGAAAGATAGTCTTACCTCTTATATACCCAGTCAGTCACTACGCTCTCAGGTGAGGGCCTCCTGCAGATATCTTATCAGGAGGTCCGTCCCGCACAACATAGGAAGTGGACCTTTAGTGTAGTGGCACCTACCCTTTGGAATCCCCTCCCCCAAATATTAGACAGGCGCCATCTCTGTTATCTTTTCAGCGCCTCCTGAAGACCTTCCTCTTTCAACAAGCCATTTAAGCAGAGACCTTTCCCTAGTCTGAGTCTGTGTTGGAATTATTTTTTAAGATGTTTTAAAAGTTTTTTTTTAAAAAAAGATGTTTTAACTTGTTTTTAAAGATGTTTTTTTAAATCTATTTTAATGTCTGTTTTTAAAGATTTTTTTTAATCTATTTTAACGTCTGTTTTTATGAAGAATGTTTTTAGTGTTTTTGATTGCTGCCCTGGGCTCCTACTTGCAGGAAGGGCGGGATATAAATTTAATAGATAAATAAAATAAATAATAAGTAATGATGTAAGTAAAGAAATTTCTCTGCAGGCCAGACATAACATGTAGCACAGCTGATCCTGTGCAGGCTCAGCATCTGGACCTGACATTATTGGGCATCAGCCAAGGACCATGTCCCAGCATGAGGGCTGCTGCTGACCTTGGACCTGGTGCTCCTCCTTCTTGCCATCACTGCCTCTTTGACTGCCCTTTCTGAGCAAACAAGCACTAACAGGAGTAAATAGTCTCTGCTCATCTTGCTCTGACCCTCTGGGTGGCATGCACTGGCCCCAGAGGGAGAGGGCAAGCACGTGAACTTTGTACATGTTATGTTTGGCCTGTAGAGAAGCAATAACAAGAAGGGCGGGGCTCAGTAAGGGAGGATCTGCCATTGAGGATATCCTCCTCAGCGATCCCTCAAAACCGTGGGCTGGCACTGGTCTTTCTCCTGTTTGTATGAAGAATTTCCACGTTCCCTCTTGTTGATGGTTAGATTTTTTGAGCCAAACTGTTCTAGACCTTACAGCTGGGACCAGGAACAATTGCTGCATGGGAGCTGCCCAGGAGCTGTGCCTGCATAACCTAAGTAATAAATGAATCAGCCTTTATTTCAGGTGTGGGAAACCTCAAGCCAAGGGATCAAATGCAGCCCTGCATATATTTCCCTCTATTTGGCCTTTGGGATACTCCACAGGACACCCCTCTCCCCAGCCATACCCTCTCTCCTCAAGCCACACCCCTCACTGCACACCCTACTTGAGTGTTTTTGATAGGCTGGACTGTGTCCTTGAACTCTGAAATGGCTCTGGCTCGCCTGGATGGAGGAAACAGAGAGGTGGGTGAGTGTATGTAGAAACTAGCCTACTCTACAAAGGGAGAATTTACATTCATTGCTCCACCCACTTTTGTTTCTGACCCTGCCTACCACTTGTACGTGGCCCCCGGAAGGTTGCCCAGAAGGGAATGTGGCCCTTGGGCTAAACAATGTTTCCCATCCCTTCTTTAGTTTAACATTCATGCCTTGTTTGGCAGAGTTTAAGACAGTTTGACTTCCATGATGGAGTGGGATGTTGTCCTGCCAATTCCACTCAACTCCTCTGCCTTCCAGTCTGAGTTGTGTAGGTCTCTCCCTAATTGATATTTATGATTTGTCAAAACACTGTCCTTGTCTATAACAGTGGTCAAGCCAATGACAGCATGAAGCTGGCTTGAGCTGGATGCTCAGCTTGGTTTGTGCATGATGAAAACTTGAGCTGGAGCCAAACTCTCAAGACTACTTTGGCAGAGCTTCCTGCTGGTCACAGTGAACAATCTATCACACTCTGTATTTCCTCTCTCAGAAGCACATAATCAGCTTGGTAGCTTGGTAGCATGTGTTCTGGCTCCAAGGTCCTTAATTTGTCTTTGCTTTCAAACTTTCTGGCAAGCCTGTTTGTGTCTATTAATTTTCTGAATCCCTGAAAGAAAGAAAAAAGAACAAATTGCATTAAAGTGATTTGTAATCATTTGAGTAACAGTGTGAGTGATAAGATACCACAGCTGGGATTCTCAAAATGAAAAAGACACCACTGAAGAGCTGTATAGGAAGCAAATTATTGTGTGCTGTCAATACTCCAAACAGCCCAATCCTATGGCATGTTTATTTGAAAGTAATGCCCACAATGGGACTCAGACTGTGCAATCCTATACCCGCTTGCCTGGGAGTAAGCCACATTGAACGCAATGGGATTTACTTCTGAGTAGACATGTATAGAGTTGTACTGTACTCAGCTGCAACATCTTGTTCAAGGTTCACAGCACATGGGTAAAACTTTGTTTTCTACATTAAGAAGCATATAAAAACTGGATTGTTTTTACATTCAAAACTGAACATGTGAAAAACATATGATACTGTTAAGTTCAAAAAGCTATATACAATACTGATATATTAAAAGGATCCTAGATTGACACCCAAAGGACTATAGTGTATTCCACTCCACCTCTGCATATTCCCAATTCACATTTCATATTACTGGTTAGTAAACACCCTTTATCCAGCTCTTCTCGATTCTTTTCTGTTCTTTACTTTAGTTGTCAATTTAATCAAATTTAATGGCTCCCAATTTTTCCTTTTTATATCTAATTTGTTTGGTACAAAGCACACTGACACCAGCCATTTTGGGAAACTGCGTGTGTATATGTGTATGCACGGACTACATGTGAGAATTCTCCTCTGCAGCTCCTCCTTGCCCTGGGATCAAGCAGAGTGACAGATGTACATTTCTTCTTACATGGAGATGAGGGTCGGGTTGTACCTCCTCCAAATTCCAAATGCCTTCTAGGAGTCCTCCCTTCTGCACCCTGGGGCTCAATCTCAAAGGCCTTCTGTTTGTGGCCTGCTGCTGGCCTTCACTATTCACTCAGGGAGGATTCCTCCCTTAAAGCTTGGCCTCACACCATTTCTATGCCTTTCCCTGTGGTAACCACCACAGGAAATTGCACCTTGCCTGGAAATCTTAGGTGGTGTTCATTCATTCACTCACTCACTCCTTGGACTCTTTCCCCAGTGGGCTTGAAGTTCTTTCAGTGATAAGAACAGGCAGCCTGCCACAGAATTCAACTTTAAAGCCTTCCCTGTTCCTTCTCTCCTTGCAACAAACTCTGTAACTGGCACTACCTGGCCCAGGCCAGTCATAAGCCTACCTGTCTAATCTTATCTCTATTGCTTTCCAGACGTAAAGAAACATTTCACCTTGCCATGATTGGTTTAGACTCTCTTACAGTTGGGCTGCAGGCCTACCTTATAAGTATGCCCTCCCTTCCAAGGATATATTTTACAGCAGGCTTAAACCTCACATTAGCATCTATTCTATTTCATACACAACTAAGTAAAATATTTACTTCATCATGGCTGTGGAGAGGTTCCATTATGTTGCAATACATGTTGAGATTCAGTGTCATTTTACACTCTAATATACCATTTCCTCCCTGAGTTCCAATACTCCCACTTCAGATACAAGAACTAGGCCCTCTGTTGGAGTGGTATATAACTACTCTTAAAGGGACAGTATCACTATATACCAATGGTTCCCAAACTTTTTTCCCCACAGAGCGCTTGAAAATTGTTGATGACCTTGGTTGACTATTTAATTGTTTTTCCACCTGTTGTAGCAATTGTAATGCACTGTGCTAGGTGCTGCATGATTTTTAATTATAATTTGATTGCTTGTTAGATTGCATTTTCTTGTATTACAATTTGCATTCCATAGAATTCAAAATGTAATACAATAAAATATAATATAAATAATAAAAGACAATTAAATGCAGTGTAAAAAATCGATATGAATATTCAATATGGGCATGCCGCAGACCACCTGAATGAAGCTTGTAGACCACTGGTGGCCCACAGACCACAGTTTGGGTACCTCTGCTATATACTATAGTCTTCGAGGAGGTAGCTGCTTCTTCACTCTTCTTGTTTTTTTTTTAAACTTTTAAAATTACCATTGCCCCAAAATATAGAGCTGTATTAACTACATAACCAAGCCTAGCAACTGCCTTGTATGCCAGCCAGTTTTGTAGCACAAGTGAGGCTGATACCACCATACCACCTACCATGCAAGGATCTATCTCTCTATCTCTCTATCTATGTTTTGACTGGGGTATTTGTGAAAATACCTTCTAAAAAGCTGTCTGGCCCTCAGAACAAAATGCAAAGCACATGATGGATCACTTGCTATCCTATCCCTTGAGAATGCATTGTTCAAAACAGCTTGATGTCAAAAAAGCCACTGTGCCTCAGTTTGCACAAGTCAAACCTCAAAGGCGCATTCTGAGCAGTGGCGGTACACTATGCAACACAGCAGAACTTACTTTTTGTTTTGTAGCAGCAGTTCCTATCTTTTGGTAAATATTCTTTCTTTTAGAATATCCATTATTTTTATCTTTAAAAATAATAAAGAAAAGTTATAAATAAAAAAGTATCCAGCTGACCTCTTACAGTTTACAGCTTTATTTTATTATTTCTATAGTTCTTATAGTGTTTACATTATTCAAAGTGCTAAGTGCTCAGTAACGTTGCCTCAAAGTAAAGCTGTGTTCCACTAACTTTTAACTAGCACAAATAACATCAAAGTGGAAATTGAACAGGAAATATACTTTAAAGCTAATTGAAGATCATTTTTGTAGTTTGTACCCAAGGAACCTGTAGAACCTAGAAAAAACAGTTACAGACATTTGTTTTTGCCACCTTTGATCTACAGTACATTCAAAAAACACAGCCACTGAACTCAGTTTGGCACCCTCCTCATCTTGGTGCACTGGATGACCACCCAGCTCACCCACCCCTACAGCTGGCCCTGTACCCGGACTCATTTTCCAGTGGTGGCACCCTGGCTGTGGTGGAACACATCCCCAAGATAAGTCTGGCACCTACATTAGCTAATTTTCATTACCAACTAGAACAGGGTTTTTTTCTGCCAGGCCTTCTGAAGTGTGAATATGATCTATCATAATTATTTGTTGTCTGATGAAAAGTTGGTTGTACTGCTTTTAGATGGTAATGTGCATATTTTTGTCATTATTTCATTGTTGATTAATGCTGAATGTTATGCTTTTATGAATATTGTGAACCACCTTGAGATTGATCTACCATGAGAAAACAATTACAATGAATGGTGGAATATACATTTTGGAAATAAATAATAACAAATATCTTGCTGTCAAGTAAGTGTCTATAGGATTGCAGTCTTATAGCACAATCCTCTGTGTGTTTCCTTGGAAGTCACCCTGGCATGTGCATTTAGGATTGCAACCTTACGTGAAATCCTGTGCCTACTCAGAAGTAAGTTGCTTTGAGTTCAACAAGCCTTACGCCATCGTAAGGAGTAATTTCAGACTTAGACTTTGGAACAGGGTCTTTCTATTTTTGCAACACAGGTCAATCATAGGTACAAGGAGAAGCTGCCTTATACTGACTCAGACAGATGTCCATGTAGCTCAGCACTGTCTACATTGACTGTCAGCGGGTCTGCCAGTGCAAATCCCAATTCAGCCACTACCTGATGAGGTGGTCCTAAGCAAGCTACTGTTTCTCAGCCTCACTCCTCCATCTGTATTACTGGAATAATAATATAGTAGGGCCCCACTCATACGCCGGGTTACGTTCTGGACCCCTGCTGAAAAGCAAAAACCGCCAAAAAGCGGAACTCATTGAATAGAATGGTGTGCGATGCCCGAAAACCGCTGTAAAAGCGGAACAAGCGCTGTATGAGTGCGGCTTTAGTCTAATTGCATCTAATTGAGACCGCTGCATTAGCGAAGCGCCATAAAGCCAAGGGCCGTAAAGCGGGGCCCTACTGTACGTACATTGCAAGGTTGTTGCAAGGATTACTGTTATAATGTATGTGAAGTGCTTTGAGCATTTGACATCTATATAAACTAAGTTTTATTATCACAGATCTCCAAGGATGGTGGGGAAAAATAACTCTTTATTTGCAGTCCTGGTGCTCATCACCCCTAATACCATTATCATTTCTACAGGCTGGAAACACTTGGTGTACATGACTAACCTCATCATAGCCACTATGCTGAGCTATCAGTGTTCATGCATAATGCTTCACATAAATCTACTTTATTTGCTACTTTACTTAGTTATCATTCCTATTACTGCTTCATTACAGAACTGATTCATATCATTGACTTATGGAGAACAGATTGGATATAGTGTTCTACTCTCTCATCATTTCATTGTGAATTCAGAATCAAAGAGTTGTTGGTCTGGCTGATGATAGGCGTGGGTGACTTGGATCTTCCTCAATACAAGTATATGGGGTAATTCAGTAGTGTAGGGCTGGTGGAGAAATGTGTTACCTTCAAACGTGGTATTGAGTTTATCCTTATTTTGCTGCCTTATATCCTAAACAAACCAATCTCTCTTTTGTAAGAGCTTGCTAGGGTTCATGGATTTTCCAGAAAACTGCTGGATAGTATGTTAATGTTTTTGAAAAACTTAGTCCTCCCTTTTGAACGCAACTTTTCGTAACCTACTTTATGTAGCCTTTTTTTACATTACATCTGATCTGAAGTGCTGAAATGTGTATAGCTTTTCTTTGAACTTCTCAGTGAGGGGGGCTGCCTGATGCTAACTATTAGCCAATCCATTCAGCCATTGTTATGTTTCTACCACTGTCTCTGCCTTGTCTCTCTGTTATTTTATCTCTGCAGCTCAGCCATTTGCTTAACAAACAATGTTATCTTCAACATAGCCTCAGTTACACAGAGATTACTTGGACCCCTTGGGACTCAGGGACCCTTGGCCAGGGCCTGACCTGGTCGCCCTCTGGTGCAGGCCCAGTGTAAAGGGAGGAGAAGAACACAGCACTTCTGCTTGAAGTTTATTTACACACCCACACATTGCTTTGGTCCCTGGTCATCGTTTCAATCTCACACACTCACACTCATACAGACACAGACACTATTTTAAATCTGTCAGTTTACAAAATAATTACATATACATGCTAAAAAACAAGGCACTTAAGCTGCATGCAAAAGCCTAATTTAATTTCAAAAACAGATAGGCCTGATGGGTACCTACCTGCAGATAAGTAAGGTGGAGTAAACAAAAAGAATATTACAGAATCGGTTACATAAGAGGCTTTAGTGCCCTCTGTAAGGCAAAACAACAGCAATTATGAAATTTTCACAAACCCCACTGAGGCCAGCTTAGCCTAGCGGTTCCTTCACATATCAAAAGCCACAGCTAACTGGAATGAAAAAGCCATAAAATCACAAAACACAAGAAGCTGCGGACCGGGATCGACTGAAGATCAAATAACAAGTGAACAAACAGATACACAATAGTGAGTCACATTCCTAAGAATGACTAATATAACATTTGTAAGCTTCTTTATATAATTTTAGACAATATTATTTGAATTCCAATGAACATTAATCTATTTTTTTTGTTAACTGAATCAATCTTCCATTAAAAAATTACCAAGAAGTATGCCATAGGCAGGTTTAATGTTTTCTTTTTATTGTGTTTTAAAAGATGTGACTAACAGTTTTGCAATCTCAATAATTTATCTGTAACTTAGGTAATTGTGTTCTCTAAAAGTATGAATTAAAAAACGAATTCCATCTGTAGCAATATATAATAATAAAATAATAATAAAATAATAAAATAATAATAATAATAATAATAAAATTTTATTTGTTAAGTCGCCTATCTGTCCGAGTTAACGGACACTCTAGGCGACTTACAGCAACAGATTAAAATACACTATACAAACAAAACACAACACAATCATCAATTAGTCTAAAACATCAGTTAATACATCATAAACTACTCCATCCCAAGGATCCCGTAGGCCTGCCTGAATAGCCAGGTCTTTAAGGCTCGGCGAAAACCCATCAGGGAGGAGGCATGTCGAAGATCAAAAGGGAGAATGTTCCAGAGGGTGGGGGCCGCAACCGAGAATGCCCTCTCTCTGGTCCACACCAGCCTAGCTGTTTTGGCTGGCGGGACCAAGAGGAGGTCCTGTGTGGCTGATCTTGTCAGGCGGCATAATTGGTGATGCTGGAGGTGTTCCTTCAGATAGACTGGGCCGAAACCGTATATGTAAATAGTTAATGTTTCATGGACAAGTGTCAAACTTATGGTAATGTTTATTGGACACTGTGGAAAAAAGGTCTGACAAATGGCTAGTGACCAACATAACATGTGACAATTCACTGACAGACGTGCACAAATAATTGCCTCCAAAAACAATACCCTGTGCATATGACACTTTCCTATGCATTCACAAGTTGCAAGTAAGCATTGTCCATATGGGAAGCTGTAATGCACATAGGAATATACACTTGGCTGTGGCAACACCCTGATGATTTGTTTCTTTTCAGCCCAACATTTATCATAATTTGCAGAGAAGACAAATGTCACAAAAGTCCCCCTTTTTAAGAAGAGGATTTCATATTAATGATCATCAAACAACATTTCACAACTTTTATTTTCAATTTTCCAGTTTCAACCTCAACAATTACCAAGTTATCAACTGACACCAGTACTTCCGCGGATGTTTTTGCTTCTGCCCTCTTTTAGGATCATCACATTTCCAATAGGGGCATTATTCTCTGTATTTGTGGCATTTATTTTAAATTATGTTGTACTGTTCTCTGAGGCAAGGCAAGAGACTTTTAGCTTCTGAGGTAAATTTTTGTATCTCTAGATGGCCCCCACCTATTCAGCCTAGCTAAGGAGAGCCAATCAGGATGGGCCTCACTCATTGATACATCTGAGGGAAAGCTGGTAGAAGCCGTTACATGCTTCATGAAAGGGGGTGGGGTCTACTAGAGAAATATCAATTCTACACTTTTCTAAACCACACCCAGCTTGAAGTTTACTTATAATTAACCTAAAAGTTAATCTAATTACTAAATATATTATATAATTATATTATCTTTCTTCTAAAAGCAACAATATATGTTCACTCTCCTCTTATCTGACTTGTCTTTCAGACTGTAAGCTTCTTGAGGCTTATTCTAAGCTTTTCCCCCCTACTGGACAAGCAGCCAGCACACTGCCCACCCTGAAACTAGTCAAATGATTTGTCCCATAATATATTATTAGCAGGGCTTTTTTTGTAACAGTAATCAGTATAGAGTACTTGCACCCCCCTTTTTTTTGCTGCCCATCCCAGCCATTTTGTGCTGGCACCCACAAGTACTTTTATCAAGATATGTGTACTGGCAGCTTATTTTTTTACCAAACAAGCACTAACTAGTAATATGAGGTTATAACAATTTGAAAGGAACCAGTATTGATCTTCATTTTCTATTTCTTTATCTCTTTTCTCATCAATTTCTTTTTTTAGAAACTACCTACCTCCTTATTAAATCCCATATGCTCAACTGCACAAAAACTTATTTCACACTGCAGATTTTTTTTTTGGACACTACACAAAATGTGTCTAGCTACACATTAGGATAAAGTCTTGAGGGCAGGGGCACATCTCTTTTTATAAAACTCTGTAAGATACACTACACTGATGGCATGGTATAAATAATTGGCCTAATAATTATTACATTCTCAGGGAAAGAATTATGACAGTTCCTAAAAAGATATTTAAATTACACATTGCACAACACATTTACGCTATGTAAGTTGCACTTCGTGGTGTTATGTTGGTCACAAGAACTGTAATAACTCATTGCACTTTCTTAATGTTAACAACCTCAGATAAGAGAATCAATTTAAAACATAGGTTTTTCTTTTCATTTGTTGAGGGGGGAAGTATGTGTTTTTGTGACCAACATAATAGACTCAAGGAACACAGGTTTCATTGTCCCAAGCTCATCTGATTTTGTTCCTAACAAAGCTACCAATGCTAGAAAGGATTGTTAACCTATTGTTTATTTTCCTGGAGAGGTCTTTAACCCTAAAATTGGGAGAGGGGAGAAAATCTGAGTAATCCTGTATATCACACTTTTGATTGTTTTACTCATGTGTAAAATGGCATTTTGAAAAACTATTGTCAAATAATGAAACTTTGGGAAAAAAATTTAAAATGATACAGAACATGTTAACTATATATGAAAATGAAAAATGGGTCTGTAGGTTGAAATATGCTCTTCTACACCTCTTCATCATTTGAATGCAGCTTGAGCAAGACCATGTGGAATGTGCAAAATATTGATAATACCTTATCTTCTGAACTTTCAAGGCAGGATCCTAGGCAGTTTAGACCATTGGATCAGCCCTACCATTAGACAGTCTCAGGTGGATGCCTCAGGCGACAGATATTGGAGAAAGTGGGAGGGAATGGCGTTCCCCCTGGCTATTCCTGCTGAGCTCCTGGCTATTTCCTTCCTTTGGAAGACAGAGTTCTGTGTGCTACATGACTGCCCTGTGCCCTAACCTAGACTGTTACCTTCAGGTGCAATGGGAAACACCCTCCCACTGCCATTCCTTCCTCCATTCTTGCTAGTTCAGTCAAGTTCTGTATGTGGAATGGAGGAAGAGGGCATCTTGTCAATGATCAAGGGGATGGAGCAACTCCCTTATGAGTTATAAGATGGGGTTATAAGATGGGGGATACTTGGCTCAGCCACACGACATGTGAGAAGGATCTTGGAATTGTTGTTGATCACAAGCTGAATATGAGCCAACAGTGTGATGTGACTGCAAAAAAGGCAAATGCTCTATTAGGCTGCATTAACAGAAGTATAGTTTCCAAATCGCATGAAGTATTAGTTCCCCTCTATTAGGTTAGGCCTCATCTTGAATACTGCGTCCAGTTCTGGTCTCCGCACTGGCTTACTCCCAGTCTCCGCACTTCAAGAAGGATGCCGACAAACTGGAACAGGTTCAGAGGAGGGCAACAAGGATGATTAGGGGATGGGAAACCAAGCCCTATGAGGAGAGATTGAAAGAACTGGGCATGTTTAGCCTGGAGAAGAGAACACTGAGGGGAGATATGATAGCACTCTTCAAGTACATGAAAGGTTGTCGCATAGAGGAGGGCTGGGATCTCTTCTTGATAGTCCCAGAGTGCAGGACACGGAATAATGGGCTCAAGTTGCAGGAAGGCAGATTTCGACTGAACATCAGGAAAAACTTCCTGACTGTTAGAGCCATACGACAATGGATCCAATTAACTAGAGAGGTAGTGGGCTCTCTGACACTGGAGGCATTCAAGAGGCAGTGGACAGCCATCTGTCAGGAATGCCTTGATTTGGATTCCTGCATTGAGCAGGGGGTTAGACTTGATGGCCTTATAGGCCCCTTCCAACGCTTCTGTTCTATGATTCTATGATTTTATGAGGAAAGGTTGCAGCACTGAGACTTTCTAGTTTAGTGAAAAGGCAAGAGGTGACATGATAGACGTGTATACAATTATGCATGGCGTGAAAAAGTTGGATACAGAAAAGTTTTTCTCCCTCTCTCATAACACTATAACTTGTGGACATCCATTGGACCTGAATATGTTGGGTTTAAGCAAGCTTGCATGCCACCCTCTTTAATAGATGTCCCTTCTAGCTAGAATTGGAGGACATCTCTATGCTTGTTTACCATGATGTAACTTCCTAAAGGATGGGGTTATTTACCTTCTCTTCCTCTTTCCTTTGTTAAGGTATATTTATCCTTTTTGCATATTCTTCATAAAGCTTCAACACAGAATAGCATCCACATGCTTCTCTTCCAAGATGATCATTATCATGGACTAAGACTTCTACTTTTTCTGTCTAAACTAGAGCTTATGTTTCCTGAACATATGAAAGGTCGTGAGTAAATATTCTTTATACTGTTTACCAAAGAAGACTGTCTCTGTTGTTCATTTTATTCAACTAGTGTGCATGAGGGAAAGGTGGGCTGGTTTATTCTCATTCTGCTGCTTGCGTTTATGCCTCTGCTAAGAAATATGACTTCGAAACTGTTCCTATTTCACTTAAAAACGAAACAGAATACTGGAAGATTGAAGATAGACAAAAGAAAGTACTTCATGCACATAGTTAAAGTATGGGATTTACTCTCACAGGCGCTATGATACAGTAGCCACCAACCTGGATGGCTTTCAAAGAGAGGACTAGACAAATTCATGGAGGAAAAGTCTAACAATGGCTACTAGCCACGATGGCTATGCTCTGCCTCTATGGTCAGAAGCAGCATTATTCTATTTACCAGTTGCTGGAAACTGCAGGAGAGAAGAGAGCTCTTGTGCTCAGGTCCTGCTTGCGGGCTTTCCATAGGCCCCTGCTTGGCCCCTGTGAGAATGGGATGCTGGGCTAGATGGGCCACTGGCCTGATCCATCAGGCTCTTCTGTTCTTCTGTTCCTTCTCAGTAGACAGCAAAAAGTCTTGGCCTAATCAAAAATGATGTTACATGCCACCCCAATCTCCGAGCTGTGAGATTTCCAGGGGTCCCTGTGCTCGTCCAAGGTTTGGTTTCCTTGGGTAGGTCAGCAGAGACTGTGGTGTCTTTATGAAATAAGGTTTATTTATTTACACACATTCCAACCTGAGCTTAGGATGGAGGGGTTCAAGGCATCAGCAGGCCAATATCCAGCTTTTCCATCAGGGTTACAGAAGGCACCCCAAAGCCGTGGTGCAGAGAACCAGTCTCTCTGCTTGCCTCCAGTTCCCAGCCTTTCTCAGACACAACTAACATCACATGCCTCTCCTAGGTCCCAGGAGGGGGGAGAGGCTCTCCTGAAGACTTTCAATGACAAAAGGATCTCTCTGGCCTAGTCACCAGTTGATGGGCACCTGATAGACCCATTAATCCACCTGGCCACTCTATTAGATTAACAAAAGAAACTCATCTGACCAGCAGAGTGGGTTTCTCACCCCCAGGCACAAGTCTCCAAATCAGAGGCTGGAAGGGGACTCATAGAAATTATCCATCTGAACCCCAAACCCATAACCAGGGTTCGAATCCCCACATATCCATGAGGGTCACTGGGTAACCTTGGGCCAGTCACTGCCTCTCTGCCTCATGAAAACCCTATTCACAGGGTTGCCATAAGTCGGTATCGACTTGAAGGCAGTACATTTACATCTACATTACTGAAAGAGCTGTTTTGTTTTGACACAGCTAGGATCTTTTGTCTAACAGGTAGGATTTGTTTTTTAAAAAGCCCCCTTCCTCTTTTTTGAACAGCATATTCCAGTGCCAAAACACAATTTACTTTCAAAAGCTTCCTCAGTTTCAACAGCAGCTTGCCGTGGGTGGGTTGTTTGCTGTTTGAGAAAAACATGCCCAGTGCACCCTTGGCTGCATGGAACTAGTCATGCAGTTAATATGGATATCAGTTAATCGGAATACCAGCCTTATATCTGTTTAGTTATAATATCTTCATGGTTTCTGAAACATCACCAGCAAAACAATATAGATGTACCCAGATTTATTTGTAATTTGCAGAACCTTCATGCTGAAGAGTAAAATTTCATGGGGAAAAAGCCTCCTCCACATGCTGTATAAAAAGGCCTTGTGAGATTTCTGAGGATCGTCATGCAATGGTGTGCAAAATAACACAACCTCTAATTCCCACTAGGCAGGATACTCAGAGCAGATCTATTAGTCCCAGCAGCAATAATTTAGGGTTTTAATTTCCTCAGTTGTCCCACAGGCTTGCGATATTCAGTTAAATGATTCTTGTAAAAGTTGGCAGTGCGGAGACTTTTTATGGCTTATCCTACAGGTGTCTTTTGGCAGGAGCCAGGAAGGGAAAGAAGCAGAGAGTGGAATGAGCTAATCACAATCTTTGCAGTTCTCAGACCAATTTAACTCATATTATTCAGAAACTATAGCGGTTTGGTGCAATACTCTTTTGCATGTGTAAAACCAAAGCAGAGCCTCATTAGAGCCAATTCATACATCATGCAGCAACAAACTCCGGTTTGGTACCAAGAATACAGTCAACAGGGACCTACTGTCAGTTCTGGTTCTCATGTGAGTGATGTACGTTTGCTTTTTTCTGAATGGCTAGGGCTAATAAGGCAATTATCACCATCTGTACTTTTCTGCATTTTATTTCCTTCTAACCTCACTGACAACAATCTCTGACTCCCCCGCCAATCATGTTTATACCTGCAACTCAGAATAATGCTTTATGCATTTGATGAAGTGAACTGTGGACCACAAAAGCATATGCCATAATAAATGTTTTAGACTTTAAGGCATAGGTTCCAGTTTTGGAAAAATGGCGGGGTATAAATAAAGATAATAATAATAATAATAATAGGTGAGGAACCTCCAGCCCACATGCGTAATTAGGCTTGCCAGCCAGGGGTCCCAATTTGGCCTGCTGTTTCCCCAAAGCCTTTAATTAATTAAAGTTATGCTAGAAAGGAAGAATTGGGAGTGTATTTTGAGTGTGTTTCTGTATACCAGTTGCTGGGAATGACAAGTAGGGAAAGTACTTTTGCACTCATGACCTGCTTGTGGGCTTCCCTTAGGCATCTGGTTGGCCACTGTGAGAACAGGATGTTCTTAGGATTATTAGGATCTTCCACTTTTTATTTTTTACAGATTAGAAGCATCCTGGAAGGAAGGGTTAGATCAAGGAATTGGTGTTAGAGGAGGGGATGTTTAACCTTTTATTTCCATGCTGTTTTCCCCTGTCTGTATTGCTCCACTTCTCAAAGCTGATATTATCTCTGTGAGGGAAAACCCCCAATGTAGCTACATCTGTAAAACATAATACATGAATCAGCAGAACAACTTCCATTTTCAGATGCATATTAAATCAGCCTTAGGTGCATACCTAAAGAGCATAAAGTTTGAAGACGCCATATAATAATTTAATACTCCACATGTAGAAGGTGTGAGAAGTCCAACCCCTGGCTTCTGCAAGTAAAGGACTGCAAGTAGAAGGTTCTGGGAAAGACCTTTCCCTGGGACCTTGGAGAACTGATGTTAGATTGTCGAAGTAGACTAGCCTTCTCCAACCTGCTATCCGAAATATGTTTTGGACTACAGCTTCCATCAGACAAGCCAGCGTGGCCAATTATCAGGGATGATGGAAGCTGTAGTCCAAAATCTGAAGGGCACCAAGCTGAGGAAGGCTTGGAATAGATCAGTGGTTCCCAACCTTTATGAGTATGGAACCCCCTTTGTAACCTCAAAAATGTTCATGACCCCCACATGCTAATTGTTGTAATTTTAGTGTCTATTAATTAAAAAAATACACTATGAAGTGTTAAATAATGTCACTTTTTATTTTTCACAAATACAAATATTATGATGGGGATGTTTATTACCTGCCAGAGCCAAGCAGCTTGATTGATCTTCCCTCATTGCTGCTGACAAAAGAGAGGGAGGGTGAGGCTCTGGAGCCTAAGGCTGGCCCCTTCTCTTGATGCACTCGCTTGAGTGCTGTGCTGCTCAGCTCTCTGTGTGGCGGGAACTGACTGTGCCAACTGGAAGGAAGGAAGGAAGGAAGGAAGGAAGGAAGGAAGGAAGGAAGGGGAGATGGAAGCGACTGAATGCATATGCAGTGCAGGCTTGCAAATTGGTGGTGCACAGACCCAGGGCCGGCTCCAGGCATGCCGGGGCCCTTGGGCATCAGCTTGCCCTGGGCCCCGGCATGTGTGTGTGTTTGTGTTTTCGTGTGCGTGTGTGGCCCCCCACACCCCACTTACCTGTCTCCTATCTTTTACTATTGCCATTAACCAAGATGGCGGCCGTGGTTTCCCTAAGGGGATGAAGCCTCCACCACCATCTTTGTTGATGGCACGTGTGCGTGCTACGCGCACGTATCTCTGCCATCAACTAAGATGGCGGCAGGGGCTTCAGTACTTTAGGGAAACCGCGCCTGCCATCTTCATTAAGGGCAATACTAAAAGGCAGGAGACAGGTAAGTAGGGGGCATGGGGGGGGGCTGCAGATGGCTGTGGATCGTGGAAGGGGAGCGGAGGGGCCGCTGTAGCTCCAGGGGCCCCACCTGGCCGTCCTTTAGAACCGGCCCTGCACAGACCAGCCATTAATTAATTTTTAAATTAATAAATAATTCTTCTCTTGGCTCTTTGCGACCCCTCTGGGATGACTTCGTGACCCCCTTGGGGGTCCCGACCCCCAAGTTGGGAACCACTGGAATAGATGATACTGGGCTAGATGAGCCAATGGTCTATGGCAGCTCAGAGAAGTCCAAAGTCCAAAGACTGACCCATATAGAAACTCCAGATAAAGAGCAGCTGCAATTATCTTCTTTCAAACAGCTTTCCTGAAAGTCATACTTCATGTTGTACATAGTTTCTGACTTGCATTTGTCAAGAAATATCCATCTGTTTGTAAAAGTTTGGTACCTGCTGTGAAACTGGTGAGACCCCTTGACAAAGATTATGAAAGACCTACATGCCAACTAGGAATCTATATCAACTAAAATATATATCCTCCCTTTAATGCGCACAGTTCAAACAGAATTATCTATGCTGGGTGCTCTTTTGATGATCCAGGGCCCTCTGGTGCAGAAATATTGAGAAACAGAGCAGTGATTTATTTATTATTATTATTTATTAATAGCATTTGTTAGTCGCTTTTTCCAAAAATAGGACTCAAAGTGACGTACAAAAAGGAAAACAAAAACACACTGCATATGAAATAGCTTACAGCAAGTCAAACAATGACAAAAACAATTTCAAGCAAAATAATACAATAATAGAGAAAAAAACAAATGGCAACACAAAAACCATACCAACACTATAAATATAACATAACACATTGTAACAATCCTATTACACAATTAACACAATTTCAACTTCAACTTAGCTACTAGAATCACCCCACCTATGATGTTATTCACAGTCTCATTGATCTAGTAACAAAAAGTCCTTTTAAACTCCACCAGTCTCTGCCAACTGCCTGCTGTAGCTCTTCCCTGGTGGCCCGATCTCAAGCCGCGGCGTCGAGTGACCAACAGCACCGGCACGCCTCCAGGAGAGGCCTGCTTGTGAGTCTGCCGAGCAAGCAAGACTCCTCAGTCGTGCTGGGGTAGTAGGCAATGAAGATAAACGTGGGGAGCAGGCCGAGAGCCACCACCGTCTCCCCCCACATGCTGGGGACGGCATACCTGCAGACCAGTCTCCCTTGCACCCCCCCTCTCTGCAAGGAAAAAGCTCCCCGAAGAGCGAAGTCATGGCCACAGCAGCCAAGGACAAGTCAGCCCTCAGGTACCCCTCCACCGGCTTCCTTCGTGGGGCAAGACTGCCTCGGTGGCCTCGGTGACAGACAAGAGGCAACTGCTTCGCTGAGATGGAGAACCACTCAGCCACTCAGTGATAATGTGTACCTTTAAGGTTCAGCTACAAGGATGCTGGCAGACAGCTTTTGAGACTGCAGTTTCAGGTACACAGACCACCATTAATATGTGACTAACAGTATCTTCCAAAGGTCACCTTTTCTAAACAAAGATGGGTGGAGTCAGGGCTGATTTCAAGAATATGGTAATCCTATGCCTCATGACATGACCCCTGCAAAGTAGCTTTCCCTAATCTGGTGCCCTCCAGATGTTTTGAACCCCCCTCAGCTCCAGCCAGTGTGATTGAGGAAGACGGCAGTAAAGCATGTGGTATTTTCTTTTAGCACTCATATATTGTTGTTGTTGCTTATTAGATATATATCCTGCCCTTTCTCTCAGTAGGAGCCCAGGGCTGCAAACAAAGGTGCTAAAAACACACCAAAACATCATAAAAACAGACTTTAAAATATATTAAAACAAAACATCCTTAAAAATATACTAAAACAAAACATCTTTAAAAACATCTTTTTTTAAAAAAACTTTCAAAACATTTTTTTAAAAAAACTTTTAAAAACGTATTAAAAAGCAATTCTAACACAGATGCAGACAGGGATAAGGTCTCTTGAAAGGCTTGTTGAAAGTGAAAGGTCTTCAGTAGACGCCGAAAAGATAACAGAGATGGCGCCTGTCTAATATTGAAGGGGAGGGAATTCTACAGGGTAGGTGCCACTACACTAAAGGTCTGCTTCCTATGTTGTACAGAACAGATCTCCTGTTAAGATGGTATCTGCAGGAGGCCCTCACCTGCAGAGCGCAGTGATTGACTGGGTATATATGACGTTCTTTCAGGTATCTTGGTCCCAAGCTGTATAGTGCTTTGTACACCAAAACCAGCACATTGAACTTTGCCTGGTAGCTAATAGGCAGCCAGTGAAATTAATTCAACAGCGGAGTGACATGTTGGTGATACCCTGCCCCAGTGAGCAGTCTCTGCCGCATTTTGTACCAGCTGCAGCTTCTGGATCAGCCTCAAGGGCAGCTCCATATATAGCGCATTACAGTAATCCAGGCTGGAGGTTACTAGTGCATGGACAGTGGTCAGTTTATCATGGTCCAGAAACAACCACAACTGTCTTACCAGCCAAAGCTGGTAAAAGGCACTCCTAGCCACTGAGGTCACTTGGGCCTCTAGCGACAAACATGGATCCAGGAGCACCCCCAGACTAAGAACCTGCTCTTTCAGAGTGGGTACGGCCCCATCCAAATCAGGCAACTTACCAATTATCCAAACTCAGGAACCATCAATCCACAGCACCTCCGTCTTGCTAGGATTCAGACTCAGATTATTGGCTCTCATCCAGCCCACCACTGAGTCCAGGCAGCGGTCCAGGGGTTGCACGTCCTCTCCCAATTCAGATGTTACAGAGAAATAGAGCTGCATACTGCTGACACCCCAAAACTTCTGATGACCACTCCCAAGGGCTTCATATAGATATAAAACAGCATGGGGTACAAGAAGTTACTCTGCGGCACCCCATAGCCCAACTGCCAGGGGGCTGAAAGACTATCACCCAATGCTATTATCTGAAAACGAGATAGGATTGGAACCACTGTAAAACAGTGCCTCCGATACCTGTCGTGGAATTTACAACTAGATTCTTTTTGGAGGAGACTCAATAATGAAGCCAAAGCCTGGTTTAAGGTTATTTATTCAGCAAAGCGCCTTACTGGAGCAAAGTACATAACTCGACTCAAAAATGGCGGTTGGATACAGACATATATATACCCCTACATTTGTCATAGCCATAGCAATGGTCTCATCCAATTATTCTATGCTACTGTGATGCTCTACCCCCATACTAGCTACCCTCCTCTTATCCATCTCACCATGTGCCATGGGAGAATAATTTTCTGTGGCAGTTATCACAGGGAAGGGAGTGGTATGAGACCAGGCCTTAAGGGAGGGATCCTTCCTTCCTAAGTAGTGGGAAAGACCAGCAGCAGGCCAGAACCGGAAGACTTGTGAGACTGAGCCCTTGGAAGCAGAAAGAAGCTCTGCCAGAAGGGGTTGGAATTTGGAGGAGATATTTGGGAGAAGCACAACATGATCTCTATTCCCTTATCCCCATGTAAGAAAAAAATGAAGCCCAACTGTCACTCCACTTGATCCCAGAGGAAAAAGGAGCTACAGGCGAGAAGTCTCACATGTAGTCTGTGCATGCAATAATTCTCACACGTGGTCCCCAGATTTGTACACACATGCAAGGGTCCTTATAGGGGGCAGCAGCAGGACCTCCAACATCACACTTGCTCCAGGCCACATAAACCCTCTGGGTGGCTCTGCAAAGCTGACAATGGGCAGTGGATAGATGGGTGGAGGGCACCAAAGGCACTCCTCACCAAGGGCACTATTTATCCTAGAGCTGTCCTTGTGCTTAGTGAATAATCACTACCTTTGGCAAGACAATTTAAAGACACTCAGTGGAAGGCACAGGTTGGCCTTCACTTTGATACTTTCAGATAATCACACTGCTGCAGAATCCGAAATGAATCAGGTTTATCCTGCAGTTTGCTTTGGATGAGGCTATATGGTCAATGATGGAAAACTATCCTCATGAGTTGGCACATCACCATCATTCTTCTGCAATAACTCACTCATAAATATGCCTCCCTCCACATGGTAGCTTTGGGAATATTTAGTGATGGACAAGCTCACTCATCAAAGAAAGGGTTTTTTGGGATCATGAAATGCTGGATATTTTTAATGCCATTTTGGGTGTATGTTGATCACACATCACTGATCCAAGCCCCACTGGGTCATTATAAGATCTTGCTGACCAATTAAGGGAGGACCATTAAAGTTTCAAGGCTTGGTGATTCTGTACTCTACGCACTGCAAGTAATTTGATCAGGTCTGATTTACTTGGTTTTCTTTTGGTTTTCTTTCTTAGAATATACTCTCAAAAATAAAGTGTAAATGAGAAACTTCAGCCATGCTAACTGGATTGTTTGCTTTCAGTTGTTGCTTTTCACATGACCGAGGTTGCAACCTAGACATACTTAACCTAGAGAGTAAGTCTCACTGAACACAGTGGGACTTACTTCTGAGTAAACATGCATAGGATTATACTGTGAATCTCAATTTCAACTTGTGATCATGGATATAAAAGAATGAGTAACCATGGAGAAATGACAGAAGGTAGGGAAGGCAGCTTGTAATGTTATTTCTTCATCTGTGGCACTTGCATTGACTTGGGGCATATCTGAACAGAGGTTTTGAAAGGATGTATTTCATGCACTTCCTAGGGTTGCCACGCTCAGGGCCTGAGACTGATTCTGTACCTTTAAGAGAAGAGAAAATTCAGCCAAGTGCAGGTGTTCTTGCAACACTGTAATGGGAAAAACCACAAGGTGAAATTCTCCCTTCCCCCTGCACAACTTTTAAAGATACAGAACACATCTTGGTTGCCAGGCCCAAAATCTGTGTGCTTCCTCTGCTCCAATAAGCTCTAAAATACAAAACTGATTGTTCCAAAAGTTGCTGCACAGAGTTGCCCTCCTATATCTGCAAGTCTGGCGCCAGAGTGAATCATGACATTGAGGGCTTAAAAGGACATTTCTGGTGCTCTTTATACCACCCAACTTTCAACCAAAATGCCAAAACTTGACTTCAGTATGTGTTGAAACTTCAACCGCACTTTTTGATGTAAAGTTCCTCAAACATAAACATTTTTTGACAAGCAAGTGAGGAATTATCTGTTTTTTCCAGTCATTATTTTTATGAATATATTCAATGACAAGAACTAGCTTGTTTCCAGGACAACAAGATTCAAACACCAACAACTGATTGCTTGAAAGGAGACCTTCCATCTTTTATTTCTTTGAAGAAACTCACAATTTTGATGGGCAAAATGCCAAAAATAATTAGATGGAACAGCTCCATAAGCCCCATTGGAAGCAAACTGATCCACTGTAAGGATTTTCTCACCAGAAATCATGAAAATCAAAACACACAAACACACACACACAATGGGAGGAGAAAGAAACAGAAATGCAGAATTTTTCTAGCTAATGTAAGAGTGTACTAAAAAATAAAGCTTTGTGACTTGATGGGTTCTTCTGGTGAGATAATAAGTGGGCAGGGCAATCAAATTTAAAGCAGTATCCCCCAAAGCAAGGTCAGAACTGTTAGAAATGTTCATTTCATTTTTATTTGCCTTTCCTGAGAGGTATTCTCTCTGGCTATAATTTCCCATTCTTTATGTTGAGATCAAGAGATTTGTGCTGTGCAGTGTAGGAATCAATTCAGCCACCCTGGCAGCATGCCAATCTTTATTACATTATTTGTTCCCCCCCCCAACTTATTGCAGAATAAAATAACTGCTCTACAGGACAAAAATTAGTTAGTTTTTCTTCTTTCCTTGACCTTGAGTTCCAAGCACCCACATTATTCCCCTCTGCACCTGCATGCAGATAATGATTGCCTGTGTTAGAGAAAATGAGACATAACTGCAGAGTCTCTACTAAAGGAAATTATTGATCCTGTGGTGAGCAAGCTAACCAATAGGCTATTTTTTTTTTTTGCAATAGCAGCGCTTTTTCTTTGTAAAGCAAACTGAGATAAAGCCTGCAAGGCCAAGTTCTTAGAAGAAATCTGGGAACCAGCATGCACAGTCTTTGCAGAACTGGTACTGGGCAGGCTGCTTCCATCCTAGAGCTCTTTAGTGCAGGTGAGGCATTGCTTTTCTGTAGTTAGGTGAAAGTGGAATTAAAATGAAGGGTCCACACAGGCATTTAGTATAGTGCTATATTATCTAGCAATGTCCTTCCCCATGTTCAGGGTCCTATAATGTTCAAATAAGTCCAATAAGTACATTCTCATCAAGATTAATTAAAACTTTCATGCTAAAAGGTCTGGTCCATGTGTTTGAGTGGATGGTGGATTTGGAATGAATATCCTATTAATTGCCCCTTGAATTATCTCTCTTAGTTACCCTATTGTCAGTTTCTGTTCCCAGGATGGGAAGCTTGTTTACTGATTACCTCTCATTATTATTGCTTCTTTTCTGTTTTTTTTTTAAATAGCAGAATAAAACTATATGGCTATACAAATGAAAAGGGGAAAAAAGTAATCATTCATTTATTTATTTGATTTATATCCCATCCTTCCTCCTAGTAGGAGGGGAAACAAGTAATAAAATCCTCCATTCCTGTAGGAACAGACTAACACTGGGGCAATAAGAGAGGCTTCAAGAAGCAATTAACATGCTATTCACTTGTATGTATCAAGAAGCAATAAAATGGGTGGAACCTGCAAACAGGAAGCATTTAATTAAAGGCAAAGATGCACTCAAAACTAACCACAAATCAGGTCTGAGAAAACATGAGAGGACAAGATACAAGACAATGGAATGCAGGAGGCTGAGTACGATGCTATGCAATATGTTCCTTAAACAGTGAGTGAACAGAGGATGATAATTTCAGAGAAAACGTATTATGTGGAAGCAGCTTAGAATTATGTCTGGGCAGGAAACCCAGTGATGGAACGGGAAAGGTGCTGGCAAACTGGATATAAAAGTTCAGAGCATAACTGTGGGATAATGTTCTCCCTGTGAAGCAGCAAGATTCTCCATGAGTAAGCTGTTGCCTAGCTTCTTAATAGTTTTCCTTGGGTTTCTTGGAGGCTGGAGTAAATGAAAGTAGGGCATAGCTTGGACCACTTGGGCTAGTTAAAGTTCATTCTAAGTGTGGCATGGTAAGGATAGCAATAAAGCATGGCTGCCAACAAGCCACATTTTGACAAGCCTTTGGAAGCTATATATCATTAAATCTATTACTTCTATAGTATTAAGATACTATTTAAAATACCAAAGTGCACACCGATGATCAAGAATCACACGTTTGGCTAAGGAACTATTGGATATTTACAAGAAGGGAATGCCTTCTGGTTCTCCCATTCAAATAAATCATTCCTGCTGAGAAAAGTTTGAATTGGTGTCACTCCACTACTTCCTATTGTGGCTATAAAGGGACCAAGAGACAGGAATGCCAGCCTGCAGAATGTAATATATAGCATAAGCTATGATACAACAGATACTCTAGAAATTGATGGATTGGATACTGTTCCCATTACAGTCAAGGGCAAAACTCCCATTGATCCTTGTGTGTCTGTTAAGGAGAGAAGATGCGAGTTTATGACGTTTATGTGTTTTTTCAACAAATCCTCTTGTGTCTTCCATTGTTAAGATTCTTCATTGTGGTTTGCATTTTTCTATGTTCTAATGAGAACCAGCTTGGATTTCTTTTAAAATGCAGGTGCATTGATAATCATGTATTTCAGCAGTTGGATAATTGAAAGAATTCCTTTATTAAAAGACCATGCGGTTGTGTTTCTGAGAGCAATGTTTACAAAGTAAAAAGAATCAGACTTGGTTCTCCAGAGTACTAGGAGAAATTTGTACATTTCTCCTCACTTCCCCATTCCCAGGTAGAGAGACTTGTTGCAATAAGCAAGCTACAGCTAAGCTCTCTATTTTTTTAAATTGTTTTGATACAGAAATTTCTAATAGCAACAGTCCAAGATCTTTAAGACCTTCTGAGGAGACCCAGCTAGTCATTCCACAACTAACAGATTGTCACTGACTGACAATGTGGAAGCAGGTCTTCTTGGTGATAGACGAGATACCCTCTGGAATGCCCTCCCTCAGGTAATTTGTGAGGTGGAGACATTAATTACTTTTAAACACTTCTACAAAATGTATATGTTTACTCAAGCTTTATTTTTATTTTCATTGGAACTTTGCTTAGCTTTATTTGCGATATACAGTCGCATTTTTTAAAGATCCAGTTTTTAGGTAATGTTATTGAATGTTGTTGCATTTTTATTGTTTTTATGTGAACTACATAGTGCTTTTTATTATATTAAGCTGTATACATTTTGTGTGCATAATTAAACTAAACCAAAAATAAATGAAAAAGCATTAAAATTAAAACAATAAAATACATTTAGAATATAACAAAGGTAGAGACCAGATGAAACAGCTTTGAAATAAAACAGCACATCCTTAGCAGAAGTTATTACCAACTGGTGAAAGACAGGCAGAGTAATGGGCCACCCATGCTTCACAGGGTAAAGTGTTTTGTAACTTTGGGGCAGCCAGTGACAAACTGTGAATGTAGGAGGTGCTTTGTTTAGTGCTATGACCTGATCAAAATGGCTGAAATATTCTGCTTCTTTCCATAAGCTCATTTCAAAACAAGCTTATAAAACTTGTAGTCCTGAACTCAGAAACACTCAGAAAGAATCGAGAGTTCAAAGTGCAAAACAAGAGGGGAAAAAATCTAGACCACTCTTGGACTTTTTTCTATCAGCGGTCTCATAATTTGTTGAAATTAATTAAAAATCAGCCGTGTTCATAGTGTACCTGTAATCCTATTACTGATCTTGCCCCATACTCTGATCTTCATCTTCTGCAGTTTAAAAGTTAAAAAAAAATAATGCCTGGCTGATTTTTAATTAATTTAAGAAATTTAGCATCGAAGTCAATGATAAACACGGACATGCTCTATCAGAGCTTGGAAGTAACTAGTTACAAGTAATGAATTACTTGTAATTCATTACTTTTCTGAGTAACGAGTGGGCAATTCCTTTATATTTTGATTGTAATAGAACTAGGAGTAATTTTACTACTTTTGTGAAGTAATTGTAACGTTTCCAGAATTACTTTTGGGCATTACTTGGGGGGGGCAGGTGAAGTCTTCTGCTCCTCTGATTTGTGGATGAAAACCATGTGCCTCAAACTGGGCTTCTGTGCAGTGTCGCTCTTTCCTCATCCTCTGTGGATGGGTAGGAGGCGACAAGGGAGGAGGCAGAGAGTGAGACGGGGTGGAGTGGAAAAAACAATTATTTTAAAAAACATATAGTGGTGAAGAATGGAGTGGAGGGAAAAAGGATCCAGAGGTCAAGAACATGGATAAAGGAGGAGAAGGAGGCAGCAGCAGAATGGAGATAAAGAACCATGGAGAGGTGAAAGATGACAACGCGTGTGTTTGTGTGTGTGTGTGAATACTGTGCTTGCACTTGGCACACAAAGTGGTCTCCACCACCCTCTCTGGCTACTGTGCTGCATTTGCAGTATTTTAACTTTTTTGCATCTCAGGGGATCCCTCCCCACCACCATTGCTATCTTATGAATTAAAATAATTATTCTACTACCTCTGTATGTGTTTGTTTATTTTTAATGTTGTTTTAGGCTACTTAGATGTGCAGCAGCCAAGGCCAGCACATTGTAGGCTTTTTTTTTAAAGTAACTGAAATGTAATTGTAGTGATTACTTTGGAGGAAATGTAAAGTAATCAGTTACTTTCAGAGCAATTGTAATTGTAATGGTAATTACTACTTTTTTGGGCCATGTAACTGTAACTGTAATTTATTACTTTTTAAAAGTAATCTTCCAAGCTCTGTGCTCTATAAGAATCAACTGTCAGTGTTCTAAAAGCCAGACTCACAGCTGTTTGGCTTGGCTTATCAGGGGGCCACACCCAAGCCAGACATTTATTTCACTTTAGACAATCATGGCTTCCCCCAAAGAATCCTGGGAAGTGTAGTTTGTGAAGGGTGTTGAGAGCTGTTAGGGGTCACCTATTCCCTTGACAGAGCTCCAGTGGCCAGAGGGGTTTAACAGTAAGCCCTTCTTCTGAGGATTGTAGCTCTGTGAGGGGAAAAGGGTGTCTCCTAGCAACTCTCAGCAACACCTGCAATCAGCCCAAATAACAGAAACAAGACATGTGTTGTGCTGATCTTGTTTTAGCAGGGAGGAAGCAACAATATTAAGACCGTTGATATAGTTCAGATAGCCATTTTAAATATGTTTGATTTACTTTGCAATTTTAGTGAAGTTCCTTATAGCAAATGATTTTCTTTTGCTTCTGTTTCTGTGAATATGTGAAGTACAGCAACACTTTGCATAATTTACACTAAAAAAACTTCAAAAACAATTGTGGAATAATGGCACTGACTATTCTCCAGAATAATTTTCAATGGACATGAGGAGTCTCTCAATTTGCTCACGGTAGGACAGTGGGAGGTGAAATATATTCTAGCAAATGTCTAGGTGTGCTCTCTGTTTTTAATTGACCATGTCCACCCTTCCTTAAGTGGGATGGTTTAAGCATAGCAGACTAAACACAGGCATCTTGGGCAGGCCAAGTTTATTTTTTCCAACAACTAGAGTCATTGCTTAAGTAGCAACATATTGTAATCAGTCTGATTTTACATCAAATTACAGTTTCAGATTCAACTGTTAATGCATCCAAAATAGAAATAGAACACGTCCTCCAGTTTGAAACACAAAAGGCTGTCTTTCCCATCATATGACAAAGATCAATAAAAAGACTACAATTAATGAAAAATAAATTTGACAAAGATTTCTAGGATGAATAATTTTCTAGGTTAGATGCTCTGTAGAAACAGTAGTAACACAGGAAAGAAGCAAAGCAAGAAGAACACCAACAAACATACACAAAATGTAATTCTTCATCTTTGGAGATGTAATCCTGATTGCAGGTGTTCACCATATCCTCAGAGGCACATGATACCAAATTCTTCCAAGCTACACAGGAAGTGGATTGGACTGTGAAAGACCAACCCAAATTGTGTTTGCAGTTTTACAAATTTGTAGGGCAGTATAATATCTCAGAGAGGAGGTCAGGTCTCCTGCTCCCCTATAGCTGCCTAATTTCCCTACCTTTTAAAGTTTGATGGAAATATCTGTTGGCTATAGGTACATTCTCAAACTGCAAGGGTTTTTTTTGCCTATTAGTGAATATATATATAGGCATCAGGCAAAGGCCTTCCTCTACACCCAGGCCGTTGGCCCTTGATTACCTCTTTTAGTGGGGTGGGACTTGTATACCTGTCCTTTATTTGTATTGATTGTGTTTGTTTTAATATGGTTTTTAATTGTCAGAGGTGCTTTATGGATTCTGTTGTTTTTAATTGGTTATGGAAGTTGCTTTGGGTCACCTGGTGAGAAAAGTGACCTAACAACAACAATAGGGCTATTGGGAACCAGGGCTGTGGAGTCGGTATGTCAAACCTTCGACTCCAACTCCTCTATTTTTTACTGTCCGACTCCGACTCCTTCATAAATGGCAAATGTATATTAATTTTTCTACTGTCTGACTCCGACTCCGACTCCTTCATAAATGGCAAATGTATATTAATGTATTAATATTAATATTAAAATATTAATTTTATTTTGAAGTCGAAGTCAGTACATTTCTACCGACTCCAACTCCAACTCCACCCAAAATTGCTTCCGACTCCACGACTCCGACTCCACAGCCCTGTTAGGAACAGCAGCATATATGTGGTTGTGGCAGTTGTGTTGGGGGAGGGCAAGAGGCAGAGACTTAATTGTTGAGCTAGTCAGACAGACCACCCATGGGCCAGCAGTAGAGGCTGGTTGGGTAGAGCCAAGTGCCCATGGGTGCCCATGGGGGGGAAGGGCAGCTTTTCCAGATCAATTATAATCTTCAGATACCTAGTTTTCATTTTAAAAAGAGAGTAAATTTATAGATGCAAGAATGTACAGGCAGTATTCTTATCATTTTTGTGAGAACCTAGCCTGCTCCTCCCCTGGAAAAATCCCTATAGACATCCATGCAAGTGACTGGTTTGGAGATTTAAACAAAGACAAATAAAACAGCAAAGTGCAAACTCATTGGAAAGTACAATGGATAATGGCAATTGAGTGATGATCTAGCCATGCACGCCAAACAGATACCTTTCTGAGTCTAAAAATGTAATTAGTATCTGGAAATGAACAAGGCTAGAAAGGACTCTGCCATTTTAAGTGAAAGTGTTGAGTTGGTACTGTGTACAGAGGTAATGGAGACTTAATTTCTAAGTAAAATTAAGATATGTTTCTGAAATGCTTTGTTTTTCACTGAATTTCATGGAATGTTATATTTTAACAATTCAAGGTCATCAGCTTGTTTATGTTTATCTTTTTTGCTGATGAAATAACTTTGGAAAAGTGGTCATGTTTGCATTGAAAAATATTTGTACAATTCAACTAATGTCAGGTTCATTTCCATAGTAATGATATCCCCCCCTCCCCAGCAAAAGGCTGTCTGCCAACGAGTATCTATTTAAAATACACACTAAATAGAATTTCCCTATACTGGCAGCAGCCCAACCCATACCTTTGTATATTTATGTACCAGTAAAGTCAATGGGATTGAGTCACCCATGACTATGGGGCTGAATTAGTGATTTCTGTAAATGAGATTATGTGAAGGCCAAGAGACAAGATGACAGAACATTGTTGATAAACGCTAGATGTCTTAGTTCTCTCACACCTATTAAAGATACACTGTACATTGATACACATTTAGATTCAGGTGGGGAAACTACCTTAAGTGTGCCTTTGAGCACAGCACATGGCTAAATGGATCATAATATCATAGAAGCCAGGGGGGTGACAGAAAGCGGACAAGTTCAACTCTCCTCCTAAAACAGGATTCTGCATGAACTAGCCAGTCAATCCACATAGTAGTGACTGATGTGATGGTGGGGCAGAGCTGTGGAGATGCCTCTGGTCACCAGCATCACCTCAGTTTACCTGGATGAGGCTGAGGGGGACAAAGTGCCAGCAAAGTTGGGGATGTGTGGACGCACTGGTGGAACCAAACTGGCACTCCCACTGGTGTGTCCGCACAGTCCCAATCTTGCTGCCAATCCTTATGTTCAGTGGATGGTACCAAACTTCTTAAGGATAAAGAGTCTATTACACTGCATTGGAAAGAGCATTAGCACAACCTCCTTAATCGTAAGTCAATTATGGCTGTTGAGGTCTTCTCGCAAATCCGTAATTACAAACTAGAGATGAGCTTGCAATACCCCCTAATTTGGATGAAGTCAGTAAAGCCGTTAATCAAATGAAGAATAACAAAGCTAGTGGACCTGATGGGATCCCTGCTGAAGTCTTTAAAGAAGGTGTACTGAACTGGCACAACAACTTCATAAGCTCATCAAAAAGATCTGGATGAGGGAGGAGATTCTGGAAGACTTTAAGGACACCATAATTATCACTCTTTTTAAAAAGGGTGATAGAACAGACTGTTTGAACTATTGAGGCATCTTTCTTCTTGCTACCGCTGGTAAAATCCTTCCAATGATCCTCATAAATTACCTCCTACCTGTTTCAGAAGATATCCTCTCCAAATTCCAAAATGGTTTCCACCCTTCCAGGGGGACAGTGACATGATCTTCACTGCACAACAGCTTCAATAAAAATGCCAAGATCAAAACCAATCTTTATATATGGCCTTTATTAATCTGATTAAGGCCTTTGATACTGTGAATCGAACTGCTTCTGAAAATTGGATGCCCTGATAAATTTGTGAATATTTTGCGACTCCTTCATGACAACATGACAGTGACAATTTTGGATAACAATGGCTTTCAGAGTGATCCATTCAGAGTCCAGTCAGGCGTAAAACAGGGAAGCGTCATTGCTCCAAACTTATTTGCAATTTTAATTGCTATGATTCTACACCTTATTGAGGGGAAACTTCCTACTGGTGTGGAAATCATATATCGAACAGATGGAAAGCTTTTTAATCTCAGTAGGCTGACAGCAAAAAGTAAGGTAATTACAGCCTCTGTTGTAGAACTTCAATATGCTGATGATAATGTAGTTTCCGTACATTCAGAGAAAGATCTTCAAACTATCCTAAATGTCTTTGCAGAAGCATATGGAAAGCTTGGGCTCTCACTTAATATAAAAAAAAAACCCGACGTGCTTCATTAGCAGGTGCAAACTAGTCCCTCTGTAGCACCTACACTTACAGCGTGAGAGGACCTTCCAACTTACCTTCCTTAGGACCAAGAAACAGCAACAATGGCCAGGGCAATGTTAAGAGCCTTCTTTATTCAAGGGCAGCAACACAAGTAAAACAACTTGGGCTTCCTATGCAGACTTATCAACACACCCACATTCTAACTGGATTATGGAGAAACCCAAACCTACCCAAAGAGAAAGGCAGGCCCCTTTGTCAATATGACGGAAGGGATTTATTCAGGAAAAAGTATAGATTCATAGAATATTTGCAGTGATTAGAATGATATGAACAACTATACTATTATTTCTATATTCTGCCTCCACTGTTGAAGTTTACCAGTATGCTTCTGAATACCATTTACTGGATCACCTGCAGTCCACAAGCGCCTACTGTTGATGTCAGTTCTGGGTACTGCTTGCTATGGCCAGGCCATGTGGACACTGTTGGCAAAGAGCCAGAAAGTATACCCTCATCTTCCATCCAGAAGTATTTTGTTGTGTTTGTCTACTATTAGTCTTTAAGGCACTACAAGATGGTTGGTTACTTCTATAGTTCTTCTACTCTGCCACTTCCATAGACCCCTTGTCTGAACCATAATAATTAAACTTAACATAGGAACACAGGAAACTGCCTTATACCAAGTCAGACCATTGTTCCATCTAGCTCAGTATTGTCTATACTAACTGGCAGTCACTCTCCAGGATTTCAGACAGGGCTCTCTCCCAGTCCTACCTGGAGATGTTGGGGATTGAACCTGGGATTTTCTGCATGCAGTGCAGATGCTCTACTGCTGAGCTACGACCTCTCCACATAATTACTTGAAATAACTACAGGCATACCCTGCTTAATGTTGCTTCACTTAACGTTGCCTCGCTATAACGTACATGCTCCATACGTCCCCATACCCCGCTTAACGTTCGCGCGCTTTGTAATAACGTACATTTTATTGGCATGATGCCGCTGCCATCTAGTGGTAATTGCGTCCAGTACAAGTGAAGACAATTGCTTCACTTAAAGTAGATTTTCACTTAAAGTATACTCTCCGGTCCCATTGCGAACGTTAAAGCGGGGTATGCCTGTATTGCATTATTTGGTTTTGTGTGCACTTGTGTGACAGGAAGTAATATCAGCCTGGTTAACACATGAGATTGGTTTGAGTCTCCTGATATGAATACAGCACATGGTGTGGCTAACCTCTCTTTAGTGCAAGAATGGCGAAGCTAGGGCCCTCCAGATGTTGCTGGACTACAGTTCCCATCATCCTTGACCATTGGCCACACTGTCTGAGGCTGTTGGAAGTTGAGTTCAACAGCATATGGAAGGCCACTGGCTTTCCAACTCTGTTTTAATGTTTTATAATACATGTTTGCAAGTACTAGACATCACATTGTTAGTATACATGACAGAGATAAACGCAACCTCCTCCCCCATGTAAGAAGTTGTCCTTTTTATTTGCACATGTGCAATTACTTTTTACTGCTTCAAGAATCTTGTGCGGAGAATCTGATAGAACTGGGGGTGGTGGAACATAGTTTAAATGAGAAAAGATGCTTTTTCTGAGTAGTGCCTCAATGTATCATTTTCTGCTAACTCTTCCACAGTTAATACCTACTGTTTTAAATGGGCAGTGAAGTGCATGAGGGTGTATATTGAGGAGAAAGTCAGAAGAGTGATCAGTTCTTTGCTTTGTGATAAATTTAACATGCCTGTGAGAAAGCATTTGTATAAATGCCTTTTATGAACAACAGTTTCCATCCATTTAATAATGACCTCGCTTCTCTCATGAGAATAAAACAATTATCAATCTGTCACTACATTTTGTTGTAGGGCAAGATAGCACTTCCTGTTAGTCTTAATCATTTCTCCCATCTGTGGAATGCTAGTCTCTCCGGAAGACACCTGCTTTCTCAAATGTTATTTTTAAGATCAGAATCATTTCAGCTGATTGTGTGAGAGGCTTTATGGAACTGGTTGTGGTTTAGGAAAAAGAAGGGTAAAAAGGCGGCTTCCCATCAGGCATGTGTTCATAAAAACAACCATTAATTTAAAACCAAAAGGAATGTGGTCATGCACACCAAATTCATGCAGACAACTGCATTAAGCATTTATAAGAAACATAATTGATTTAATCTCCTTTTTTTTTTACCAGAGCGAAACCTACAGATTTTAAAAACAGGACAGTGACAGAGTAAGAACTGAATTTGTGTAATTACGTTCATGGCTGTCATCACATTCCTCTTCACTGTTCTTGAAAATGCATGTTTTCTTAAACAGCTTTATAAGTTATTCTATATTTACTTCTTAGTTTTGATGCCTGTGTGTGCTTCTGTAGCCCTCCGTTTTAGACTTAAATATAAGCTAAGCAGTCCCACTCCAAACCACCCTACAGCATACCTTTATGTTGATAATATCACATATGACAAAGTTAATAAAAGCAGAGATACCAGTTAGCATCACTTTTGATGATCATGATAGAAGGGGGAAATGCAACTGCAATCAGGGGAATTGCTACAGGTTTCAACTGCTATTACCCAATCTATATGTTATACATTTTTTGGACATTTGTCTAAGGACAAGCTGGACTGCTAAAGTGTAGGGCCAAAAATCTTGGATAAAGCATAAAGCAATGAATTTATATTTTTTCATTAAATTGTAGATAGCACCTTATAACGAATAATTATTTATATGCTTAAAAATGTTTTGAAATGGTGTTCAGGTAAGAAGGTGTTAATAGAATGTTAGCAGGTGCAGATGAAGTATGACTGACAAGTGGAAAGGGGTGTGTGGGAGTGAGAATTCTGAGGTGAGTTTTAAAGAGAAAAACCATTGGGGCTTGACAGTTAAAGAGTTAGATAGGATTAGGGATCAAGAAGAGAACATCTAGTTAGAAGGGTTGTGGGTTTGGAGGAGGATTTCACTGCGATAAGTGGGGTTGGAAAAGTAGGTAGGTAGGGGCAATAACAATTTATTCATTTACTATCATAGAATCATAGAATAGTAGAGTTGGAAGGGGCCTATAAGGCCATCAAGTCTAACCCCCTGCTCAATGCAGGAATCCAAATCAAAGCATTCCTGACAGATGGCTGTCCAGCTGCCTCTTGAATGCCTCCAGTGTCAGAGAGCCCACTACCTCTCTAGGTAATTGGTTCCATTGTCGTATGGCTCTAACAGTTAGGAAGTTTTTCCTGATGTCCAGTTGAAATCTGGCTTCCTGGAACTTGAGCCCATTATTCCATGTCCTGCACTCTGGGATGATTGAGAAGAGATCCCGGCCCTCCTCTGTGTGACAACCTTTCATGTACTTGAAGAGTGCTATCATATCTCCCCTCAGTCTTCTCTTCTCCAGACTAAACATGCCCAGTTCTTTCAATCTCTTCTCAAGGGCTTGGTTTCCAGTCCCCTGATCATCCTTGTTGCCCTCCTCTGAACCTGTTCCAGTTTGTCTGCATCCTTCTTGAAGTGTGGAGACCAGAACTGGATGCAGTATTCAAGATGAGGCCTAACCAGTGCTGAATAGAGGGGAAGTAATACTTCACGCGATTTGGAAACTATACTTCTGTTAATGCAGCCTAATATAGCGTTTGCCTTTTTTGCAGCCACATCACACTGTTGACTCATATTCAGTTTGTGATCAACAACAATTCCAAGATCCTTCTCACATGTCGTGCGGCTTAGCAAAGTATTCCCCATCTTATAACTGTATATTTGGTTTCTTTTTCCTAAGTGTAGAACTTTGTATTTATCCCTGTTGAATTTCATTCTGTTGTTTTCAGCCCAATGCTCCAGCGTATCAAAGTCCCTTTCAATTTTCTTTCTGTCTTCCACAGTATTAGCTATGCCACTCAATTTTGTATCATCTGCAAATTTGATAAGCATGCTCTGTACCTCCTCATCCAAGTCATTAATAAAAATGTTGAAGAGCACTGGGCCCAGGACCAAGCCCTGTGCTACCCCACTCATTACTTCCACCCAGTTTGAGAAGGAACCATTGATAAGCACTCTTTGAGTACGATTCTGGAGCCAGCTGTGGCTCCACCTGATAGTTGCTCCATCCAGCCCACATTTAGCTAGCTTGCTAATCAGAATATCATGGGGCACTTTGTCAAAAGCTTTGCTGAAGTCGAGATATATTATGTCCACAGCATTCCCACAGTCTACAAGGGAGGTTACCCAATCAAAAAATTAGATAAGATTAGTTTGGCAGGATTTGTTCTTAATAAATCCGTGTTGGCTCCTAGTAATCACTACATTGTTTTCAAGGTGCTTACAGACTGACTGATTTATAATCTGCTCCAGAGTTTTTCCAGGGATCAATGTTAGGCTGACTGGTCTGTAGTTCCCTGGTTCCTCCTTTTTGCCCTTTTTGAAGATAGAGACAACATTAGCTCTCCTCCTGTCATCTGGCAGTTCACCAGTCCTTCACGATTTCGCAAAGATAATAGACAGTGGTTCTGAGAGTCCTTCAGCCAGTTCCTTCAATACTCTAGGATGCAGTTTATCGGGCCCTGGATATTTGAACTCATTCAAAGACCGTTTGTCTGTCAAGCTCAAGCTCCAATCCTGCCCCTTCTACTTCATGTTTCCCGGGAGAAGACTGAGCCAAAGTAGGAATTGAGCACTTCTGCCTTTTCTTTGTCATCTCTTATCATTTTGCCTTCCTCATTGAGTAGCTGTGCCACCATTTCTTTTCTCTGTCTTTTACTATAGATGTACCTGAAGAAAGCTTTTTGGTTGCTTTTAGCATCCCTCGCTAACCTCAGCTCATTCTCAGCTTTAGCCTTCCTGACACCATCCCTGCAATTCCATGATACCTGCCTGTACTCTTCCTTTGTGGCCTGACCTTCTTTCCACTTCCTGTATGTGTCTTTTTTTGTTTTCAGGTCCTCTCTAAGCTTTTTGTGAAGCCACATTGGCTTCTTCTGCTGTTTCCCCCCTTTTTTCCTTGTTGGAATTGCTTGCCATTGTACTTTTAGAATTTCCTTTTTTAGAAACTCCCACCCATCTTGGACTCCTTTTCTCATTAGGGTAGCTTCCCATGGAACTGTACTTACAATTGTTCTGAGTTTATTGAAATCAGCTTTCCTGAAGTCCAGGGTGCGCGTATGGCTACTCTCAGCTTTTGCTTCTGTTAAAATCAAGAATTCAAGTATGGTGTGGTCACTTTCCCCCAGAGTTCCCATAACTGCCACTTCATCCACCAAATCATCTCTATTGGTTAGAATCAAGTCCAGGATAGCTTATCCTCTGGTTGCTTCCTCCACTTTCTGTAGGAGAAAGTTATCTCCAACACAAGTCAGAAATTTATTGGAGGGGCCGTGTTTGGCAGAATTTGTCTCCCAACAGATATTGGGATAATTGAAGTCCCCCATTACTACTACATCATGACTCCTCGAAACATTGGCAATTTGCTTTTCAAAAGTTACATTCTCGTCTTCTCCTTGATTGGGTGGTCGGTAGTAGACTCCAAGCACCACATTGCCCCATTAATTTTAATCCAGATACTCTTGGTGGAGCTACCAAGCTCATCTTCCTGAATTTCTGTGCAGGGATATATATTTTTAACATATAGCGTGACTCCACCTCCCTTTTTATTCCTTCTGTTCTTTTTGAATAAGTTATATCCTTCAATTGCTGTATTCCAGTCATGGGAGTCATCCCACCAAGTTTCAGTTATACCTATCAAGTCGTAATTGCCCTCCTGTATTAAGAGTTCAAGTTCGTCCTGCTTGTTTCCCATGCTCTGCACATTAGTATACAGACATCGAAGACCATGTGATTTATGGGTTGGCTTCCTTACTACTTTTTTCTGAGGACTGTTACTGGGCCCTATTAGAGCCAATCTCTCTGTTCCCATTATGGTGCACAAGCCTTCGTCAGTCGTTACCACCAAGTTTACGTCTCCCTTGCCCTTAGGATTCAGTTTAAAGCCCTCCTGATGAACTTCTCCACGCTGTGGCCAAACACATTGTTCCCAGTCCTTGTGAGATGGAACCCATCACTTGCCACATTTAACATCTTGTATATAATAAAGTTTATTTGTTTGATTCAAAATCCCACATGTCAGTCTGGTCAAGAGTGCTACCATAGTAAAGTCCTACTCTGTACCTAAAGCTATACCAATTTTACAGACAGATTACACCAGTGGTCACCTTTGATGGAAAAGGTGGTGGGGCTGAGGCTTGCGGTTCAGAGGGCATATCTGAGGCAGACTGAGGTGGACTTCCTGGGGATTTCCCAATCCAGGCATTTGGGAATCAAGAGGTGGTAATTCCAGAGACGCAGGAACTTCACATATCTCCAAATTTAGAGTGTTGTTATCTTGTTTTCGTCTTCTTGCCGAAATATAATTTGGTTCTAAACAACATAAATTGTCCCCATTTGGCACAATTCATCACCAAAGCAGATTGCATCTTGACCAGATTTGTTTGTTTGTTTGTTTTGGTCTCTGGGAAAGTTCACACAGTCAGATATACAAATCAATCTCAAAGTTGGGTGATGACCAGCTAAGGGGGCATTGGAAATTACCTCAGTGTTGCTTTACTATCAGAGAGAGAAGCCCCCAATGGAAATGGCGCTCACTTCACAAGAAGGCACCAGAAGATATACCAGTGGAAAACTTTGTGACCCTAGACATCCTGTCAGCAGTGTGTTTATGAAATGGAGAATCTTAGGGACTGTCTGGGGAGTCCATGAATCCTAAGCCCCCTTATTCCCCATCACCTCCCCCCAAGGGCCCAAAACTATGCCAGCCCTGGGTTGAGTGTAGTAATTTCTCTCCCACTGGAATCAGTGGGAGTGTGGGTGGGAAATGAGTAATGCTTGGGATTTAAAATGCTATTTTTGTCATCCCATGGGTGGGGGGTTATTGATCCATCTCCTGTTTGGTTAGCAGACCTTTGAAGATGCCTTCAGGCTCAATAATGATTTGCCATATGATGTGTGGGAGATGCTGTTCCAGAAACACAATCCCAAAGCCCCCTTGGGTCCACAAAACAAGCTGCATACTTCTTTTGTTCATGACCATTGCCTTGGACTTTTAAATGTCTGAATTCCCAGCCTAAGAAATGTATATCAGTTTTTGTGCTTGTATTGCCAGCATTTCTTCAGTGTTAACATAACAATGTTACTGTTGATGTGTCACATCCTGAACAATTATGTGCTGATACAGGAAATCTTCGGATAAGTTTTTAAGAGCTATGTGAACCTGATTATAAGAGAATGATTTAATCAATTTATTCATCATCTAATATAGACAGCCCTTAACGCTCATCAAAGACAAAGCAATCAAAAAAGAGTATTTTGTTTTAATCACACTAATCACTGCCTTATTCACAAGCAGTTTCTGACTCTGTGGCACTATAGGAAAGTATTTGGCTTCTTGATACAAGTCAGAAATGCAATATCTGATCCACTTATATTACAGATTGGAATGGGGCAGGGGAGGATTGCTGCATGGGGAATAGGTGCAGACACCACCACCACCAACACTACTACTATGATAATGATATTTCTTACCCACCAGGATGGTTACAATTTTAAAAAACACAATATTAAAATCATTTAAAACAAATTACAATCACAATTAGAGTGGATTTTAAAAAAATACCTTAGTCATCAAAGGCCAGGGTAAAGAGGTGTATCTTCAAGTATTCGCCAAAAGCTGTATAGTGAAGTTGCCAGATGCACCTCTGAGGGGATGGAGTTCCTCAACTTAGGGGCTGCCACAGAGAATGCCCTCTTCCTGATCACCATCCCCAGGCTTCCGAGGGCAGCTGAACTACCATGAGCCCCCCTTCCATTGATCTTAATACCTGAGAGATAGGGAAGAAGGAAGTCTTTCAGATATTTGGGGCTTAAACCAGAACTGTCACTAGAAGCTCAAATGATGAAACTGAGGTTATCATACTTTGGACACATCATGAGAAGACATGATTCACTAGAAAAGACAACAATGCTGGGAAAAACAGAAGGGAGTAGAAAAAGAGGAAGGCCAAACAAGAGATAGATTGATTCCATAAAGGAAGCCACAGACCTGAACTTACAAGATCTGAACAGGGTGGTTCATGACAGATGCTCTTGGAGGTCACTGATTCATAGGGTCGCCATAAGTCGTAATTGACTTGAAGGCACGTAACAACAACAAGTCATTTAAGGCTTTAAATACTAATGTGAGAACCTTGAATTGGGCCTGGAAACTAACTGGCAACCAATACAGCTGTTGCTCCCACACCGAAGGAATACTCAAGACACAGAAATGGGTTGATTTTTGGAGAACCTGCATTCCAATTCCACCAAATTAACTGAATTAAGCCAAAATCCAACTGTCTGGGCAGGTGAACTTAACTCTAACTGTGGGGGAACACCCCCCTCTACCCCTGGCATGTTAGCAGCCATAGGCTGTGGCTCCCCAACTAAGGATGAAGAAGAATTACTCCCCTCCTTGTTAAGCGAGCCTAGGGTGTGCATCCCATCCATGCACCCGGGCCCCGCCATACTGGCATTCACCTGAAATGTGCAAGGAAGGCCACCAAGGGCACCCCCCAGTTTGCTCCTGAGGCATGAAGCCCCCGGAGATGCCTAGAGGATGCCCCTGTCCCCAAAATGCCTCAGTATACCTAATTTAAGTCCCAACCTGTTCACCTGCCCGGACTCCATGCCACAAGAGGCGATCAGCAGCCGCTTGGTCGCCTCTGCCCACCAAAAAGAGGTCAGTCAAACCACTCTGCAGGTTCTCCAAAAACCAGTTGGAAAGATGCACACCATCATCTCTGAACAAATGGGGCACATCATATCTGATCCTCGAATGAGAAATAAAAGCCCACCCCAATGCCAAAACCAACTTGTGGATGCTCCTGTTCACCCACCTGCAGGCCCTGTCAATCCGACTGGGTTGCAACACCCCCCTCCAGACTCTCCTTTCCAGTAAATCGGACCACACAACGAACAAGCCCAGGAATTTATGTTTTATCTAATTCATGACTTGTGTCACATTATGGAGTAAATCCAAACCTGGGCACTGCACGAAATTGTTCTTCCCCAAGTGAATAACCAGGATATGGGGGACAGGTCCTCCAGAACCTACCCTACATAGGGTGGGGATAAGTTCCCCCCATAGCATTCTCCTCTTAGTTTCCATTGCAATATAGCCCATGCTGAAAGCCTGAGCTGAGTCCCAACAGGGGAAGAATTAGCCCTCCAGTGAGCCCAAAAAAGGATTGAATGACCGCACAGGACCATGAGAGAAGGAAATGGGAGGCGAGTCAAATCTGCAAAACAAAAGGAACAATTAGCAACAAGGAACAAACTATTAAAACCTGATATGAACCTTGTACGCTGCAGACCGCCATCTGCCTATGGCCTGAATGTTGTCCGGGGGCAGGCCCATGAGAGCCACGGCAGTAATTGCCCCAGTATGGAAAGAATAGAGTCCAAAAACCACAGGATCTTGCCTGCAAGCCAACAAGGCCTTCTGCAACACCAACCAAAACTGGTACCTAGTCAAGGTGGACCTGTCATGGTGGACAAATAAATATCCAGGCCCCACTGGCCTGGAAGTCAGATAGGACCACAAAGCTGCTACTGGGTGTAACTCAGCCACAGGGCACGAACCTAACATAATGAGCTCCCTTTGCCCTTCTGATCAGTTTTGGATTTTTTCAGGAACAACTTGATCAAAGCATCCAACACCACACATTCATCTATTTCCAAGGCACTGTGGGACACATCGCACTTGGAGCTAGCTAACAGCTCACTGGGGCACAAGGCACCATAGAATGCTGTGAGAGCTATGGCTGAGAACAACATTGCCTCATAAACAGATGAGCACAAAGGGCAAAATGCGGGCAACAGCTGGAGAAGCAAATTGGGTGTGAATGGCCTGCGCTTATTGGGCACAGCTGGTGTGGTGCATGCCCATCCTTCCAGCGCCTTCCTGATCCTGAAATCATAGGTGCATCTGGCAAACCGTTAGCCTTGGAAATGAAGACCAGTGCAGACAAATGACCTGCAATGGTGCTCACTGCTTTGCTTGCGGCCTTGAGAGACACCATGTGGTGCATAAAGTGACCCACTGGGATGGGCCACTCCTGAGGCAGGCCATGTGAAACCTGAAATTGCTGGAAGTCTGTGCAGCTGCGCCAATAAGTGTTCGTAGTGTGAGGCGCCAAAACTGCTTTGATGGTTGCTCTCCCCTCTAGCTCCCAAGGCTCCAAAGGTGCTGTGGCATGTGCATGGGGCCGGGGGATGTGCCCAGAGCCAGCATCCTGAAACGCTCCATCTGGAAGCGGGAGAGGGCGTCAGCAAGGTTGTTCTGCAAGCCCGGAACATGCCTGGCCTTGAATAGAATATTAAAGTTTAAACATTGCAACACAAATGCTCTAACCAGTCGCATCACCGGGGCCGATCTGGAAGTCTGTGCATTGACCACACACAGAGTTGCCTGGTTGTCACACGGCCAAAGGTGTACTGCCACAACAATGGGGAAGAATTCCAAGAATGTCAGGTCAGCCATGACCCCAGCATCCCGCCATGCCTGAGGCCACAGCTCAGCACACCACTGATTTCTGAAAATCACCCTGAAGCCTAAACCACCAGCCACATCTGACATTACCTGTAGCTCAGCCTCCAGGAGCAACTCCTCCCTCCAGAAAGAAACACCATACCCTTCCAGCAAGGCCATCCACATCTGCAAGTCCTCCCGCATCGCCGAGGAAACACGGATGAAATGAAAATGGAAGCGCACACCTTTCATGGCATCACACAGCTGCCGGAGGAATGCTCTGCCAGGTGAAATTACCTCTGAGGCGAAAACCAAACGTCCAACTAGCTCCTAGAGCTGGAGGACAGTAAGTTTCCTTGCTACCAGTGCATCCCTCAAGCATGAGAGCAGCGCCAAGAGCTTATTGCTAGGCAACATGGAGCATTGAGAGACAGTGTCAAGAAGTATACTTCAAAACAAGAGGGAAGTTGAAGGCCCCTCAGACTTTTCCGGAGCCACACCCAGCTCCTCAGTAAGTCTCCCAAAGGTGCTCATCAAATGTGCACACTGTAACATACCTGCCACCACGACAAACAAGAAGGCGTCCAAGTAATGGGCCATAAGGGAAGAATCAGACCTGTCCCTCACCGCCCACTCGAGGAAGATACTAAAGGCCTCAAAGGCTGTACAGGAAATAGAGCATCCCATAGGCATTGCTCTATCAACATAAAACTTTCCTTGAATCTTAAAATCCAACAAGTCGATGTCCAACTGGTGAACAGGAAGCAGATGAAAGGCAGACTTAATGTCACATTTTGCCAACAGTGCCTCTTGCCCACCCTGCCAAACTACCCTAACCGCCTCATCAAAGGATGTATATCTCACAGAAGCCTTCTCCTGTGGAATGCCATCATTGACCGACCCCCCTTTGGGGAAGGATAAGTTATGGGTGAGGCAATACTCTCCCAGCTGCTTCTTGGGGACCACACCCAAAGGAGAAACTCATAACCCAAGAAGGGAAGGTCTGGGAAAAGGGCCGGAAATCCGGTCCAGAGTTTTTTCCTTGGCCAATTTGACCAAGACCACAGCCTCCAAATCCCTCACTGAGGTCTGGTTAGGAGAGGAAACAGACACCCTAGGTCCCGTATAAGGAATTCTAAAACCTTCAGCATACTCCAACCATAAGAATGCCACTGCTGCAGGGTTGAGGTAAGAGTCCAGCAGCCATGCCAGGGGGACCAGTTTTATGGGGCTACTGGCTTTGTGGTGGACCTCCTCCGCCACTTGAACCACGTTTGGGTTGGGACTGGTCCCTACCTTGCTGCTTCAACTGCTGGGCCCTCCCACTGGAGGCACTGGGATGTGCTGAGCCACAGATGCCACAGGCATGCTTGAACCGGCAAGGACAGTGGGTACAGCTGCCTGAGCTGTTGAAGGCCCAGCAGACCTGCTGGGACTCAATGCACTGCGGTCCCTGGCCTGAGCTGGGGACCAATGTTTGTCCCCACACCAACAGATGACCACTATCTGCCTTGTCACCAACAGTGGGCCTGGCTGGGGTCATGCAGCGTAGCCACAGACCCTGATGCTCAATGTTCCATTGCACCACAGGGACAAGCGCTGCCCGTTGCTTAAAGTTTTCATCATACTGCAACCATGCGGTACCTGAGAAGTCATGAAAGGCCCTATGTATAATGTCCTGGGACTTTATCATAGACAAAGTCCTGAACAGGTAGGCCTGAGTCATTACCCCCACATACACAGTGTATGCCTTTAGCCAATTTGGCAAATACGATCCACCTTCCTCTTTTTAACCATCTCCTTATCCTTCGCCTCATCACCTTCCTTAGGCTTTGCCTCTGGCTCTCTGAAGAGGAGTGAGAATATATCAATATACTCTCCTAGCCATATCTTCTCCCGTGTGGCCTGCAACAGGTGATTGCCAAGTGGGAGAGAGGTGTCGCCCTGCGGGTATACACCAGGAGGCAAGGGTAGAGAAGTATGCTGCTGCACTGGTGGAGCCAAAAGTGGCTGCCAAGGAGCTATGGCTACTGATGGCCATGGGAGCAGAGACTGTGTGGGGACAAGAACCTCACTCATGTAGACCATGTTCTACATGGTAACACCCATTGGTATAGGGCTCACAGCACTAGCTAGCCCCGACTGAGGGGCCAGTGAAGTCCTGAGTGTGAGCCCCTGTGTAGGAGCAGTGGGAGCAGACTCACCAGGAAGAGCAGATGTAGATGCTGCTGCGGTTGATGCTGAAGGCTGGAACAATGACGGAAGATGGGGGACATTGTCCACTCAGGATTGGAGCTGCTGGTGTCACCTGTGCCCTGCTGGCATGGACGTCTTCATTGGATGATAAGGCTGGTGCAGGAGTACACTTATTACCCTGTTTGACCATTGTCACACCTTCCTTTTGTTTGGCCTTCTTCGGAGGCATGACTGGATACACTCAAACTATAACTACTGGCACCTCTACACAGCCACCACAAAACCCAGGGAAAAACTGAACCAGACAAGCTAAAATTGAACCCACCAACTAATAACAGCCGTAATACTAATCTGCAATTAACAATCCAAATAGTCGAAAGGCCTCAAACCCTGGGAGGGGAGGAATGGGATGAGGAGTGCCCTATGTGCCTACTTCCACCCCCGAAAAACCGGCCACCCCAGGGGCCAAGTGTGTGGCCAGGCTGGAGGGGATAACCCTCTGAGTGTGTGTGTGTGTGGGGCTAATAAGGACCAGTATATGTGGAAAGAGGGGGGCAAGAGACTCTGTATTGCATCACCCTGCCGATTACCCCCTTTAATTCTCAGCCAGCAGGGTGTGGTAGCTGCTTGGCTTAAGCTGCACGGCAGCCCCACCACGAGGCCAAGTGATTGCAGCAGGGCCTGGTAGAGCAAAGGAGACTGCCGCCAAGCTTGCCCACCACCCACAGGCCACCACAAGCCAACAAACAAATCCAACTGGGGGAATCAGAGCACCCCCAACCATGAGCATTGCTGCCGCCGCCGCCGCCAGACCCATCAGCCAGCCCAGAAGGCCAGAGAATACCTCGGCATGGCCGCTGCTGCCTGCCCTGCTGCTGCAGGCCAGATGGGAAAACTGCCGCTGAAAGGCCTGAAGGCCGGATTGCTACCCTGCTTCCCAATGCCGAAGGCTTCAGTGTCAGCCCAGAGGCAGGAGCGCTGGACTGCGACCCTCCTTGTGCCTGCTGCAAAAATGTGAAGAGGAGGAATTGGGTGCGGAGCTGGGTTTTAAGCGCGGCTCCCGCCCAACCAGCAATGGCCACATGTTCTGCTTCCTTCCCCAAGACCAAACCACCTCTTGTCTTCCTAACAAAGGCAGGGAAAAACCCTTTTAAAAGAGGGTTTCATGAGTTCTAAAGGGAAATTCAGCCAGTAATCTGACCGCTCTATTTTAGACCAGTGGAAATTTCCAAGTCGTCTTTGAGAATAGGCCCATGTAGAGCACATTACAATAATTCACTCTAAGTTACCAGAGTATGGAGTGCAGTAGCCAAGTCAGCTCTGTCCAAAACAGGCCATCTTTTAAAAAGGTTCCATGCTCCCATGCACAACAAAAGGGAAACATTTAGGGTAACTGATTTGCATTGTTTATTCACTTTTTGGGTGACATCTGCATGATGTCATGTTCAAATGATATCACTGAACCCATGCTACCATTCTAGCTGGGAAAAGATTTTACATTTATATTCATTTATTGTGGTTTGAATGAGAGAAATACGTGATATCCCCCTAATAGAAATGGTTCCTTGAGGAAAACTATCTGGGTCTCATGCAGCTAGATGGAGGGGAGAAATTTGATTCAGTTAGTATTTAAAGCTGAATCTACTAAATTCACACTTTCTGAAACAATATGAGAACCAAACCACAGCCATCCTTCAAAATTAGCATTTATCCAAATTTTGCAATGCAGTTCTCCAACCAACCAATATTTTTAAAAATGCATATATTACTGGATGTGCATAAAATGCACATAAGTGAAAATAACATACAAAAATGCATTATAATAGAAATTGCTTGCAAAAAATATGTACATTAGTGAAAACTGCATACAAAAATTAGGAGAAATTCACACTAAAATGCAAAAGAATTTTCATGAGGATTTTAATATGGAGAACTGAATTTAAGATTGGAAAAATAAGAAACTGAGAGAACTGAAATTGACAGATCCTGCCATCCCTATGCAGCAAATGTGCAACTGCATAGTTGTTTCATAGAATCATAGAATATGTTGGTCACAAAAACACATACTTCCCCCCCAACATATGAAAAGAAAAATCTATATGTTTTGAATTTATTATGTTCTTTCATAGAATCATAGAACAGTAAAGTTGGAAGGGTCCTGTAAGGCCATCGAGTCCAACCCCTTCCTCAATGCAGGAATCCAAATTGAAGTATTCCTGACAAATGGGTGTCCAGCTAGCTGCCTCTTGAATGCCTCCAGTGTTGGAGAGCCCACTGCTTCCCTATGTAATTGGCTCCATTGTCATACCGCTCTGTTAGGAAGCTTTTTCCTGATGTTCAGCCGAAATCTGGTTTCCTGTCAGTTGAGCCCATTATTCCATGTTCTGCACTCTGGGATGATGGAAAAGAGATTCTGGCCCTCTTCTGTGTGACAACCTTTCAAGTACTTGAAGAATGCTATCCATATCTCCCCTCAGTCTTCTCTTCTCCAGGCTAAACATGCCCAATTCTTTCAGTCTCTCCTCATAGGGCTTTGTTTCCAGTCCCTGATCACCCTTGGTGCCCTCCTCTGAAGTTTGTTTGCATTCTCTATAAACTATTAATCTGGAATGCAGTATGCCCCTGAATTCCCTTTGCTGGAGAGCACAAGTCACCAGCCTGGCACCCTTCAGATATTTTGGACTACAATTTCCATCAGCAACTGCCAGCAAGGGAATTGTAGTCCAAAACATCTGGAGGGCACCAGGTTGGAGAAGGCTGCTTTAAGGTATACAGATCTTAGGCTTTATTCTCAGTTTCTGATTGTTCATTTAAATAATAACAATAATGAGACACTGAATACAGTTCTAATTTATTTACAGATTATGCTTACATCTTCAGGACACCGTTGCCCAATAGGTATGTTTCCTTGTGTTGTGGTTATGTCTGTAATAATTACTTTAGTCTTCTTCCTATCAAGCCTCATGTTGTGACTTTTGAATTATCACAGAGTTTATTTTAGAAATCACATTTGGAGCCTTGGATTTGATGACAGCACGTAAACACTTTGCTGTAAATTGAGATTTATTACATCAGATTTCATTACCAGCCACTGGCTTCCATTCCACTATCCTCTCTTCTTTGAGGATTAGGGCCAGCCTTATAGTAACAACATTGTTAGGAAGAGCAATGTGAGATTAAGAATGGGGGACTCCATTGATCTAAGTGTTTCTGTGTAGAGGAGTCCTAAATATTCCTTAATAAGTGGTAGCTCAACTTGGCTTTGTACATAATGGCTCTGCACAGAAGCATTTGAATTATGCTCCCTTGAGCCAGTTCCCCCCCCCAAAAAAGGCAGAGTAAGATTTATATCAGATTCCTCACTATTTATTTATTCCTCTGGTACGTGAATAAGGTACTAATCTTGTGTGTCTGTCTTCTATGGCTGCGTGTGTTATGTGTAAATAGGACATGATACTTCAAATCAGTTTTTAAAGCTTGATTCTGATGGCTTGACCTATATGTCAAATGCAAGCATCTTGTTGGCTAGGCCTGTGCATCACTTTTTAATGGTCCCATTAACCTTGTTGTTCCAGAGCATGGACATTCAGTCCCATCTCACCCTGCCAGAGAGCCTTCCCCTTCCACATTTAGGCGCATTCAGACGTGGGATTTATTGCATTATTTTTCCTGATTATAATACTAGTGCTTCTGTCTCAATTTCTTATTTTCCTTTCACACTGCAGTACCTGTTGCATTGTGGAACTGTGGTTTTTTCATCAATATACTACCATGTTGCACTAAATTTCATATACAACAGTGGGCATGGTGTGACACAACAGTGGGCATCATCAGACATGTTGCTAGCCCCACCCTTTAAGTGCATGCATGCTTCTGTATGCTGGAATACTGTCCCAGATTTTGTTAAGTGAGCGCTGGTGGTATGATACCAAGAAAACCACAGGAAAAAGAAAACTCCAAACTCCCGCAATTTTCTGGTTTAACAGGGTTGCAAGTGGATGTTTTCTGGAAGCAATTAACATGGCAATAAGTGCTAAACTTCCACTTGATTCTGCTAGGTTTCACTCCAGAAGTGGTTTTTATGTCATGTGAAAGATCACATAAAATGCAGAACAAGTAAGGAAATGTTGAGAAATGGAATAAACTGCTGTCTGAAATGAAGAGAAGCATGAGTTGGATCTCTGCTCAGACAGCTGCACTAGCTGCCAGTTTATTGGACTAAATTCAAGGTGTTACTTGTTGCGCTGTGTGTAGTTGTGTTGCTTAATTTTGTTTAAAAGCAGCACCACAGCAGCAGAGAGTAACAGCAGATGCTGAAATGCGAGTGTGCCAGCATGTGCGTGCGTTTGCCTAAGAAAGCAGGCTTTTACCCTGCATCAGCATCACTGAGACTGGAGACTTAGTAAAATAAGAAAAGCTACTTTATTTATAGAAATACATAGTAGATAAAAAAGGCATACCTAGTTCTAACTAACTAGCTAAGTTGGAGGCATAACTCCCAGGTATTGGAGTCAGCCCCATGCTCGGAGAGAGAGCAGAGACAAAGGGATGTCTCCTCTCTCACAGACAGCCAGAGAAGAATGGAGTGGAAAGGGCGGAAGGAGGAGGGGCAGGTAAGCTTCCCTAAAGGCGTCACAGTCTAGCGACAGAAGAAAGTCAGTCAGAGCATCACAGGTAAAAGGTAAACAAAGCCTATCCATCTGGAGGACCCTAGCCCTATCTTCCCTCTGGAGCTCAAACAAAAGAACAAAACAGGAGTTGCTCTTGACCCACTTCCAATATTACTATTAGTATATAAAGCCCTTAACAGTTTGGGACCATTTTGAGGGTTCGCCTTACCCCATGTATGCTTACTCGACTGCTGCAATCTGGGGAAATGCCACTGTTATAGGTGCCACATAATATTTGTTCTGCACTTGTAAGAAATCAAGCTTATACCTTGGTAGCATTCACACTTTGGAACTCCCTGCCTACTGATATAGCCTTGGCTATACTCATTTTGGCTGTATCTCCTCAAAACATTTTTGTTCAGGCAAGCTGATCCAGGAAAGTAGAAACTGACATGTGTTTAACCTGTTTTTTAATTATAAAAACAGTTGATTTTAATTATATTTTGAAATTTTAAAATACCTGTTTTTAACTTTTATCTTTTATTGACAATTTTATTTTTTGTAAACCACCTTGAGGTTCTGTTTGTAGTCAAATGGTATATAGATTTTGTTGAATAAAATACACACAGACTAGAGTTACTAGGTCTCCGGTTTTTGGCCAGAATCTCCAGCTTTGGGGGTGTTTTCTGGCTCCCCGGCCAGACCACAACCCCTGTCCCTGGATCTCCAGTTTTTGGCGTGGTGTGGCCACCCAGCAGAGCTGGCCGCAGGGCAGGAGATCCCAAGCCCCCCGCCATTCCCCCACTCTACTTACCTTTCTCTTTGCTGTTTTTTGCAGCATGCACAGGTTTACCATCAATCAAGATGGTGGCAGAGGTTTCCCTAAGGGGCTGAAGCCTCTGCCGCCATCTTGGTTGATGGCATGCATGTGTGCTAGACGCTCGTATTGCTGCCATCAACCAAGATGGTGGCAGAGGCTTCAGCCCCTTAGGGAAACCTCGGCCGCCATCTTAATTGATGGCAAACCTGTGTGCGCTGCAAAAAACAGCAGAGAGGTGAAGTGGGAGAATGGTGGGCTGCTCTGAAGCTTCTGCCCTGCTATCCTGCCACGGATTGCGGAAGGGGAGCACAGGGGCCCCGCAGCTGGTCAGCCACTGTGAGAAGAGGATGTGCTGGACTGGATGAGCCCACGTTGGCCTGATCTAGAACTGCAGGGCTCTTCTTAGGTTCTTAACTCACCATCCTCCATGAGGACTAGAGAGCCATGCTTGATCCCTGGTGCTGCTCCCTCCCCAGGACTGATAGGGCTGTGCCTGGATTAACCACCCTCTAATAGTCTCCCGCCTCCCCCGTCCCAAAAAACAAAACTGAACCAAACCCTCCTTGCACACTTGGGTCAATGCAGGTGGGCACCCCTTCATGCCACACCTTCTTGCAGGTTGGCTTCAGTTTGGGCTCCTGCCAAAAGAGCCCCCCTTCCCTCAGTTTCCCTTCTCCCTCAAACATGCCTTGAGCCACCCCTGGCATCCTCTTCCCTCCTCCGGAACTCCTCACACTCCCTGGGGAAGGACTGTGGCTGAGTGGGCAGAGCACCTGCTTCGCATGTAGAAGGTCCCAGGTTCATCTCCAGGTGGGGCTTGGGAAGACTTCCTGCCTGAAACGCAGGAGAGCTGCTGCCAGTCAGTGTAGGCAGTACAGAGATAGATGTACCCAATGGTTTGACTTGGTGGCAGGCAGCTCCCTCTGCCCCCCCTTCATTCATACACAGAGGCTCAGGTAGATGGCCCCTCCTTTTGCCTTAAGATGCCGCTGGTGATGCACACACCATGCACTAATTAATGCATGGCATATCTATAATTATTATAGGATTGTAGACTCTGTGGAACAACTGCCCTGGTGTGCTTTCCGGTGCTAGACTAGAAGGAGGAGAGCTTTATATTTTAACATCACAGGATTTAGAAAAATGTTATTGGCTTAAGCAGAGGGTAATTGGAATGTACAACGTGGTGTGTATAGTGGAATAACTATTTCTCCTAAGGATTATCACAGTTACCTAAAATAATTCCTGCAGTACTTTGATCTTCATCGAATCTGAACTTCTAGGTATTTGTGCAAGAGATTGGATTTATTATCTGGATAGACCATATTTCCTGCTCCTGTATTCCTCTAAGATGCAATGAGTGATTTAAATAATTCATTAATTTATATTATTTGGTGGAGCTAGTGTTAATGTTCATTATTATTATTATTATTATTATTATTATTATTATTATTATTATTATTATTATTATTATTATATCCCGCTCTTCCTCCCAGCAGGAGCCCAGGGTGGCAAGTAAACAGATCTGTCCTTGAGAGAACCTCTCTCTCTCTCTCTCTCTCCATACACCCCTCCCAATATCCCTAGGTGTCCATCTCTTGAAGTTTGCAAAGAATTTACTGGGTTCTCGCACAGAAGTCGAGAGAAGGTGTTTTGGACAGGAAAGGCATTTTTTTTTTTGAATGGTATGCTCCAAGCAACTGTGGTTGATACTTAATGTATCATGCTTTATGATGTCACTAGGCCCGCCCCATGACGTCACTAGGGCCCGCCCCATGACGTCACTAGGGCCCGCCCCATGACATCTCAGGTTTTGGGATGCTTCCGACCTGGCAACCCTAACACAGACAACCTTGTAAAATAGCCAACTCCTTTCAAATGCCCAATGCTGAGTGAGAACTGCCTCCAAGTGAGGAGGAAAGGAAGGTTCTGTATATTGGAAGATAAACAGGGATTTTTTGTGTGTGCGCTCTCAATATGCCACAAATGCGGTGGAGACTGGTGTCTCCGAAGTCAGTGGGGCCTTGAATCCGCTCTGGGTTTTAGTCTGAACTTTCAAGGAGCTGCACAAATGACATATACTATGTCCTGCTTGTGGACTCCCTCTAGGTCTGATTGGCCACTGTGGTAACAGAATGCAGGCTAGATAAGCCTTCATCTTGATCCCACAGGGCTCTTCTTACATTCTTTAGTAGCAACTTCTGATGTGGATTTTTAAAACTGATGTTGGCCTTAAGATCTATAGTTTGCAAGACATATCCTTATCCACTCTCTCAACCTGCTCTCCTCCTCAGCTGAATTCTGAGTTCACCACATCTCGATTATGACTGAGCTGTTGTTTGCACCAAAAAAAGCTGAATCAAGAGCACCTAATTATCCAATGTGCTCGTTTTCCTTTCCTTTCTCAAACTAACAATGATTTATGTTCAGAAAATGTATTGGAAAAGGGGTTTAGATATCACACTGATTATTGACTTGAAGGCATACAACAACAACAGGAACAAAGCACATATCTATGGAGATATCTGCATCCTGATTGAGGGCTAAGCTTCTCTGGATTGTGACCCAATATGATGAATCTGGGGGGAGGAGGCTTTTGTATTAAATGCTCCTAACAACTATCTCTATGGAGCTAAGAACTGAGAACTCTGTGTTGATGGTTTTCCAGCAGCCACAAAGACTACAGCTATTTTTCTTTATAGTCCTAAGAACCCTCAACAACAGCTTTAAACCATTTGAATTATAAAGGCCCTCGGCACTTTACACTTAAAGCACACTACTTCCCCCAAAGAATTGTGGGAATAGTAGTTTACCCGTCACACAGCTACAATTCCCAGCATAGTTCCCAGAATTCTTTGGGGGAAGTCATGTGCTTTAAATGTATGCTGTGTACACAGCCTTTAAGAAAACACTAACCAAGAAACTACAATTCCCACGATTTTTGAGGGAAAGCTACTGATGGTTACAGCATTTAGGCTGGATTGCTCTACTGCAAGAGCGTAGGGCCCAACAACACTATTCCCAGATTCCTATCTAAATTTCTAATGGGTTCAAAAGTTCAGTAGCAATCACCCAAGGATCTGCAGCCTTACATTACCTGGCAGTTATTTACATTTCCACTCTTGATGTGGCTGCTTTATATATAATGAATAACCTTATACAGTAAAGCCAAAGATGGATTTGTCCATTTTGTGTGTATGCCATCATTCTGGTGTCTCCCTCACTGCTTTCATCTTAAACATGCATACATTGTTTTCTTCTCCATGTGCAAAAAGGAATCCAAATCAAACTAAAAATAAAAACTGAGCATGACCTTCAAGAGAAATTTCCTATCCCAGCAAGCTCCACTTAAGGCCGCTGCTGCTGCTCTTCCTGACTACAGACACACAGAGAGGTAGAAATGAGCAATCAGCTTGTTTATGGCACGTTTTAGTGCTTCAGTGAAATAATAAAAGAGGTTTTGGCAGAAGCAGCTTGGATCTCATGTACGTCAATGTGTCTGCTTGGTTTTGCTCCACAAAACCCAGACTCTTGTTGACAAGAATTAGCAGCTTCCCTAGGCTTCTGCTGATTTTGAGGAATCAACCTCTCGCAGCTCTGTGCCACTCGGCATGTAGCTCCTCCTTTGCCTGCTCTTTGCAAAATGACTGCTCCCTACGTGCAGTTGAGCACTTGGATTAAACACCTGCACTAAACAATTGGCAGAAGCCAACGAGCTTGTTAGAGGCTCCATATCCTGTGCGGGAACCACTTCAAATGAAATTAATGATTCCTCTCCGCACGCAAGACTTTTTCCAAAAGAATTCTGCTTTTTTCTCCCTTTCTAGAGCAATTAATCTGAACTGATCAACATTCACTATATTCTACTGCACATCTGCACCCCAGAAACTTTATGACTTTCAGCCCCTTGACACCTGCACTATTTCTGTCAACAAGAGCCCGGTAATCCATAACAATCACAGTAAAGACCAATTTGCTACAGCAATAAGAGATCTTGCTTTGTAAAAGGGCTGAGTTGAAACGACATCCAGTTGCCTCTCAGCGCTAGCCACTGAGGAACCTAGTGGCACACATCATTCCATCAGCACCCAGGAAGTATTTACTGCTTCCTTTATTCTCAGGGGTGCCATTTAGAGAGGGACGCATGTATTCTGTTTAGCTCAGACCAGATATGGTTATTCTTCTTCTATCATAAGGAATAAAAAGTAACCACAACCAATGCTCTTAAAATACAATGCAGTTTTACAGTTTCAAGAGCTGTGACTCTTGACCCTGGTATTTACTTACTTAATTGTTTAATATGTTTTTTAATAATGTTTTTAACCCTTTTTAAGGTTGTTTTTAAAATGTTTTTAATGCTGGTTTTTTTAATGTATTTTCAGATCTGTTTTTATGATGTTTTAAAGTGTTTTAGTGCTTTGTTCGCCTATGTTTGTTATGTTATAATATTAATAAAACATATGACCAGACATACTTTTTCCATTTGCTCAGTTTTAATTCAGTTTACAATGAATGGCTGTCAGCTTTTTAAAGGTTGCTGCTGACTAATAAGGTACAGACTCTTCCTGTCCATATTAGTTTAAATGCTACAGTTTTGCTCATTAACACTGTATTAACATTAACATGGCACTTCTCCATGCCCATGCTTATTAGTTAATCCGGGATCCTATTCCTGTGATTATGGATTGGAAGAGGCTGTGACAATGCAGTTGGCTTTGCCCTGCAACACAAGAAAATCTGATTCATTCCCTTCCAAATAAGCACGAGACCAATGCAAATTTGCGTTGGCCTTATTTAAAGTATTTAAAATATTTATATCCCATTCTGTTTTAAAAAATAAAATGCCCAAGGCAGCTCAGATTGAAACTTAAAAACAATCAATAAAAATAAAACATTAAAACACAACAAGAAGCAGCAGATAATGAAAAGAAGAGGCAGGACAGAAGCATCTACTGCTGGAACTAAATGCTTGCTGATATTTTAATAAAGTCTTTACCAGGCAATGAAAACCTATAGTCAGATAGATCTTCTAGGGTAGAGAATTCCACAACCTGAATGCAGCAACAGAAAACTCCCTTTCCTGCATTCCAGCCAACCATATTTCAGATAGAGGTTGGAGATACCCAAGCCCCCCTCAGATGATCTCAGTGGATAGAGAGGGCCATGTGCAAGGACTCGGAGATGATCCTTTAAACCAGCCTTTCCCAACTAGTGGGCCACCAGGTGTTGTTGGACCACAACTCCCATCAGCCTCAGCCAGCATTGCCAATGGTCAGGAAAAATGGGAATTGTGGTCCAACAACATCTGGTGGCCCACTAGTTGGGAAACACTGCTTTAAACCAAGGGTGGGAAATCCTTTTCAGCCCAAGGACCGCATTCCCTTCTGAGCAGCTTTCCAAGGGCCACATGCCAATGATGGACAAGGTCAGAGGCAAAAGTAGGCAGAGCATTACATTTACATTTTACCTTTGTACGGTAGGCTACTATGTACACACAGCAGCACACATCCCTCTATCCTCCATCCAGACAAGCAAGAGGCATTACTAGAATTTAAGGACACATTCCAGCAAAGCAAAAATACTCAGGGTGCAGAGCAGGGCCAGTTATGGGTGTGATCTGGGGAGAGTTCTGAGGGTCAGATAGAGAGGCCTGGAGGCCTGCATTTCCTCACCCCTGCTTTAAACATTGTGGTCTAGGCTACCCTTTGAACTGATCCTGAAACTGTTTGGAAAGCCAGTGAAGTTGATTGTCTTCCCCTTTTATTCCCAGTCAATCACTACGCTTGGCAGGTGAAGGCCTCCTGCAGATACCATCTTATCAGGAGGTCCGTTCTGCACAACATAGGAAGTGGACCTTTAGTGTAGTGGCACCTGCCCTTTAGAGTTCTGTCCCTTTAAATATTAGACAGGCGCCATCTCTGTTATCGTTTCGGTGCCTACTGAAGACCTTCCTCTTTCAACAAGCCTTTTAAGTAGAGACCTTATCCCAGTTTGTGTCTGTGTTGGAATTGCTTTTTAATATGTTTTTAAAGCTTTTTTAAGAAGATGTTTTTAAAGATGTTTTGTTTTAATATCTGTTTGTAAGATATTTAGATGTTCAGTGTTTTGTTTGCTGCCCTGGGCTCCTACTGGGAGAAACAGTGGGTTATAGATTTAATAAATAAATAAAATGTAAAAGAGAAACCAGATAGTTTGAAAAACTGACTCAGCACTTTAGCCACTGCATTCTGCCTCAGCTGAAGTATCTGGGTACTCTTCAAAGGTAGCCCCTAGTTGAGTGCATTCAGTTATTCAACCTTGATTTAACTTGATCATGGCCAGATTAATCTTCTCCAGAAACATGTGCAGTTGGCACATCAGCTGAAGCTGGGCAAAAGCACCCGAGATCATTGCAGCTACCTAAGAATCCAGGAGCCAAATGTGGTCCAGGAGCACCCTCAGACTGCAAATCTTTTAAGGCAGGGGTGGATAACCTGTGGCTCTCCAGATGTTGTTTGACTGCAACTCCTATCAGCCTCAGTCAGCATGGCCAACGGTCAGGGATGCTGGGAGTTGTAGTCCAGCAACTTCCAGATGGCCACAAGTTCCCCTTCTCTGTTGTAAGGTGAGCACAGTTCTATTCAAAAGAGGCTGCATACCTATACCTAGGTTGGTCTTCCTATTGACCAGGAGCACTTATGTCTTGACTGGATTAAGCTTCAATTTATTAGCCAACATCCAGCCCATTACTGATCTTAGGCATCAGTTCAGAACTTCCATGAACTGAGATGGAAAAGAAAGGGAGTTCATTATCATCTAATGTAGGCCAGTGGCTCCTAAACTTGCTTTTTTCCCATTGACCACTTCAAAATTGCTGAGGGTCTTGGTGGACCACGATTTTTCCACCTGTTGTAGCAGTTGTAATGCACTGTGCTAGATGGTATATGACTTTTAATTGTATTGTTATTGCTTCTTTTATTTCTTAGGTATTGTATTTTTTTGTATTAAGAACATAGGAAGTTGCCTTTTACTGAGTTGTTCATCTAGCTGAGTGTTGTCTACACTGACTGGCAGCAGTTCTCCTGGGTTTCAGACAGGAGTCTCCCCCCAACCCTACTTGGAGATGCTAGGGACTGAACCTTCTGTATTGAAAGCAGATGCTCTACCACTGAGCTACGGCCCTTTCACAGAATTCAAATTGTAATGCAATAAAATACAATGCACGAAGTAAAAGCCAAAAAATACAATTAATAATCAAGATGAATATTTAATACCATGGATGTGCTGTCTTCAACCACAACTCCAGACATGCTGTGGATCACCTGAATGAAACTCATGGACCACTAGTGGTCTGTGGACTACAGTTCGGGAACCTCTGATGTAGGCCATACAGATCTAAAGGTGGCCCTTCCCCTTCTTCAAAGCAGTTTAACCACCAGTGTAAAATTGTCAGTGCTCTCAGCTGCCAGCACTGTAGCACATCTTCAGAGTGTTTTAGTGCTTTTGTTGGCTTCCCTTGGCTCCTACTGAGAGGGGCGGGATATAAATCTAATAAATGTATGTATGTAATGGTATAAAAATATGGTAGGTATTCCAGAGTTGGAGCACACACTATGTTGTAAGGCAGGAGTGGACATCCTGTGCCTGTAAGGCTACATGTTGCCCTTGGCCTAATTGTATGTCACCCCTGGTTAATTTCACAAGACAACTGCAGATTCAGACCTTTGGCAACCCATTGGTTGGGTGTGGGTGGGTGGGTGGTGGGTAAGGGAGAGAGAGAGAGGTGCCATGCCCACATTCAGCTCTTGTCCAGCCTTCTACAGTCCCACCCTTAGTCAGCATGCAGCCCTTGATAGTATGTAGCTCTTAGTAGAAAAAGGATTGCCCGTCTGTATTGTAAGGAAAACCTAGTGGGTGCAAAGTAGCTACTGCTGCTTTTTCCCACTAGAGTCTATGCTACAGGAATTGAAGCAAACAATACTTGAAACTTGCAACACTATGGCACAAACCTGTTTTTCATTCTGCCCCCTGAACCTAATATAGTGTTTCCCCACAAATACTTTCCTTTTTAAATAGTTTTTATAAACAGAAGGCTTCCTTCTTTGAACAATGTTAATCTTAACACCGTATTTTACTTTATTTATTTAAAAGCGTTTCTAAACCACTGAATATTTCAAAAATCTCTAAGCAGTGTACAGCAGGGGCTAATCTACATGGTGGTTTACTGTGTATTTGGTGCAGAGCTTGGAAAAGTTCCTTTTTTGAACTACAACTCCCATCAGCCCAATCCAGTGGCCATGCTGGCTGGGGCTGATGGGAATTGTAGTTAAAAAAAAGTAACTTTTCCAAGCTCTGATTTGGTGCTTCTCACATCTCCTTTAAATTTGCATGGTTCACATGACGTTACTGTCAAACAGAAGCTATCACACAGTTTTCCCCCTGTAAATCCACACTAATCCAATCCACTGATAATACAAAAAGGAAAGAAAAAAAGTAATCACTCCTTTTCTCTAGTGCTTGCAGACACTTTGCTCTGATGCTTTTAGGTGGGTGTGGCGATTGTTACTTTCTCCACGCCCACTATCTCCCCCTCCTTTCATTTTATGTCCTGTAGGCTGACAAGCAACTTCTGGTTGCTCTTCTCCATTCTGCTGACCTTTTTTATGTTGCTGCAAATGGTGCCTTTATTTTCTTTTCCCCCTAACTTGTGCGCAAAAGCATAATACTGCTCAAACAAAGTTTTGCATTTCAGTTGTATCCTACCAGGGAAAACACAGATATTAGCTCTTCTGGGTTTTTTTTTAGAAAGGAACCTACTGCAGCTGGTAGAACAGACTGAGCATGCCTAGTCACCTAGCAACTAGAGGGAGTAGAAATGTATAATTAGAGGGTGGGGCCACAAGGAAAAAGACAGACTAATCCTCACTAGAGGAATGCCTGCTTGTGTGTATGGGAAAAGGCAATTGGCAGCTAACTTTTAAGCAGGAACTGAGGATGATGCAAATGAAAAGTGAAAGTAAAAGTGTATTTCTTACAAAGAAATGCTCCCATGCAACTGAGCTGTAAGCAAACAAACAATACATAGTTCAAACAAAAAATACAACCTAAAATAAATAAAACAGCAGTATAAAAAGCAAATAAAACAGAAATTCAGATGATGTAATTCAGAGAACATGTAAAACAGGATCCAATCTTCTGGGTTTGGGAGAGCCTGGGCAAAAAGAAAAGTCTTCACACTGATGGTTGCTTCTTTATGTATGGCACAGGGAAGGGCATTCCACAGTATAGGAACACACAACAGAAAACTGTTTTCAGGTCACCGCCCTATAATATTCTGTAGGGTGCAGAACCATGAATAGAATTTCCCCAGATGACCTAAGTAATCTTACAGGTCTATACAGGGCCAGGCAATCTTTCAAGTAACCTGGTCCTGAATTTACAAAATTCTGCCACTATACTGTATTTTATAATCACAAAGATTACTTTTAAAACATGAGAATTTCTTTATAGTTTTAGGTGTAACTTCTTTTATCTGCCTTTCATCAAATTATTTCATAATACAACCACTGGGATTCCATATATTTCCAGTAGCAACTGCAACAGACACAATTTTAAATACGTATATTTAAATATGGCTTTTTTCATATTTGCCAATATTTTGTACCAGCTTTGCTCTATAAACATGAAGGTATCTCATCAGTTTACCTATTCCAAGCAACATTAGACAAGAGGCATGATGAATATTGCCAAATTGCATAATGCTATTTTGTAGATGGAGAGGCCTGTAGATGGTGCTATAAACTTGCAGGAAAGGAAACCATAGCTGTCTTAGTGAATCTTCTGGAGCTTAAAAAATTGGCTATTCTTATTTTCCTTTCTACAGGTATTGATGCTATAAAGAAATAACGTGCAATGCAATGTCTTCAGTAGAGAGGAGTCTGATTATTTAAATATTCAAACATGCTTAGATAAGCATCAAGGTTTTGGTCACAAACTCTCCTCCCCACTGAAGTGTCTTTCTTTCTTTCTTTCTTTCTTTCTTTCTTTCTTTCTTTCTTTCTTTCTTTCTTTCTTTCTTTCTTTCTTTCTTTCTTTCTTTTGTTCGTTCTTTTGTTCGTTCTTTTGTTCGTTCTTTTGTTCGTTCTTTTGTTCGTTCGTTCGTTCTTTCTTTCTTTCTTTCTTTCTTTCGTTCGTTTGTTCGTTCGTTCGTTCGTTCGTTCGTTCGTAAATCTATACGTTGCCCTTCAATGTAAATCTCCCAGAATGGCACACCTAAAACAATTTTAAAAAATCAATAGATTAATAGATTTTTTAAAATCATATATTTTATTTTATTTATTTATTTTATTAGATTTATATACCGCCCGACTAGCATTAGCTCTCTGGGCGGTGAACATAAATAGCAGAAATCAGTGAAAAACAGAGCAATACAATTCAGCAGAACAGATGAAACCATATTTAAAACCAACTTACATTATATGTTGGAATGCCTGGGCAGATGGAGTTCCTTATCTGGTGCCAAGATGATGTCAAAGCTTGGAGTCAGGCAAATTTCCCTGGATAGGATATTTCCGTGTGGTATAGTGGATAGAGTCTTGGACTAGAAACTAGGAGACCAGGGTACAAATCCCCACTTAGCCATGAAGTTCATTGGGTGACCTCATTGCCTCTCAGCCTAAATAACTTCACAGGGTTGTTGTGAAAAATCAGAAGTGAGACACACCACCTCGAGCCCTTTGGAGGAAAGGTGGGATATAAATGTAATAAATAAATATATGTAGCGCCATGCCCTTTCCTCAGTCCCTTCAGTTGGCAGGTAGACCCAGAAGAGGGCATCCATTGCTTACCGCAAAGTCTGGGAAGGCCCATGCTGCAGAAGGCAGCCTTTCAGATAACTGGATCTCAGGTTGGTGGCCTGTCTATGTGTTTCTGGTATATATATACATACTGCCGTGGCGTGGGATCTTATCTGTGCCACTGTGGAATATGGAGCTGGAGCCTCAGGCAGAGCCTGTTCTAAAGGGTGGCCAGGTGGGGCACTGGCCCGAGGGCCCCTGGGGCTGCAGGGGCCCCTGAGGGGCCCTCTGGTCCCCTGCCACAGATCGCATGGTGAGAGCTTTGGAGCGTCCACCATTCCCTTGCTTAACCTACCTTGTTCTGCGGTTGCACACACAGCGCTGCCCTTAATAAAGATGTCGGCTGAGGTTTCCCTAAGGGACTGAAGCCTCTGCCGCCATCTTGGCTGATGGCACTCATGTGTGCTGTGCACGTGCATCCCTGTCATGAACCAAGATGGTGGCAGAGGCTTCAGCCCCTTAGGGAAACCTCGGCTGACATCTTTGTTAAGGGCAATCGCAGAACAGCTGGGAAAGGTAGGTTATGCAAGGGAATGGCAGGCTGTGTGATCCACAGCAGCGATCCTGCCACGAATCACAGAAGGGGAGTGTCATGGCCTGGGGCAGGATTGTGCCCAAGGGCCCCAGCATGTCTGGGGCTGGCCCTGGCCTCAGGGCCAGTTAATACAATCAGTAAAACCAAGTGGTAAAATTTTTCCTGGACTTTACCACTTTAGGCTATAACTGTGTGTGTGTATGGTTGAAGGTGATGAATTAGTGAATCATCCCCCTGGGGAAAAAGCCCCTTGTCTATAGAAAACTAGGAATCATGGGGCCTTTTCCTGCTCATCTACCCTCCCTGCCTTTGCTTAGTATCAGCATAGTTTATAGAAACTATTTCAGGATTTCCATCCATGGGAAAAATAATAAGTAACTGGTTTGGGGCTGAATCATGGGATCTTTAGGTTCAGACTTGAATCTTGAGACCATTATGCAGTCTGTACAATTGTATTTTTCCATCTTGAAAGACAGATGTGGCCCTGATGACATTTAAATGTTAAAGTGTTCAGATTCTATAATGTTAAACCCTACCCTTGAGTCATATAGCTCATAGCAGCTAATCCATGGTTTAGGTTCAGCAGTTTTGACAATGGATGAGGAAGTGGTGTGGGCCACATCCTATTTCCTTAGACTTCTGTTGCCCAGAGTATCACGTACTCATTCATTCATAGTTTCAATCTTATAGTGTAATAGGTGGACCTAGCACGGTCGCTAGCCTTCCTTGTTAGGTGGGACAGCCATTCCCCACCACCACCACTGGTGCAGAGGATGTGAGGGCCAGGGCAGGGAAGGAAAAGGTTGTGACGTGTCCCCTTACTCCTCCTCCATGCAGAGTGTGTGTTAACTTACATAATGGGCTATGTAAAGGTCAAGTTAACAGAAAATTTAGTATGAACACCAGGAATTAAATGACTGGCATATTTTTGTTTCATTTAAAAAAGGATGTTAAGAATACAGTGAACAAGGGATACCAAAAGGTATAAAACAAAACAAAATAGTTTATGCTATAATTAAAAAGTTAAAAACTAGAGAGGAGCTTGTTTTCTCAAAAAATCAGTTTTAATCATGTATCATGACAACACCAATGGGGGAAAAACAATTTCAGAAAGAGAGGAGGAACACATTACAATGCAACCATAGTCAAGCATTTAGGGAGAGTGATGCTGAGAACAATATGCATAACTTTCTTGTTGAAGTCAATGAGAATGACCTTAACTATGTAAAATACTTACTGCATAATAAACTTCCTTTTGTTTACTTATAAAAATGCTTGATAGACATCCAAGAATGCTTTCTGAATGATAGGTTCATTACACTTTTTCAGAGAGAAAATAAATACTTTAGAGTGTGCTTGTTAACTCTTCCTTGAGGGTCCCTCTTCCTAGTCTTGTTCCTGACCTTTAGATTCTCCTTTCTGTTGGACAATCAAGGGAAAGCTTTTTAACTAGTTGCTATATAAAGGACTAGCTAAGCAACTGGAAAGTAACTGTGGAAAGCAATCAAAATTTCTTTTCATTTTTACTGGTTGCCGAGTCGATTTTTCTGCCCAGAAGCCTTGAAAAGGCCTCATGGTGAGCTGCACACATTGGGAAAACGGAAAGTTTGCCTTACTGTGAAGTGTCATTCTCGTCAGCGGAGTGTGGAGCGTACAACTATTGGTTAATTCCTCCTGGAGGCAGAGTCAAAATACACTTTGAAAAAGATACTTTGAAAAGGAAACTTCTTGGTGGCCAGCTGAGAGGGGAGGTAACCTTTTCCTAACTTCCAGTTTGTGGCAAAGCTGACCAGCAAGTGACAGGTCACTGAACTAGAACATAATAAACAACTTGAACAGTGGATAGAAAAAGAACACAGGAATATTCAAGTACAAAAAAGAGATTTGCCATGGGAGGCCCTGTCTACACTATCCAGGTTACTGCATGAACATGAAAATGCCTAAAGGCCCCAGAGAGGGAGCCCTATCCACCCTGTGGCCTAGGTACCTCTGCAGGGTAGGGCTGTATGCTCCACTCTCTGCTGACCAGAAAGACACTTCATGGTAAGGCCAACTTTCTGTTCTCGGTCAGCAGAGGAGTGGAGCATACAGGTATAGGATTACTGAAGCAGTAACACTAGCCATCCTAGGGTGGGATGCAGACCTAAGCCACCACTCTCTGAAGAATCCTCCTGCTGAAGGCAGCATCAGCAGAAGTGAATTTGTCCACTTTGTAGTGTCAGATGTGTCCAGGTGATGGTCTTGCAAATTTCTTCCAGTGGCAGCTGCCCCTCTAACAGACTGGATGGTGATTCCCTGAGGGGCTGTCTTGGCCTTGGACTGTTAGGCCTGAACCATGCATTCTTGTAATCATTTGCTAATGGTGGATCTTGAGACTTTGCATCCCTGGGCCCCTGGCTTGAATGAGACAAATAGGGCTTACCTGGTCTGGTCCAGGTAGACTCTGAGAATGTGTTTGATGTCCAGCTTACACCATCTTTTCTCCCTGTAGTGTACTGGGCTGGGGCAGAAGCTGGAGAGATATCCTGACACCAATGGAATGCAGAGTTGACCTTGGGTAGGAAGCTAGGGTCAGGATGAAAACAACCTTGTCAAGGTGGAACATGCAGAATTCCTCCCTGATGGATAGGGCTCCCATTTCCTCCACCTGTTTGGCTGACATGAGGAAGGCTGTCTTGAGATAATTTCCCTTATGGGAATCAAGTGAGTCAGCTCAAAGGGTGGGAGGAGAGAGCCCTTAGGGCCAGGATAAGGTCCCAGAAAGGAATCCTGTGTTGCAGTGACACTAGCCAGGAGTATAGGGTTGCCAGGTCAGAAGCATCCCAAAACCTGAGATTTCAGGGGCGGGCCCTAGTGATGTCATGGGGTGGGCCCTATTGATGACACAGGGCAGGCCTGAGTGATGTCACAGGGGTGGGCCCAAGTGAAGTCATGAAGCATGATACATTAAGCATCAATCACAGTTGCTTAGAGCATACAATTAAAAAAAATCTGATTGGAAATTAAGATAGAAATCTTAGCTAAAAGTTGGAGCCTGGGTAGGGAACATTTAATCTAGTCTAACTGCTTTTGGCAAGAAGGGTTTAAGTGCCTTCAGGCCAGGCCAGTCACCAGAAGGCCACTGTAGGAAGAAAGGAGCCTAGTGTTGTGGAGATGTTAGATGGGACCATTCGGGAGTAAAGATGGATGCCCTTGAAGGCTGCAATACTAAGAGACTAAGCCCCCATAGAACTCAACAGGACTTACTTCTGAGTAGATATAGTTTGGATTGTGCTGTTGGTAAAGCTTGACTAGGGATCCTCTGCAAAGACATCCATATCCAAGCAGGGTTGGCAACCCCCTGCCTGCAATGCCCTGTCTTTTTCTTTTAACGTGGTTGCTCCAAACTTCTTTACAGATTTGACCCTTCACTTCAGAAAGAGGTCTGAGAAATGAGTAAGAGAAAGAAGATTCTCTACCCTTTCGGTCTACCCTGTGGGCTGCTGTAAACTCACTTTGACAGCCAACCCAATTCCAGTGAGTAATAATTGACAGAGAAAAAACACACATGGTCTGGTCTACCTTCACAGGCAGCAGCTTGGGAACAACAGTTGCAGCCACACTTCCCAATATGTGAATTCTCTTTTACCACTATTGGGCAAGAAACAAACTGGCATGCAACCAACAAGGTGTATCATCAATGGGTTTTAGGGGGTTGAGCTGAGCACATGCAACCACTGCTGTTGCTTCTATGGATGTAGGGGAGTGAGGTTAGAGAAAAATGAAATGCAAACAGAAAATGAAAATCAAAAGACAGCGATGCTTTCCTAAATGCAATACCACACCAACCACAACAAGATTCCTATGAGTAAGGCAGACAACTTAGCATCCCACAACCAGTTACGATTCATAACCAAAAACCAAAACTAAAACAAATCCTGGCAGCCAGTCAGTTAATGCAGAATGCTGCAGCATGATTGCTGACATGAGTGAGATCCTATCAGCACATAATACCTCTGCTCTGAAATCTGCATTGGTTGCTGATTTGCTACCAGGCCAAGTTCAAGCTGTGCTTTCCATGTTATGGGTGCCACATGGTACTTGTTCTGCTCTTGTAAGAAATCAGTCCTGTAAAGTGGCAGCATTTTGGATACTCTGTTCATAGGATTTTTGTGGTAAGAGGTATTCAGAGGGTGTTTACCATTGTTTTCCTCTGACTTTGGACACATATCATACTTTGGACACATAATGAAAAGACATGATTCACTACAAAAGACAATAATGCTGCGGAAAACAGAAGGGAGTAGAAAAAGAGAAAGACCAAACAAGAGATGGATTGATTCCACAAAGGAAGCCACAGACCTGAACTTACAAGAACTGAACAGGGTGGTTCATGACAGATGCTATTGGAGACCACTGATTCATAGGGTTGCCTTAAGTCGAAATCGACTTGAAGGCACATAACAACAACAACAACAACGAAGTGGCAGCACCTATGCTTTGGAACTCCTTGCCTATTGACATTAGGCAGACGCCTCTTTTCAGCACCTGCTAAAATCATTTTTGTTTAGGCAAGCCTATCCACGCATGTAGAAGCTATTGTGTTTTTAAATGTTTTTAACTCATTGCTGGTTTTATTATTTTGAATGTTTTTAAATACATGTCTTTAAGAGTTTTTGCCAATAATTTTATTGTTTTAATTCTTTCTATAAACCGCTTTGAGATTTTTTACAATAAAGCAGTATATAAATGTTGTAAATAAAATACATACATAAATTTTGGAGTCACTGTGGCCCTTGAGTCTCCTCCCACTTTTAGGAACAAAGGAATCTGCCTTATACTGAGTCAGGCCATTTGCTACCACATAGCTCAGTACTGATGACATGGACTAGCATTGGCTCCCCAGGATTCCAGGCAATACTTTTTTCCAGAAATTGAATTCTGGACCTTTCCATGCAAGCATATGCCCTACCAATGATCTACAACCCTTCCCCTGTTTAAAAAAGTATCTTTTAAAATTGTTCTTTTTAATTCACTCTTGAATGCACATCATACCTAGGGTAGATCCACACCATGCATTTAAAGTGCATTCAACACCCATTTGAAACACATGAATCCCACCACAGAATCATGGGAACTGCAGTTTGTTAAGAGTGGTGAGAACTATAACTGTGAGGGGGAAACAACACTTGCCAGGATTCTTTAGGGGAAGTCATGCACTTTAAATGCAAGTTGGATGTGCTTTAAATGTATTGTGTGGATCCACTTAATAAATTTTGCTGCATGTAAATTGTTTTAATTAATTTTTCAAAATGGAAATGAGCTATAAAGTGTAGTAGATGACCATGGGCTACTCACCATCTGTCAGCCTATTTGCCCCTCAGGATGAAAACAATGGAGGACCGTGACCACCCCAAGGAAGAAGGGTACACTTAAAATATAGAGGAAGTATTGTACAACCATAGGGTGAAATCGGTTACTTATGGGGACACAATATGAAGAAATATTTATATAAGCATGACTGTCAAAGATGTTTATTATTTACACAACCTGTAAAGATATTTATAGTGCAATCCTATGTTTGTTTACTCAGAAGCAAGTCCCAATGTATTCAATGGGGCTTACTTAACCAGGGAAAACTGCAGCCTCAAGTGATAAGGAACTTGTTCTTTTAACAATTATTTTAAGTTGAGACCTTATGCCAGTCTGTGTCTGTGTCTGCATCTTTAAAAGTTGTGCGGGGGAAGGGAGAATTCCACCTTGTGGTTTTTCCCATTACAATGTTGCAAGAACACCTGCACTTGGCTGACTTTCTCTTCTCCTAAAGATACAGGATTAGTCTCAGGCCCTGAACCTGGCAGCCCTAGTTGGTATACTCCCAATTTGGTGCCCCCCTGGTGATTTGTACTTTCTTTGGCTGTGACATTGTCAGTCCTGCCCAGCACATGGTTTTAAGATGAAGGGGAGGAACTCCTGAAGGGCCAGTCTGATTGCCCTGAGTTCCAGCCAGGTGATGGACTGAAGGCCCAAAGAAGTCCAGGCTACACTAAGATCCTTGGATCAGGAGGCACATCCCTTGGATTTGCCACATGTTTTGGATTTAGAATGTCTACTAGAGACTCTGTGTTTGATGTTCCTCCTTCTCCTATCTGGGCTAGAGGAAGAGGAGGAGGCCAAAGATCATGAGGGGGAGCATGCCCTGCTATGCTTGGAATACTTTTTCTTATACATTCATGCTGATTGGCTCATAGGATGGTGTAGACATAGGGACTCTGCTGGGACCTGGCTCCAAAAACATAAGGGGCCTAAAACATCCTGAGACCCTGGACAACTACATCCCTAGAGATGGATCCCTAGAATGATGGTGTCTGTGGCACCTTTCCCGACTAGAGGAAGCACAAGAACTAAGCTCCCATCCTTGGTTAGAGGGAACTTGTGAAACTGAAACTACCTTGAGTGGGGGATCTAAAATGGCACCCTCCACCAAGGCAAGTTTGTTGAGAGGATTTCCACCTGGGAGTGAGTCTCTTCCCTATTCAAAAACAGTTTGTCCTTTTGGACACCCCCCTTCCACCATAGCTGATTAATTTAGGCTAGTGACCTGGGAGATGGTCAGAGAGAACCCCCCTCTGGAGCAAGCCAAGGTACCTTAAATGGCAGTGCGGCTGCTGCCCTAAGCAGAGTGATGCTACTGAGCAGGTGAGGGAAGCAGGTTGGTATCCAGGGGGCTGGGAACCAGTCCCCACTACTCCAGGTGCATCTATGGCCTCTGGTGATGGTAAAGCAAAGGCATGCTGCTAAGGAATTCAGCGAGGTGGCTATGAAGCCTGGAAGGCTGGGAACTGATTCTTGCAATTCCAGGTGCTGCTGCTGCCATGAAACAAATGTGATCATGGGTGAAGGCAGGAGGGGCCTGGGACCAATCCTGGCTACCTCTGCAATCAAGCACCTCCAGGGGAGCTGGGCTATTCCTTTGCTAGCTAAAGAATCCTGGATTCAGATAATCTCCCTGAGGGCCTTTGTACATATGTAATCAATCAACCAATCAACCAATCAATTAATTAAAATTGTATCCCACTTTTCACCCTCTAGGTCTCAAAGTGGCTTACAACAGTAAAAATATACAAAATTTTAAACATACATTAAACCTCAAAAATTTAAAACCTGAGAAATTTAAGCAAAGGACATCAGAAAACTTTAAAACATCACAAAAGCATTCATAATGCAAAGGCTTCCTGAAACAAAATGGTTTTAATCAGGCATCTGAAACTCATCAGGGACAGTGCCAGTCTGACTTCAAGTAGGAGGGAGTTCCACAGAGCTGGACCCATAACACTGAAGGCACGACTTTTCTTTGATATGAGTTGTGCTTCTGGGTCCAAGTGGGACCACTAATAATGCTGTCCCAGATGATCTCAGTGATACAGAATAAGGCGGTCCTTAAGGTACACTTATTAAAACATGCTCCAGTTGCATATTCTCCATTCCCCAGTGATTGTGCAAATAACATTTCAGCCACAACAGCACACCACCTTGTCCACACAGAACATGTGTAAGTGTAACAGATGGGCTGCACAAGGATAATCTTGCTGTTGCTTGTCAACCCATTTAAAAAATCATCCTGAAATTTGCACAAGTTGGGGGTAGAGTAGGAGAAGAGACAGCCCAACCATTAAACAATGGAATTCTCAATATATGCCCACAGCATTCACACGTCCACAAGTGAAATCACACTTACAAACATGCTATTTGAGAAACATATTTCAGCAGGTGGCAAGTGTTGTATTTTGACTTCTCACACAATTGTAATATTCCTATAAATGAATCAATTATTGTTTAATGGAAGGTACATGTGCTTCTACTGGCTGAATAAATCTTGTAGATTATTCATACCTTAAGACACTTTAGCTGTCTTTTCTCACATGATCAAGATAGTTAAAGAGTGGTATTGTGAGTGGACTTTATCAGTTCTTCCTATGTACATCTATAGCAGTGTTTCTAATCTCATTCACAAGTGTGACAACTCAAGCCGCTTTCAGAATTTAAAGAGGAAAAACCTCCAGTTTTACAATGCTTCAAAATCTCTCAGATCATCTGTAGAAATAAATGGTGTTTGGTAGCATCTTGACAAAGTATGAAAAGCTGAAATGACTGCTACTGATTGTGAGAAGGTAGTAAGAAATGAATAGTTATTCTGGATTAAACAATTTGCCTAGAATCTGCAGAACAGACAGGATAGAAATGTAACAGTCTATGGGAATGAGAAAATTTATTTCCTCAATTTCAAGGATAAAAATATACTGATGGAGAACATAATGTTAACTCATTGTGGGTTGTTAGAATTAAATTCTATCCACAGGAGCTCTGCTAAATACATTTGTAATCTTTTATGATAAAGAGATCTTTTGATACTAGCACAGGGGGGAAAGATGTGTGAATTTAACCTGACATATCAGAAAAAATATAACAATTGGTCAACTTTATAAACCCAATGTAAAGATGAGAAGTACAAATAAATGCCATATGGAGCCTAGCTATCTCAACGAGGCATATTTTATTTGCTGCTCCTCCTATAAAACCTGATTGACCTACTGGGAATATCTAGTTAGTAAAAATAAATCAAAGCACAAATCTTAAGAGTAGCTCAGCTTTTTTACTGTTGACTTAAATCAAGATTAAAATTGCTGATGTCTAAATTGCCCTGTTTTCACCTGAAACTAAGTACAACATAGCTAGGGTTGACAGGATGCCTGGAATATTTTTCTCTTTCTTTCTGTCTGTCTGTCTGTCTGTCTGTCTGTCTGTCTGTCTGTCTGTCTGTCTGTCTGTCATCAAAAAATCTGTTGTTATGTGCCTTCAAGTCGATTACGACTTATGGCGACACTATGAATCAGCGGCATCCAATAGCATCTGTTATAAACCACCCTGTTCAGATCTTGTAAGTTCAGGTCTGTGGCTTCTTTTATGAAATCAATCCATCTCTTGTTTGGCCTTCCTCTTTTTCTACTCCCTTCTGTTTTCCGCAGCATTATTGTCTTTTCTAGTGAATCAGGTCTTCTCATGATGTGTCCAAAGTATGATAACCTCAGTTTCATCATTTTAGTTTCTAATGAAAGTTTTTGTTTAATTTGTTCTAACACCCAATTATTTGTCTTTTTTGCTGTCCATGGTATCTGCAAAACTCTCCTCCAACACCACATTTCAAATGAGTTGATTTTTCTTTTATCCGCCTTTTTCACTGTCCAACTTTCACATCCATACATAGATATCGGGAATACCATGGTCTGAATGATCCTGACTTTAGTCAGTGATATATCCTGACTCAGAGATATATCTTTGCATTTGAAGACTTTTTCCAGTTTTTTCACAGCTGCCCTCCCCAGTCCTAGGCGCCTTCTGATTTCTTGACTATTGTCTCCATTTTGATTAATGACTGTGCCAAGGTATTGATAATCCTTGACAAGTTCAATGGTCTCATTGTCAACTTTCAAGTTACATAAATCTTCTGTTGTCATTACTTTAGTCTTTTTGATGTTCAGCTGTAATCTATTGGGAGCCATATCTTAATTCTGCAGAGAAGTAAGATGAGGCTCTGAAAAGGAAACCTGGATCCATCTTGTAATTAGCCTCTGTCTTGCTCTCTCTTTTAATACTAGCAGAATTGATACTTCTCTAATCGCTGGCCTATAAGGTTGTGAGGGATCACTGTAAGCCAGGGCCGGATTATCCATTAGGCTTAGTAGGCTGAAGCCTAGGGGCCTGGAGCTCTTGGGGGCCTGTGGGACACTGGCCTGAGGGCCCCTGGAGCTACAGGAGGCCCTCCGCTCTCCTTCCGCGATTCGCGGAAGCATCCGTGGACTGCCATCCCCCTCTTTACCTACCTTTCCATTGTTTTTTGCAGCGCGCAGATTTGCCATCAGTAAAGATGGCGGCCGAGGTTTCCTTAAGGGGCTGAAACCTCTGCCACCATCTTGGCTGATGGCACGCATGCGTGCTACACGCATGTTGCTGCCATCAACAGAGATGGCGGCAGAGGCTTCAGCTCCTTAGGGAAACCTCTGCCGCCATCTTGATTGATGGCAAACCTGCGCGCGCCGCAAAAACAACGGAAAGGTAGGTGAAGCATGGGGATAGGGCCCCCCAAACACCAATCAGCCTAGGGGCCCTCCTCAGCTTAATCCCGCCCTGCTGTAAGCATAACAGTTCCTGCCTCTTCCTTAAGAAGGGACCTGGAAGCATTCAGGTATAGTGCCTCCAGCTTGGGTTATACTCACCTTCACAGCTGTGATGAATTTCTGGTAGAACAAATAGAGAGCCTGTGACTTGTTCAGATTGGTAAAGCTCCTTCCCCTTTGGTATGGTAAGAGATTTCCCCCTTTGTCTTCTCTGTATCATGTACTGCTCACTCACTGGATCATCACCTTGTAGTGGTGAGTGGGCTTGCATGTTCCAATGAACCCTGTCAGTGATGCCGTCGGGAGTCATGTACTTCCAGCAGGGTCACCCATGGTGGTAAGGACAAGGGAGAGGAACCAGACAAAGAACAATCCAAGAATGTCCTCTATTTCAGAACAGGTAGAGGATGTGTAACAATGTGTATGTTACAACGGCTGTGAAGGCGGATAAAAGCTGCAGCAGATAAAATCGTTGTGGTATCCATGCCATTGGATCAAAGCCTTGTGCACCAATCTCCCCACATAATACAAATTCATGCACAGACGTATTCCAAAACAAAACAAAAGTCCCGTGGCGATTGGCGAATGGTGACGGGGGCAGGACTGTGAAATCTGGAAGCCCCTAGTCATGGACCGGCACATGGGCGGTGGTTACAGATTCAGTCGTCCTGGCTCAAGGACCCAGGCAGCTGAGTAGTTCGGCAGCTGTATCCACGACTGAGCAGTCCTATTCAGGATCCACTCTGCTCACTCCATATGGGGAGGGTGCTAGAAAAGGTGCCCTAAACATAGCCTGCCTAATCTCTCCCTGCCTGGATTACTGCATCCAGTGGGGTCACCACTTAGCGATTGCAGAAGACAATTGAATTTTGGAACAGGGAACATATGGACATTGCTGTACAGTGCAGTTAGCGAACATCCTGAACGCAGGACTGCCATCATCGTGAGGGAGTTGAGATGTTTTAATATCCACATAGCAGCACTCCAAGAAACTCAAAGAGCAAGAGAAGGACAATTGAAGGAAGAAAAAGGAGGTTATACCTTCTTCTGGAAAGGACTGCCTCAACAAGAAGGACAAATACATGGAGTAGGCTTTGCTATTAAAAATAATCTTGTGAAGCTCTTGTCAAAAGTTCCTTCTGGCATTAATGAACAGCTCTGAACTCTCCGGTTAAAACTCGCCAAAAACCAGCAGGCAACTATTATAAATGCTTATGTGCCAACATTAGATGCTGATGAAGACATCAAGGAAAGATTTTATACCCAGCTGGACACCATCTTATCAGAGACTCCTAAGGAGGATAAAATTATCCTCCTGGGTGATTTCAGTTCAAGAGTTGGGCATGATTTTGATTTATGGCCAGAAACCATTGGGAAAGAAGGAGTTGGCAACAGCAACCTGAATGGAATTCCACTTCTGACTAAATGTGCAGAGCATAATCTTGTTATTACAAACACACTCTTTCACCAGAAAAATAAATTTAAAACATTATGGAAGCACCCTCGGTCGAAACACTGGCACCTCCTAGATTACATTGTCATGATGTACTCCTCACTAGGGCCATGACAAATGCTGATTACTGCTGGACAGATCACCGATTAATTCGATCCACTATGGCCATTAATATTGTTCCTCAATGTAGGCTCCAAGGAAGAAAGCCAAGGTGTAAAATGAACACCCATGCCCTTCAAGATTCTATTAAGTGAGCTTGTTTTCAAACAACACTTAAGAAACGTCTACCTATGGAAATCCCTGAAAACGTTGAGGAACACTGGATTAAATGGAAGACTTCCATTATTGCAGCATGTGAACAAATTTTTGGATACCAAACTAAGAAACATCAGGGCTGGTTTGATGAGAATGATACTGAGATTGAACGTATCATCAACAAGAAAAGGAAGGCCTTCCGGATATGGCAGAAAGGCATTGACTGTACTACTAAGAAGAAAATCTATGCGAGTGCAAAGGCTGAGGTCCAACAAAGCACTAGAGAACTTAAGAACACCTGGTGGACAAAGAAAGCTCAAGAAATCCAGCATTTTGCAGATGCTCATGATATACTGGGCTTTTTTAATGCCATAAAGGCCATCTGTGGACCAACAAATCATGGTACGAATCCCTTACGCTCCAAGGATGGTACCAAACTTCTTAAGGATAAAGAGTCTATTGCACTGCGTTGGAAAGAACATTACCATGACATCCTTAATTGTAACTCTATAGTGGCTGGTGAGGTCTTCTCACAAATTCCTCAACTACAAACCAGAGACAAGCTTGCAATATCCCCAAATCTGGATGAAGTCAGTAAAGCCATCAAACAAATGAAGAATAACAAAGCAAGTGGACTTGATGGGATTCCTGCTGAAGACTTTAAAGAAAGTGGGCCTAAACTTGCACAACAACTTCATAAGCTCATCAAAAAGATCTGGATGAGGGAGGAGATCCTGGAAGACCTTAGGGATGCCATAATTATCACTCTTTTTAAAAAGGGTGTTATTGTTATTGTTATTGTTACAGTCATACACCAAACGTCAGTAGATAAAAGATATGCACATTTACAACAAAAACTTACAGAAATATAGTCATATTAAAACAGTAAAACCATGAAACGTTAAGAAAAAACAATTACAATATAAAAGCGGGAGCATCGGGGGGGATAAATGCTCTCTGTATTGATTGGGCCGCAGAGATGTATTTAGCTACTGACAAGGTAATATCTCTGTTTGCTGCTGACAGAAGATGGAGAAGTAAGCAATCAGGCGTTTTATGAGAGAATTTATTAATAATGGGGGTTATGAATTTAGAATGAATAGAACCATATAGGGAGCACTCAAAGATGACATGAGAGAGAGTTTCAATGGCATTAACACCGCAGGGACATAAGCGGTTTGCATATGGAATGCGCTGAAATCTCCCTTCTAATAAGGCAGAGGTAAGACAATTAAATCTAGCCTTCGTAAAGGCTAGACGATGTTTAGGAATCGTAAGAAATTCCAGGTATGGAGCGCTAAACAGTGGAGCAAAGCTCAGGCCAAAGTGAATAGGGGAACAAGTCGAGGTGGCTGCAGTGATGGAACGTTGCAAGTCCATATCACTGATGCGGGTCCGGATAGAGAATTTAACTGACTCTGGAGCGTGTGACATCAGATGTTCAGTAGAGAGGCCAATACTTGCAAGGTAGTTTGTAAATGTTTGGGCCCATTTCGAGGTGAAAGAGTCTTCCCAAAGTAAAGGAAGATAGCCAGAGGAATTTTCACATACATTTTAAGCCAGTAATTTAGAGCAGCCGTCCACCCTTGGGACTCGGGCGAAGCTAAGCCAGATTCTAATCTAAGAACCGTTGCTGGAACACACCTGGGGACTCCAAAAATTTGTCTAAGAAATAAAGAAAGAACTGCTTCCACTGAAGAATTAAAGGCGCCAATCCATAAAGGTACCCCATAAAGAAGTTGGGGAATAATTTTAGAGCAGAAAACCTTTAGGGCTGCTGGGATGTATTGTCCTCCTTTAGTAAAGAAGAACCTTCGGATACCACTGGCTGAGTTGCGAGCGGTAGAAATAGCCCCTCGAATATGGGGAGTCCAAGACAGTGATGAATGGAATAATATACCAAGATATTTGAATTGAGAAACCTGTTCAATTTTATGGGTGTTGATTAACCATTCGTGGGCAGGGGAATGCTTGGTAAACGCTAGGATTTTAGTTTTGGAAAAATTAATAGTCAATTTATTGTCATGGCAGTAGCTCATAAAAGATCTTGTTAAACGTTTGAGTCCTACTTTAGATACAGATAGAAGAGCAGCAGCATCTGCATACAATAGCAAAGGACAATGCAGCTTCGCCAATTTAGGGGGGTGAAAGTCCAGGGATTGGCAGTAAAAGGACAAATCATTCATAAAGAAATTAAATAAAAGTGGGGCTAGTATGCAACCTTGTCGGACTCCCTTTGTTGTAGTGATAGGGTTTGTAAGATGCCCTTCACGGCTGCATCTAACTCGAAGGGATGTTTGATGGTGCAGTCGACTAATTAAAAAAAGGAGTCTCTTGTCAATTATAGATTTTGCAAATTTTGCCCATAGTATCTCCCTGGGGATGGAATCAAAAGCCGATTTCAAATCGACAAAGGCAACAAACAGGCCGTTGCCCCAGCGGTTTTTATATTTTTCTGCTAAATGATTTAAGATCACACAATGCTCTATCCCAGACCTACCTTTTCTAAAAGCTGCCTGCTCCCTCCCAAGGATGTTTTCCTCCTCCAACCAAGAGGAGAGTCTTGCTTTTAGGTAGCAAGCGTAAAGTTTACCAATAATGGAGAGGAGGCTAATTGGGCGGTAATTTGTTGGGTCCTCATTATTCCCTTTTTTGAATATAGGGATAACTATGGATTCGAGCCAGGGCTCGGGGATGCAACCGGAGTTGTTAATCAGTGTAAAGAAATTTGCTAGGAGAGGGGCCCACCAAGCTTGGTGTGCTTTCAGCATTTCAGCGAGTATATTGTCGAAACCAGGGGCTTTGCCGGATTTCAGGCTGGCAATCAAATCAATAATTTCTTTTTGAGTTACAGGTGGCCATATGGGAAGATTTGTTGGATCAATGGTAAAGAGGCCAGCGTTTACAGTCTCATTACTAGCAGAGAAATATTTCTCCCAGAGATGTGGGGAGATATGACATGGGGCCGGGTTTGGAGGTCTCATAGAGCCAGAGACAAGCTCCCAGAAAAACTTCGAATTTTTTAATCTGGAAGCTTGAATTAAGGCATTCCAGTCTTCATACATCACTTGCCTTTTTTTGGTGGCTATCATTTGCTTATATAACTTTTTGATAATAAAATACTCAGGGGGAAGGGTAATTAGATTTTGATGGCGGTATTGATGATAGACCCTTCTCAGCTGTCTCTTGGCATCTTGGCAATCCTTGTCAAACCATCTGGGGAAACCTATGGTGGTAGAAGCTCTGAGGGAAGATAATGGCGGCGTGATGGATGCTTTGAGGTTTGAAATTAAAGAATTATACGCTGTAAACGCTAAATATGGATCAGTAGCATACATGATCTCCTTCTGTAAGGACAGAGCAGAGGAGGAGGTAAGAAATAAGGCCACTTTTGAGGCTACTGTGGGAGTCCAAAAGGTCCTTTTATGGGTGACATGAATTGGGTTGGCCATTGGTTTATGGGTAAGGAGCAAGCAACCCCTAGGACTTTAAAAAGGGTGATAGAACAGATTATGGGAACTACAGAGGTATCTTTCTTCCTGCTACTGCAGGTAAAATCCTTGCAAGGATCCTCTCAAATCGCCTCCTACCTATCTCAGAAGACATCCTCCCCGAATCCCAAAATGGTTTCTGCCCTTCCAGAGGGACAGTGGACATGATCTTCACTGCATCATCATCATCATCATCATCATTATTATTATTATTTATTACAGTTATATACCGTCCCATAGCCAAAGCTCTCTGGGCGGTTTACAACAGTTAAACAATAAAAACAAATATACAAATTTTAAAACACAAAAAGCAATTTAAAAACACATGCTAAAATGCCTGGGAGAAGAGGAAAGTCTTGACCTGGCGCCAAATAGACAACAGTGTTGGCGCCAGGCGCACCTCATCAACAGCATCATTACATAATTTGGGGGCCACCACTGAGAAGGCCCTCTCCCTTGTTGCAAGCCTCCGAGCTTCCCTCAGAGTAGGCACCTGGAGGAGGGCCTTAGATGTTGAGTGTAGTGTATGGGTGGGTTCATGTCAGGAGAGGCGGTCCCTCAGGTATTGTGGTCCTAAGCCGTGTAAGGCTTTATAGGTTAAAACCAGCACCTTGAATAGAGCTCGGAAACATACAGGCAGCCAATGCAAGTGGACATGACAGCTTCAAGAAAAATGCCAGGAGCAAAACCGACCTCTATATATGGTGTTTTTTTATTTGACTAAAACCTTTGATACTGTGAATCGAACTGCTCTCTGGACCATCCTTCTGAAAATTGGATGCCCTGATAAATTTGTGAATATTTTGCGAGTCCTCCATGACAACATGACGGTGACAATTTTGGATAACAATGGCTCTCAAAGCAATCCATTCAGAGTCAGATCAGGTGTAAAACAGGGATGCGTCATTGCTCCAACCTTATTTGCCATTTTCATTGCCATGATTCTATACCTTGTTGAGGGGAAACTTCCCACTGGTGTAGAAATCACATATCGAACAGATGGAAAGCTTTTAATCTCAGTAGGCTGAAAGCAAAAAGTAAGGTAATTACAACCTCTGTCATAGAATTTCAATATGCCGATGATAATGTAGTCTCCACATATTCAGAGGAAGATCTTCAAAAGATCCTAAATGTCTTTGCAGAAGCATATGGAAAGCTTGGCCTCTTGCTTAATATAAAAAACCCCAAAGTGCTTCATCAGCAGGTGTGAACTAGTCCCTTTGTAGCACCATCAATCCAGCTTAACGGTGCGACGGTGAACATTGATCACTTTTCTTATCTTGGTAGCCATCTCTCTGTAAAAGCTGACATCGATGCTGAAATTCAACATTGTCTGAGCTCTGCAAGTGCCGCATTCTCCCAAATGAAGCATAGAGTATTCGAGGATCGGGATATTCGCAGGGAGACCAAAATGCTTATTTATTTATAACTGTATGCCTGTGAAACATGGACCATCTATAAACACCACTCCCAACTTCTTGAAAGATTCCACAAATGCTGCCTCCTGAAAATTCTGCAAATTACTTGAGAAGATAGGTGGACTAATGTTAGCATATTGGAAGAAGCAAAGACCACCAGTGTTGAAACAATTATCCTCCAACATCAACTTCACTGGACCGGCCATGTTGTTTGAATGCCTGATCACCGTCTTCCAAAGCAGCTACTCTACTCCCAACTTAAGGATGGAAACGGAATATCAGTGGACAGCAAAAGAGGTTTAAAGTTGTTCTCAAAGCTAATCTAAAAAAATGTAACATGAGCATTGAAAACTGGGAAGTCTTGGCCCATGAGCATCCCAAGTGGAGGTCAACTATTATCAAAGGTGGTATGGACTCTGAAGAAGCACTAATACAAGTGAAAGGGACAAACAAGCCAAGCAGAAGGCACGTCAAACAAATCCTCATTGCAACCATCTTCCATCTGGAAACCTATGTCCTCACTGTGGATCTAGGATTGGCAAGGGTCGAGAGGACATTTTGCTGGCCACATCATCGCAAGCACCTTGTCTACATTATCAGACCACATCAACTGAAACCATTCCCAAGAAGTTGCAGCAGACGTTGCACCGGACATCTCATTGGGGACTACAGTAGATGTGGATGGGGCATCAAGACTGCTATTGAGGCAAGCAACTTTACCCTCAAAGTGCCTTGCAAACAATTCACAGTGGACCTTCGAAGGGTCTAAGACTCCATTTCCTGGAGTTGATGTCAACAGACCCCTGACAATACACAAAAGCTCCATTGGACTGCTACTTTGGAGGATACGATGGAGGCAAAGAAGTGGGCCTTCTTCACTGCCCTCACCGCCACATAGTAGGCATGGTTATTATGTTTTACTCATGCCCAATCAGCCTCACAGCATGCCTTTTGCCACTTGCACTCTAGCCGTCATCCAACCTGTTTCATTGCCCTTAGTTCATTGGTGTACCAAGGTGCAAATCAGGCTCTACAATGTTGGAGAGGGTGCTCAGGGGCAACCATGTCAAGAGCCCGACACTCCTTGTTGTTCCACAGTGTGACAAGGGCTTCAACAGGCCACCCGCTCTATCTACTAGGGCATTCAGGAATCCAGTGGATTCCATTAGTCTCTGGGGGCAGACCATCTTAATCTGTCCACCACTCCTGCAAGGGAGGATCAGAGTCATAAGTCTAAACTTCACCAGGAAGTGGTCTCACCATGACAGTGGGGTGACATCCATACACCCCTATCTCCAGACCACTCCTTCATCCATCTGGAGTAAAAAACCAAGTCAAGGGTGTGCCCTGCCCTATGCGTCGGGTGGGTGACAACTTGAGACAGCTTCATGGTCTTCATGGAGGTCATGAAATCCCTAGTTGGAACACTAGAGGCAGCCTCAGCATGGACACTGAAATGACCCAGGACTCCTCCAATACCACAGCCGAGATGGCCTCCGCTAGCTCAGTCGGACAAGCTGCCAGGCAGCAGCATGGACGGTAAACCAGCAGCAATCCTAGTTTACTGTCCTCTTGGCCTGACACCAGGTGCAGGCCCTCACAACCAGCTCTAAGACAGAGTGGTTTCCTGGTGACAGAGATGGAAGTTCTGTAGACCACAGCAACTCCTCTCCCCCGCCCTGCAGCTTGTGCTGGTGTTACACGGAGTATCCGGGTGGGCAAAGCTGGGTCAGATCAACATCTCCCAGCTCACCCACCCAGGTCTTGGTAATGCACACCAAATTGGCACCTTCATCCATGATGAAACCATGCATGAGGGTGGTCTTATTGTATACCGATCTGGCATACTAAGTGGGCAGAGTAGATGAGCAACAAGGAATCTGTCTATCTGTCTTGCCTTCAACGTCTATGGTAACTTATCACTTCCCCATAGCTATGCCTTCTTCTACCTATGATCACTGAAATTGGGGTGGAATCACCCATGCCCCTCCTTACTAAGACTCTTCTTAAACACCTGATATGGACCCAACAAGAACCCACCAACAAAACCTACCTGAACCAGTTATCCCAGTAGGCCTCTGAGAGAATTGGGAACAGTCAGAACCACTCAATATCTTTCACACAAGAGACATCTCCCCCCCCCATCTCACACTCAGGGAGGCCAGCCTTCTACCAGTTACAGACTCTTACTCTAAAGGCATCTGGTGACTTTCTCCTATCATTCAGTTCACTGCACAAGCTCTCACCCTGCACAGGAGCTACACAATAGCCTTACACCCTCTCTACTACCAATCTCCTCTAGATTGGTTTTAAAAAAATAGGAGGGAGTAGTGCCCTTGCCCCTTGGACTCCCTACGGGTCTCCCCATGTGACAACCTGTAAAGGCTGCCAGGCTTTTATGCCCCCCGACCCAGCCAGGAAATGATGCCAGAGGAAGCAAGATTGACTGCAGCCTCTCTCTGAATTCAGGGTCAAGTGGGGTCCCAGTCCTTGTAGCACTTACCAGGGACCTCAGCTGTCTCAAAAGACAGCAACCCAGAGGAGTGAGCAAGCAAACATCCACTCCCAGGGCAGGTCTTCTCCAATCCCCCAGTGCTGTGTGGATTCTCAGCTTGAGACCTTCCCAGTCTTCAAATTAAAGATCTAATTTAAATGTCCAGCTAATAATAGTCCCTTAAAAAGGAAAATAGCTTTTCATAAATAGATTTACAAAGATACGTGCACAATAAATGCATATCAATAAGTCCACTTATTAATTGAGGAAATGCTTTATGATTCAATGCCCAAATGATTCTCCATTCCTGTTGCGGAAATCAGGAAGTCAGTCATGCTTGATTCAAACATAGAACTTTATCGTTGTGTATAAACCCAGGCATGGCACCAGCAGGCCGCCAAGCCGGGCATTGACTGAGGGCTCCTACAGCTGACAGACAAGCCCTGTGGCTGGGAGGTTGGAGCTCCCACTCTGTGATCACTGCCAGCATCAGGTTGCGGTGCATGATTGCAAATCATGACCAGATGGTGGTGCAGATTGCAGAGTAAGAGGTCCACTCTGTCAGGCAACACCACCCTTGCACACGTGCGTAGCCGGTGCATGCTTAAATACACCTGGTTGTGCAACCTGTTGGATTGCCATGTCAGCTTGCACTCCTGCCATCACTCAAGAGTAAACGTCTGAAATGCTTAATGAGAACATTGTTATTACGGATCCTTCTCCAAGTGCCCCATCATCTGCAGATGTTAGGCAAGTGGTTTCTAGAGAGAGTGCCTTTTCTGTTGCCTCATTGCAAATATGGAATCCCCTCGCAAGGAAGATACGTTTAGTGTCTTCATTATTATCCTTTAGGTGATTGGCAAAGTCTGCCGCATTCACTTGGCCTTTTGGTGGTTAATTTGATTTGTTCTGTTTTCTGGCTTGTTTCTCAATGTTTACCTTGGGTTGGTCTGCCAGTTCTGACTATCTAATTGCACCTTTTATTGGTATTATTTATGTATGATGACATGTTTCCTGGTTTTATCTTCTGTTTTATGTCTTATTACACTAATATTTTTATGAAATTTTGTTAAGCTACCTTGAATGGCAGAATAGCAACATGCAGGGTTTTAACAAAAAACAAACTAAAAAAATCATTTTTAAATAAAAACATTTCTATATCACCATTTATATACTGCAATATCAGGGCAGTGGACAGCAAATAATAATAAATAGATGGTTCTTGCCAGAATCCCAAAGTCACAGAATTCCCTGATCATAATTCTAGTGCTTGATTGATCATCCAGTCCCATTTAATTCCTCAAGCAAGGCTTATATGGTATTGTACTTACTTCATTTCAGAAACATCCTCTCTGGATTCATTAGAGACTGTTTTGAGCTCAGATCTGTACAAATCGATTTAGGACTAACCAATCCACTCTATAGAGATTTGTAGCTACTTTAACCTGGTCTGGACAGGGTACAAATCAACCTCATTTGGTTTGTGATTTGTACAACTCTGGGGCTGGTTTTAGTTGAGATGTTGGGCTGAATTTTTGATGATTTAATGGTTTACATTGCTGCTAGTTTGACATTGTCTCTTCTTCACGGTTTAAATTGGTTTTGAGTGTTGTGCTGGCCTGTGAAATATTTTTAGGTTGTTTTAAATGCTTTCACTTTACTGGAGTGGGCTGTTTTAGTTTTTATGATTTACATATGTATGAAAGCTCCCTTGGGTGGGATTTGCCCTGAAATGTTGCAAAGAATTATTTTCAAGAGAACAGTCCTATGCAGACAGAGTTGGGTCAATCCATGGTGGAGAAATCACCAAATCAAAGCACTGCTGGCAGCGCAGAAAGTAGGGGGAGGCGCACAACTTTTTGCTAGTTGCCATTCTTTTTTATCCTCCCCTTGATTCCAAGCTCCAGGATCCAGTAGATCCAAAGCCTCCATCGATCTGGCCTGACATTCCCCCAGAATTCTTCCTTTGAGCTCTGCAACCCAGTCAGTCATTCAAAGGCTGCTTGTGGAGAGGGAGGTCCACTATACCCTATGGCCCCTGACACAGCCTCCCAGGGACTATAGGGTAGCACCTAAATAAATAAATAAACAAATAAACAAATAAATAAACAAATAAAATAATACATGTGTAAGGGCTAGGGATTGAAGGATCTGTCAATTTCGGTTCTCTTGGTTTCTCATTTTTCCAACCTTAAATTCAGGTCTCTGCATTTCTGCAGAAATTTGAGATTTAAAAAAAATCATGAAAATCCTCCAGTATTTTAGTGTGAATTTCTCCTGATAAACATATTTTTGTATGCAGTGTTGACTAACGTACACATTTCTCCTAATACTATGCATTTTTGTATGTTATTTTTGCTAATATGTGCATTGTTGTAAACATTGGTTGGAGAACTGCAGTGCAAAATTCAGATACATGCTAATTTCGAAGGATGACTGTTTTGGTTCTCATATTGATTCAGAAACTGCTAATTTGATAGATTTGGCCTTAAATGTGAACAGAATAATAGGATCCAAGAAAGCTGTGTTCCAATAGAAATTGTAGCATTCTTTGGAGAATCCTGATATGCCTGCTATTTCATTTCTTCAGCAGGAGGCCCAGATATGCAAGTGAGGAGCTTCACTGCTCATAAGAAAAGAGATGACTCACTACCACTAAAGGTGAGTTATGTGGAGTAATTATATTTTAGTGGATCTGTTTATGAGTTACTTTCCCAGACACAGAGATATTAAAGCTCATTCCCACAGTCCTGCCCCCCTTTCTCTATTCTCCTTTCTGTCCTGCTCATCTTGTCTTCCCTATAGCATCACATGGCATGTCTTTAGAATTGCCATTCCTATTTGGGTCCATGAAAGCATCTCTTTCACACACACACCCTGAGCTACAAAGGTGAAGAGTCTCTTTTATGGCATTATTTTTATGATAATCTATTTCAATGGCTAATTTAGTTTAGAGCACTGATTTATAACAAGTTTATAGATTTTTTTTACTACTCTTTCTTGAATTATAGAGGTGGCATGTGTTGAATGGAAGTGCTTGGCCTATTGTCCTGCTTCTCACGCAACCAGTATAGCTCAGACAATAAAAAGATCTATAAAATTAATATATACAGAGAGAAAGGAACAAAGACTGAAAGAATATGTAATGCTCTAGTGTCTGATACCACATTTATCTCCTCTGGTGAGGTTAACGCATCACATATACACCTGAAATACAACAAAGATGTCATTGCCCTGGTGTGATGGGAGCTGAATTCTCTGCATCTAACCTGCCTTGTCTTTTACATGTGCATAATGTATCTTCTTTTAAAAAATAAACACACATTTTGCCATAAGGTTTAATAATTTATGTAATTCTCTAAACCAGGAGTGTGAAATATGTGACTGACCAGGTGTTGTTGGTCTGCAACTCCCATCAACCCAGCCAACATGGCTAACAGTTAGGGATGATAGCAGTTGTAGTCCAACAACATCTGGAGGGCTACAGGCTTGTTATAGCTGACCTAATCAAGTGATTATCATCACTTGATAATGACATATCCAAATCTATCTCATGAGGTTGTTGTGAGAACAATTTTAAAAAAACCAACAAGCTATGTACAATGCCATACACTCCTTGGGAAAAGGATGGGATATATATCTGAGAGATAAATAAAGAATTAATTATGAATTGCTTTATTTAAGAATTCTAACCCACGCGCCCATCCTGAAGGCTAAGGATGTGTGATGAAACAGAACAAACCTCATGAAAATAACATCTATGGAACAATGTAAAATGTAAGCTAAAGTGTATTACTTTCAGATATGTATAACAGATACACAGCTTTTGGAACTTGTATTTATTGCAAATCCAATAATCAGTATTGAAAATTACATGCATCAGCCTATTTACATTTCCCTTTTCCACAGCTACATTTCCCCCCAATGTAGACTTAAGGTATTTCTTTTTATGTTGGCTCTCTTTGCAAATTTATTCTACCAACATGTATTTTCTATGGTATCTGTAGAAAAGGTGTATAGATAAATAGGTAGAGGGATGTGTGAGTGTATTTTGAAATGATATATTTAATTTCCTTTCATTCTAGGTAATGCATAGGGTTGCCAGGCCTCTGGCTTTTGCCCAGAGTCTCCAGGTTTTGGGGTCCTCTCTGGGTCTTCAGGTGTCACCTTAATCTCTGGACTCTTAGCTTTCATTTTTAAAAAAAATAAGTTTCTAGGTAGTCTGGTTCAAAAGATATAAACCAAAATGTCAGTCGCCTCCTTCAAGTTGCTAGTACCGGCTGCTCTAATCCCTGCCCTTTCAGGTTTCTAATCAATAAGTGAAGTCAAGATTATGACTGACAAGATTTGTTGACCCCCAGGCAATAGCTAAACCCATAGTTTCCTTTTCCTGCTTGTCTCACATCAGGAATTCAGTAAATATATAGCTTTCAGAAGCATAAAAAATACTTTCTCTGTACAGGATTAGGACTTGCTTCTGAGTAAACTTGCATAGGATTGCACTACAACAGAAGATGACAGCAGGATCTTGGAGGACATACACAGTAAACAATTTTAGTTGTAATAAAAGTGTGCATGCAGGTTTTTTTAATTACTTGCAAAAAATGGCATATTATCAATTTTATCTTGAACAGAGGTTTTTAAAAGTGTACATGCTGGAGTGTTATACTTTTCTAATTAAGGAGTCAAACAAGTTTAAATTTTACTGAACTGTTGAAGAGGGCAGTTTATTTGTCCTATTCATAATCTGCATTGAAAACCTTCCCAATATGAAACTTTTCTTGGAGTAAAGCTGCAGTGCTAATTCCTGCTAATGCTAATACATGGGAGCTAACCCCATGGAATTCAGTAGGACTTACTTTTGAGTACACATGGTTAGGATTGTGCTGAAAATCAGTGGGACTTTTGAGTTAATATAGAAAAAGATTGTGTTGTCAATCTGTCTTTCCCCCTCTGATCCTTTTCTTTTTTTAAGCAGTTAGGCAGGGCTTACTTAAGTGTCACTGCTTTATTTGGCAGGAAACTTACTTATTTTTAAAACAAAGGTTCTGCAAAGCAGGGTTGTGGAGTCGGTACGCCAAACCTTCGACTCCAACTCCTCTACTTTTCTACTGTCGAACTCTGACTCCGACTCCACCCAAAATTGCTTCCGACTCTGACTCCACAGCCCCGGAAAGGGCTGTAAATGTCTTTTTAAATTGGAAGCTCTCGTAGGAGCATTTTTATCGCTGCCTGAATATGCACTGATGTTGGCATCACAGCATTTGTCTTCATCTGGGTCCTGTGTCATACACTGACACACAAAATGTTTTCCACCTTGAGTTATGGTGAAATGCTCAAATACAGCTGACTTCATGGGAAGCTTCTTTGACATTTTGAATGTATATTTAAAAAAAATTGTCAATCAAAATTTATTTTGAAGTCGGAGTCGGTACATTTCTACCGAATCCGACTCCACCCAAAATTGCTCCCGACTCTGACTCCACGACTCCGACTCCACAGCCCTGCCGCAAACGCCAACTGGTTTTGACAATAAACTATTATATGGAGTGTATGCATTTTTACATATCCAGTGTGTATGTATATGGAATATTTCCAACAACCCTGTGAGGTAGGGCTGGAAACCAAGGCAGCTCACAAGAAATAAAGCCATCTAAAATTCAGTAACTTTAAAAACAAGTATAAAAGAGTTGTAAACAGCTTAATGTGGCATGATTCTGAATTTTGGATTGGGTGAGTGAAGTTCCTTATCACTTAATTGCAGTTCTGTGCATGCTTCCCTGTCTGAGTAAGCCCCATTGAATACATTGGGACTTGCTTCTGAGTAAACATGCATCGGATTGCACTATAAATATCTGTACAGATTGTGTAAATAATAAACATCTTTGATGTTCATGCCATACTGTTTCTTGATATGTCTCTGATTTCACACTATGGTTGTAAATTATTTACAAATTATTATTTCCTCCACATTTTAAGTGTGCCTTTCTTCCTTGGGGTGGTCATGGTCCCCCTCTGTTTTCACTACGAGGGGCAGATTGGACTGAGAGATGATGCGTAGCTCATGGTCACCCAGTAAATTTTGTAAACCTCTTGTAGGCTGGGCCTGGCAACCAAGAGGTCTTCTGTATCTTTAAAAGTTGTGCAGGGGGAAGGGAGAATTTCACCTTGTGGTTTTTCCCATTACAGTGTTGCAAGAAAACCTGCACTTGGCTGAATTTTCTCTTCTCTTGAAGATACAGAATCATTCTCAGGCCCTGAGCCTGGCAACCCTAGTCGGAAACCACAGAGACTCACAGACAGTCAATGTAGAAAATACTGAGTTAGAGGGATCAATGTTCTGGCTTGATATGAGGCAGCCTCCTAAGTGAGATTGTATAGCTATTTTAGAGGAGGTACTATTAATCTTGCTCACTGTAGCTTTAGAGGCAGGAGTTGTAAAACAACACCTGTGCTTTATGGGCTCTGCACAAAACAAGGGAATTTTGTGTTAAATGGTGTCAGGGATAATCCCGTAGTTCCTCAGTCTCACTTCTTGTAAAACAGGCTTCCTTAACTTTTTTACTGCCACTAATTCTCACAGAATACCTCTTTAAACCCTCCTAGTAGCAAGTAAGGAAGGCTTTAGGCGTGAGATGATGCCACCACTGAGAGTCAGTATAAATCTTGAACTATGCTGTAGGTAAAGGGATATTGTTTACAAAAGGATATAGAGTTACTTATTTTGCGACTTTATCAGCGCTTGCTGCCAGGTACTGATATCTCCAGAGATACCGTTGCTGACACCAGTCTCCAAGTGGCTCTCCCCACAGGCCATTTCCAGCCAATTGCTTCCATAACCCAGTCCAGCTACTGGGACCACTCTGCCTCTGCGCCCCCAAAGCTAGTCTGGTTGCGCTCCTGGCTGTGGGAGTTTAGCCAGTGTTATATCTCCCCACTTGTGTCACTTCCTTCTGGGAAGACCTTACTTCAGGGCAGCCCCTCAGACTCACTCAGTCACTGGCTCCCTTCTGATCTTTACCAGACCACATTAATGACACCCTGGATAATAATATATGTTCCATTCCTGAGCAAGGTCCTTAAATGAGTGGTGGCAGGCCAGCTCCAGACACTCTTGGATGAGACCAATTATCTGGATCCATTTCAGTCGGGTTTCAGGCCTGGTTTTGGCACAGAAACAGCCTTGGTCGTCCTGTATGATGACCTCTGTTGGGAGAGAGACAGGGGGAGTGTGACTCTGTTGATTCTCCTTGATATCCCAGCGGCTTTTGATAACATTGACCATGGTATCCTTCTGGGGAGACTAGCTGAGTTGGGAGTGGGAGGTACTGCATGGCAGTGGTTCCGCTCCTACTTTGCAGGTTGGTGGGTCGGCTCCAGAAGGTGGTGCTTGGGAAACATTGCTCAGCACCCTGGACTCTCCAGTATGGGGTTCCGCAGGGATCAGTTCTGTCCCACATGCTGTTCAACATCTACATGAAACTGTTGAGTGTGGTCATCCGGAGCTTTGGAGTGCGCTGCCATCAGTATGCTGATGACACGCAGCTCTATTTCTCCTTTTCATCCTCTTCAGGTGAGGCTGTCAATGTGCTGAACCAGTGTCTGGCTGTGACAATGGACTGGATGAGGGCTAATAAACTGAGGCTCAATCCAGACAAGACTGAGATGCTGCTAGTGGGTGGTTCTTCTGACAGGATGGTGGATGTTCATCCTGTTCAGGATGGGGTTGCACTCCCCCTAAAGGAGCAGGTTCATAGCTTGGCGGTTCTCCTAGAACCATCTCTGTCACTTGAGGCTCAGGTAACCTCGGTGGCACGGAGTGCCTTCTACCAACTTTCGTTGGTGGCCCAACTACGCCCCTGTCTGGACAGGGATAACCTGGCTTCAGTTGTCCATGCTCTGGTAACCTCCAAGTTAGATTACTGCAATGTGCTCTACGTGGGGCTGCCTTTGAAGACAGTTCGGAAACTGCAGCTTGTGCAAAATGCAGCGGCCAGATTGGTAACAGGGACCAGACAGTTCGAACATATAAAACTGATTCTGGCCTGCTTGCATTGGCTGCCTGTATGTTTCCGAGCTCGCTTCAAGGTGTTGGTTCTAACCTATAAAGCCTTACATGGCTTAGGACCACAATACCTGATGGAACACCTCTCCCGACACAAACCCACCCATACACTCAACATCCAAGGCCCTCCTCCGGGTGCCTACTCCAAGGGAAGCTCGGAGGGTGGCAACAAGGGAGAGGGCCTTCTCAGTGGTAGCCCCCAAATTATGGAATGATCTGTGTGATGAGGTGTTCCTGGCGCCAACACTGCTATCTTTTCGGCACCAGGTCAAGACTTTCCTCTTCTCCCAGGCATTTTAGTATGTGTTTTTAAATCGCTTTTTAAAAATGTGTTTTTAAATTTGTATATTTGTTTTTAATGTTTTGAATTGTTGTAAACCGCCCAGAGAGCTTCAGCTATGGGGTGGTATACAAATGCAATATATAAATAAATAAATGTCAGTTAACCTTCAGCCAATCAGAAAGAATTTACCTGATCACACCCCATCTACCAGAATCTTAAAGTGATTGTCTCTTTCCTCTCAGAACCTGTCACCAAGCAACCACTGCCAATCAGGCTTGCAACTATGTACCAGAACAAGGCCTCATGGTAGTCACAGAGGTCATATAATATTTTTTTAAAACACAGACACACACATACAGTATATAGCATTTCTCCACAAATGGGTTTTATCTTGTTTTGCTATCTCCCAATGTTCCATTGTTTCCACTGCTAAGGGAGAACTTTGACTGGGCACTAGCTGCAGGCATACCAAGGAACACCCTGTCATGATCTACTTCCTTAAGCAAGGGTCCAGGAGCCCTTGCTTTGTACAGTTGGCAACCCTCTCAAAAGCATAATTTCACAAACTGATGCTGCTTGAAATTCTTTCATTGTCCTTGATCTCCCATCTCTGGCTGATTTGTTCCCCCCTATTCAATTGAGCAAACAAATAGGCAGAGGTTGGATAATTGTGTGAGGGTTTTTTTATGCTTTTCTCTTTCATCTACATAAAGAGCTGCAAACTATATTCACATACCACCCATTTTTTTCCTGTAATGTATAAACATGAAGCCTCCTTCTTGTCATAACAAGTCACCATTTCTATTTGTACAAAATAACACAAAAATACTAAACATAATTCACAATCCAATTGGAAAAGGGGAAAAAAGTGGTTTCAACTGCCAGGGAAGAAGGGCCCAACAATGACTTGAATAGTCTCAGTTTATCTTGTTAGATGTTAAAGGAAACCAATTTTTTCCATAAGCTAGAGGACATTTAAAGGATTCAGCTGTTTAAGCCAAGTTTTACAAAAATTCTTTGTGAAAACAATGTTGTTTTTCTGTTCACATGTGCAGTCAGCAACAGACAAGAGAAGATTCTAGGGAAAAGGCTGTAGTCCAGTAGCGGTTTGGAAGACGGGGTGGCAGTACTCCCACAACCTCCTGTTGCCCGCGTTGCTGCTGCTTACCAGGAGGGGCAAGGCAGCAGCAAGTTCAATGTGGTGTAAATGCATCAGTGGGAGTGACACAGGCAACATGAGGTCAGGTGAATGCTGCCCCCCAACCGCTACTGCAGTGGTCATTTGAAAATGATGAAAAGCATCTATTTAAAAAGGAGTAGCAAACAATAGATGCACACACACACACACTGTTTGCTTTGCTATGGCAAGCAAAATACATTACAGTCCAGAGGAAGGAAGGAAGCTAGAAGAGAGAACCAAATAACCAAAGCTGACTCACTGCCATGTAATAATAATAATAATTTAATTTTTGTGTCGCCTATCTGGCCAAGGCCACTCTAGGCAACGTACACAATTAAATTCCAGTAAAATACAATTTAAAATACGATTTAAAATACATAGCAATACAATACAGTCGACAATAAAGGATTAAATTACAGCATAAAACAGTATGTAAACAACGGGCATTCAGTAATAGTGATAAAAGCTTAGCCCACCCCGGAGGTCCCGAAGGCCTGTCCAAAGAGCCAGGTTTTTAATGCTCGGCGAAATGCATCCAGGGAAGGGGCATGTCGAAGATCGAACGGGAGGGAGTTCCAGAGAGTGGGGGCCGCCACTGAAAATGCCCTCTCCCTAGTTCCCACCAACCTAGCTGTTTTCGTTGGTGGTACTGAGAGAAGGCCCTGCGTGGCTGATCTAGTCAGGCGGCTAAGTTGGTGGTACTGGAGGTGCTCCTTCAGGTAAACTAATGGAGAAGACTATATAATAGGAATGAAAATATAATATACAGGTGGGACCTGCATCAAAGAAGTGCCTGTTCTGTGGCTAGGGTTGGACAATGCTGTCAATTTCAGTTTCTCTCAGTTTCTTATTGTTCCATTCTTAAGTTCGGGTTGCTCTGCTCCCATATATGTTTGTGAATTTTGTTTTAAGTATGCATGAAGCACAAGTATGACAATTCCTACTTCATTTTGTGTGTTTTTCTTGTAATATTTACATTTTTGTATGCAATTTTGTGTAGTATGTGCAATTTTGCAAGCAATTTCCCCAAATAGAATGCACTTTTAAAAGTCAGTTTTACTAATGGCTCATACTGAGAGAAAGTGTGGGATATAAATCTAATGTATAATTTATAATTAATATAAATCTAATAATAATAATGATACAAGCTCATCTCACCTCTCATATACTCGATCACTGCATCCTGCAGGTGAGGGCCTCTGCAAATACCATCTCATCAGGAGGTTCATTCTGTACAATATAGGAATTGAGCCTTTAGTGTTGCGGCACCTACCCTTTGTAATTCCTCAGGCACCATCTCTGTTATCTTTTTGGCATCTACTAAAGCCTTTCCTTTTCCCAGTCCACATCTATATTGGAATTGTCTTTGAGATGTCTTTATTGTTTTAACACTTGTTGCTTGCCACCCTGGGCTCCTCTGGGAGGAAGGGCAGGATATAAATTTAATAATCAATCAATCAGACATAATTTTGCATGCTCTTTTTACTAATATATTTTATTATTTATTTATTTATTATTTGATATATGCCTTTTTGGTGTGCGTTCATTGGTTGGCGAGTATCACAAAATTCAGAGAACTGAGAATTTTGAAGAAGAGCTGTGTTTTGATTCACATATTGGTTTGAAAAGGGCAAACTTCATAAGTTCACATAAAAATACAAACTGAATGATCTTGCGATCCCTTTCTGTGGTTGCAGCCTTCCCTTCCCTTTCTTCTAGAGCAGTTATTCTCAAACTTCTCCCCACCCACCCACAGACCACTTGAAAATTGCCTAAGGGTCTTGGCTTACCACTTAATGAAATGTGGCAATTGTAATGCACTGTGCTAGATGTTGTATTATTTTTAACTATTCTTACAAACATGTTCAATGAAGCTCGTGGACCACTGGCAGTCTGAGAAACACAGTTTGGGAAACCTTGTTCTAGACAGGGATTCTCTGCTTACTCACTCATGTTCTGTAGCTTTTCCTCATCAGTTAGAGACTTCTAATCAGACATGGTTTATTTTTTCCCAACAGAAATGAAAGTATGAATTGGAATAATTGATAGATTGCAAAACTACTTTATTAATAAATGAATGGATAACTGTTTGCAATTTTTAATTGAAATATTTTCCCATGAAAAGGTTTTGGTGTTGATGTCAATGATGTAAATAACACTCTGTAAATTTCCTGTGTCTAGTGGTGATAATTGAGGTGATTTCCAAACAACAAACTGTTTGTCTGGCTTAATTAGTTGAGTAGAACTATCAAATAACCCCAAAATATAACTTGCACTGTGGGAAAAAATTGATTAATTTTAATCATTTAATGAACAGAAGAACATATGGCCATCTAGTCCAGCATTCTGGTTCCAAAAGCAGCTAGACAGATGCTTACAAGCAGAGCCACAGAGGCAGCACCTCTCCCTGGTATTTGTTCACAGCATCTTAGATAATATCATTATAGTCTGAACTACCCTATTGGGAGAAAGGGCGGGATATAAATCAATCAAACAAACAAACAAACTGGAGGGATGAGTTTGGGGCACCAAATCTCATGAGTTTCTTTCACTGAAGCCATTATAACTAAAGAACAGACCCTTTCAAAGTTTAGTCTCAGGGAAGAAAAAGGGTAATATGAGAAATAGAGCTTTCTCAGTGGTTGCTCTTAGGAACACAGGAAGCAGGAGAGTAGTGAGACAATTTTTATTGGGTGGGCAGAGACAAAAATTGGGGGGAGCAGAAGGATTGGGGCATCGGACACTATAAAAGAGGTTTCTGGAGGGAAAAGTTCTCACAGGTAATGACAAAAATAAGCCCAATTTTTGCATTTTAATTAGGAATTATGACTTGTGAAGTTTACAAAAAAAGCAAATCAATTTAAAATACAGTATTTTCTACATGCAAAATAGTTGTGCAAACTAAATAACAGTGACTGTATATTGTGCAAGTCATTGTACCACAATGACCAGAACTGTTAATAAAATCTAATGCGCCATGATTTGTCTGCAAATGTTCCTTGTGTAGGAACTGTTCACTTGAAATTCCTTCAAATATGTTACTTTCAAAAGCCAAGATTACTAAGCTTGCTTTCCTCTGATGAAGCACTGAACGTCTCTATGGTGTCAGCACATGTGTCAAAGTTAAGAATTAATTTTCACACACAGCTGTAGATGCACCAAAGGTGAGTCCTGCAGTATACAAAGTGTACATGTGTGCAAAGGCGTCCTTGTACAGGTACAATGTTTTAGTAAGCTTGTGAATGAGGCAGCTGCTTCCTGGAACTAACTAGCTTGGTTTCCTTTGTCATGCCAGGAAAGTAATTAAGAGCAATTAAAAATTAAATTAATACCTATAAACATCACTTTTCATGCTTCACAACATGTCTCTCCGAACTATAGGTTCTAGAATTATTTGTACAAGCACAAAATCTTTCTCTATAGAAAGGCCCTGGGCTGGCCAGCCAACACTGCTTCTGGTGGCTCTACCAGCACATCTCACACACCCTATTTTGGTAGTACATAAGTTTGCATGAGAACAGTTAAATAAGGTAAACTATTTATAATGGTCATTTGCATAATTGGGTTGTTGTTATATGCCTTCAAGTTGATTTCAACTTATGGCGACCCTATGAATCGGCGACCTCCAATACTATCTGTTATAAACCACCTTGTTCAGATCTTGTAAGTTCAGGTCTGTGGCTTCCTTTATGGAATCAATCCATCCCTTGTTTGGCCTTCCTCTTTTTCTACTCCCTTCTGTTTTTCCCAGCATTGTTGTCTTTTCTAGTGACTCATGTCTTCCCATTATGTGTCCAAAGTAAGATAACTAGTTTCATCATTTTAGCTTCTAGTGATAGTTCTGGTTTAATTTGTTCTGACACCCAATTATTTGTCTTTTTTGCAGTCCATGGTATGCGCAAAGCTCTCCTCCATCATCACATTTCAAATGAGTTGATTTTTCTCTTATTCGCTTTTTCACTGTCCAACTTTCACATCCATATGTAGAGATCAGGAATACCATGGTCTGAATTATCCTGACTTTAGTGTTCTCTCATAGCTGCCCTCCCCAGTCCTAGCCTTCTTCTGATTTATTGACTATTGTCTCCATTTTGGTTAATGACTGTGCCAAGGTACTGATAATCCTTGACAAGTTCAATGTCCAATGAATCTGTCATCCTTGCATCTCTTTTATAGAGTTCTTCAGTGTATTGCTTCCATCTTCCTTTTAATTTTATCTCTGTCAGTCAGTGTGTTCCCCTGTTGATTATTCAGCATCCCTACCCTTGGTTTAAATTTCCCTAATCTTTTGAAATAGGGCTCTTGTTCTACCCTTTTTGTTGTCCTCTATTTCTACACAATAACTATTGTAATAGCTCTCTTTGTCCCTACGTACTAGTCACTGTATTGTTGTTTTTAGGGTTCTAACCATGTTTCTATCTCCTTTTGCTTTTGCTTTCCTTCTCTCTTTAACCATTTAAAGAGTTTTTTCAGTCATCTATTGAGGTCTTTCTCTCTTTTTAACGAGAGGTATTGTCTTTGCATTCTTCCCTGATAATGTCTCTGACTTCATAGTTCTGCTGGTTCTCTGTCAACTAAGTTTAAAGCCTCAAGTCTGTTCCTTATCTGATCTTTATATTCTTCTGGGATGTTATTTAAATTGTATTTTGGCATTATGATTGCTTTGTTCTTCTTCTTTAGGTTTACTCTGATTTTTGATACAACCAGTTCATGATCTGTACCGCAGTCTGCTCTTGGTCTTGTTTTAGCAGGAAGTATGGAACTTCTCCATCTTCTGCTACCAGTTATATAATCAATTTGATTCCTATATTGACCATTTGGTGATGTCCACAGTCGTCTTTTCAGTTGCTCAAAAAATGTGTTTGCAAGAAACAAATTATTGGCTTCACAGAATTCTCCTGCTTCATTTCTATCTCCTAAGCCCAATTTCCCCACAATTCTTAGTTCTTCTGTGTTCCCTACTTTTGCATTCCAGTCCCCCATGATTATCAGCACATCTTGTTGTGGTGTGTGATCAATTTCTTCCTGTACTTCTGTGTAAAATCATATACTCTTAAAAAATATTTTGAAATGGAACCAGCTTCAACTTTTAAAACAAACTAGGGAAGAAATGTCCCCCTAGATATGCACAAACACACAATATTCCAGCTCCCCATCGCCTGTACTAAGTTAGTAAGGTCTCATTAGGCTTCTTGGGCCTCGGAGAGCCAGGTTACTCATCTCTGTGTCTTTTTTTCGGTCCTGACCTGGATAGGAGTATAATCTTATAGGGGCTCAGAGGGCCTTAGACACCTTACGTTTTTAGGAGCAGGGTCCCATCATGGTCCCTATGTCTCCAGCATCCTATGAGCTAGTCAGCATGAAAGGGGAGAGTGTTAGCCACTGAGAAGAGTCTTTTAACATGCTTCCTTGTCCTTTACTGCTGATTGGAGCCAATCAAAGTGAAAGGAGGTAAGTCAGCCACTGAGAAGATTGACTCAGTAGCTTACACACTCCTCTTTCATGCTCACTGGCTCCTGAGAACATCTGTTGTGGTGGGCGACAGCATTAACAAGGATCTCAATCTCAACCCAGCAGCAAAAAAAAGGAGGGGGAAGGGAAGAGGCATGCCCATGACTATCATGAAGGGACCCTGCACTTCTGAATTTGCCACTACACTACTGGCTTTGGACTAGGCTAGGTTGCTGCACAGTCTAAGCCCAAAAGCCTAGGCATACCCACCAGATGCACTAATAACACCCACCACCTACAGAGGCTGGCTGAGCACTACAAGGTGATGATGCACAGGGAAATTCAGGGGGGAAAAACGTTAATGAAGAGAAAACAGAACTTCCTCCAGAGAAAGAGATTCTGACAGAGGAGACAGAAAATGAAGGGTCCCAGGATGCTGGATCCAGAAAGACCCTGAAGATATGCCAGAATGAGCATCTGGTGAATGGTGGAATTGTGAGAAACTTAGCAGAGAACTCTGATACTCCAAGTCAACAAAAAGAGAGGAATTCCAGAAGAAAAAGAGTTGAAAAAAATACCCTTGTGGATCCTCTCTCTGAAAAGAAATCTCATTACCCAGGCAACCTGTCCAAATCTGGGAAAACAAGAATCATTTCTACCACTCCAAATTTCAAGAAACTTCATGAGGCTCAGTTCAAGAAAATGCAATCTATTGATGATTACATTGAAAGGAAAAATAAAATGATTTGCAACTTCAGCAATTCAGTTAATGAAGTGAAGATGCTGGCTCAGAAGAGTAACTACCTAAAGACATCTCAGAGAGAAACTCCAAACAGTAACTCCAAGAAACGTTCCGGTTCCAGGGAGGCGTTATTAAGCCCTCATCCTCAGAGGAATAAGTTCTCTAGTATGTGTACCCCTGTAAACATGCGACGCTTATCACATAATTCTCTTGGCAATGCAAACAAAAGCATTTTATCTCAAAAATCAATGTTCAACTCAACCAGCCTCTCTACAACAAAGATGAATGTCAGATTCTCTGAATCTACAAAGGATAATGAGCACAAGTGCTCCCTTACCAAGACTCCATCTAGAAAATCTCCATTCCTAAGTATCTGCACCCCAGCCAGTCAGAAGAGCACTAAGTCTGTAGCAAGGAAGGAAGTGCAACAAAGTGTCAACCAACAGAGACCCCAACAAACTCTGCTGTTAGCCCTTTCGAGTTCCAATCCATGAACACAAAGAAGCCAATATTTGATCTACAAGCAAGTTTGTCAAGACCTCTTAGCTATCAGCCGCACAGAGGAAAACTGAAACCTTGGGGCAAATCAAAGGAGAATCTCCAGAGTACTTGTTCCCACAAGAGAAATTATAAACAGCCACTTCTTCAGACCAGAGAAGAGAGGAGGGAGAAACACGCACAGGAAAGAAAACAGAGGGACTTCCGGGAAGGGTGACTTAGCCTGTGCCTGCTTTTGAGACGGGCTCCTGCCTCAAAAGAAGCTTATTCAGATATATCAGTCAGTTTTTTCTTTTTTTTTTGACTGATTAAACTTCTCCCGGGTAGGGAGAAACGAAGAGATTAACCTCAAAGCCTATTTTTGTTGGGACGACCAGATCTCATTAATTTATGGGACGAGGTCCAGCCGACGAAGGTGGGACGGATTTTCAACAGCAAGCTCTATCTGTTAAAGCGAACGTTCATCTTATCTTCTAAGAGAGAACGCACTAACAGGCAAGCACCCTTCTTTCTATATTTTTCTTTTACTTGACTTAAATTGTTGCTGTTTAAAAGAGATTTGCCAGATTGATCGGTTTTTGACATCTCACTGGGGAGCCATAACTTCTCTCTGCTACGCACTAATTAATAGCTTATCTCTGTTTTTGTTGCAAAAAGCTGTCCTGGATTTGCATTCTAAAGATATACACAGAAGAGGGATTTCTATTCCAGATTTTTATTTTGAAAAATATTATACTGTTTTGAGACTACTCTCTTTTTGGTCTATTTTATTTTGACGAATCTGTTTCTTGACGATTGCCATTAATTGTTTCGTTCCTGGGAACTGCATTTTGTTTACTTAACTATGGAGAGATAAGGCTGTCTGCTCTGTTTATACTGTGATGTCACCAAGTTTGGAGTATTAACCCAATTGTTGCTGAAATAAGAAGTGGTTTTCCTATATTTTTCTTTTAAAATGGCAATTAAGAAAGTGGCTGAGAATCTGGAAATAACTATGTTTCAGAAAATAATGGATGAGATTGAGATAATGAAAATTGAATTGAGTAAAATGAAGCAGGAGATTAAAGATATAAAGGTCCCTGTGAGAGAGGTGACCCTGGAAGGGGTCCCTGTGAGAGAGGAGACCCCGGAGATTGGAACAGGGGTCCCTGTGAGAGAGGTGACCCTGGAGACTGGAACAGGGGTCCCTGTGAGAGAGGAGATCCCGGAGATTGGAACAAACGTGGAACAGGAACAAGATTTGGAGTCTATGGACTTTAGAAATAAAATCTATTGTTTGGAACTCAATGTTATCTCTGAAGAAATTAATGAAGATTCTAGAGATAAAGTTATCAATGGCATGGATAATCTTCTGGACTGGAATGATGTGATGGAGCCCAATATAGAGAAAATCTATGGAATTAACTGCAGCCATGTGACAATGGAAAAACTTTTAAGAGATGACCCAGTGTATTTTGTAAAAAAGAACAGAGATATGATTTTACAGCAGTATTTCAGCAACCTATTCAGAATGGATGGCAAGAAAATATTTGGGATAGAGGTAATTCCCATCAGACTCCTACTATATGACTATGGCTTTGACAGCAAGATTATTATGGAATACTGATAATGGAAGATTGGATATTGAAATTACTGGACTTAACAAGATTACTGAAGATGGAAGACGGAAAATGGAACTAATAGAGATAATAGAACAATGGCTACTGAAATTACTGAACCTAACAGATTCTGATGTGATGGATTAATTGAAATGTTTATTTTGACTATGGTTATGACAATAAGATTATCATAATTAGTAATGAGATGGATTAATCGATATGCTTATCTGGAAAAAAAAAATTGATAGATATATTTCTTAAAGAATTGAAACCTCTCTTTGACTTTTTGTGGAAAGAATAAAGTAATGTATATGAGATTTGATGATTAAGTAAGATAACTACTGGAGGAAAGTGATTTTATAATATGACTTAAGAGACAGGATTGTTATATATTATAGACTTATAACTGATTTGATCTTTGACAAATGGGAAGTCAATATTTTACTCTTTATTTTTTATTTTTGTTTTTTTTTTTTTTCTTTTTGTTTAACTATTTTTGATTTTGTTTTTTGTCTTTGAATGTTTTATGATTTTGTCTTGTATGTTTTATGAAAATCTGAATAAAAATTATTGAAAAAAAAAAAAAAAAAGGAAAGAAAACAGAGAAAAGACCAAGTGCTTGGAACGCGGAGAGGATTAACTGGCTAAGGCTAACTCCAAAATGACTCTGTAAATAACATTTTATATGCAAGATCATTTCTTTTTTTCCTGTAAATGTGTTCACTTATTTCCTCTGCTGTCTGTCCTTAAGTTGACCTGTTGTCTTGTACAGAACTAGTTCAGCCTAATGAAACTATAGGACAGTGACAATTGAATTTATTTAACAGTCTTAAAAAGATTGTTCAACACCTTCAAAAGTGCAACTTGTTTTCTTTTTCTTTTGTGAATCTTTAGATATATTAATTACCTTCTGGGGGTGGCTGGAAACTAAAAATTTACTCAAGCTGTGGTCCTAAAGGCTTATTTGTACTGGGTAAAGGGAACAAAACATGTTTGATGCATTTAACTGAGTACTTTTATATAACGTTGTTTTACTTTACTGATATAATTAAAATAATAGTTATTGACAGTGTGTTACTTGGGTTAAAGTTAATTTTAAACGGTATTCTGCAGCTCTGCCACCAGCTGCTCTCTGCTGTTGTAGGTGCCCTGCACTGCACATAGCTAGCAACAATAATGGCTCTTGGTTGGAGGTTAGCTATATACTAAAACTACCTTTCTCCATATATGCTCTATAGCAGCAGTTGCCAGTTGAATTTTTGAGGAACTACTGCTGACATTACTGACTCATCATCATTTCTCTTCCCCTCTCTCTCTGATCAGTCCCCTGTACATACAGAAATGGGGAACACACACACACACTTTTTTTTTTGAGGGGATCTGGGTATAAAGTCAGATCCAGTAGAATTAATCTGAACCTTGAAAAACATTGAGCTGAAAGAGGAACTGAGAAAACATATCTTCCAGCTTCAGTTCTGTACTTTTTCCCCCTCCCTTGAAGAGTAACCACCCTATGTCCAAGGACACAAGGAAGTGGGGTGGGGTGACTCTCATGGATGGTATGCTGGGGACCCTTAATCTATATAGTGACTTGTTACACACCTATACCTTTCTTTTAAATAGTGGAACAGACCAGTATATTAGCATTTTTATATACCACTTAATGCATTCAAAGAATTTACAACTAACTGTAAATTGTTGCTTTTATGTTATTGTTAGTTTTTATTGTTAGTCTCTTAATGTTTTGATGTTTGCATGTTCTGCTTTGTACGTCGCTTAGAGTGGCTGACAATTCAGCCAGATAAGCGACTAATAAGTCGAATAAATAAATAAAAATACAGGGAAGGGGAAAATGCTCTGTAACAATACTATCCTTCCTGCCTTTCCTTCCTCCAACCGCAAATCCTTAGGTTTGCCAACTTCCTCCCCCATCCATCAAGATTTATGTTCTCTTCATTTACACCTTTAACACTTATATTTGCTGTGTTTGCATTCCTTTGGTAACTTTGCCCTGTCCCTCTCTTTGGATGCCTACGATGTGTTTCTAAAAGCTCATCTGAAGTTTTAAGGTACTGCAATGCTAGTAATTTGGAGACTGAAGAAAAATTTCATTTGGAGGAGCAGAATTATCATTTGAGGGGACCAATGCCCTCATTTGTCCCGCCCATCGCTACACCCCAAGTTGTTTTATACCGAGACAGATTCTTGGTCTATATAGTTCAGTACTGTCTACAATGACTGGCAGGGGCTCTCCAGGGTTTCAGACGGGATAATCCCAGCCTTACCTGGAGATGCCGGGGATTGAACCTGGGACCTTCTGCATGCAAAACAGATGCTCTGTCACTGAGCTAATGTCCTTCAGTTTTTCATTTTCCAATCTTAAATTTAGCTCTCCACATTTCTGCAGCAATTTGCATTTTTTTAAATCCTCATGAAAATTCTCCAGCCTTTTAGTGTGAATTTCTCAGGCAGTTTTGACTAATGTACACATTTTTGCAAGCATCATCAAATAATGCATTTTTGTATGTTATTTTCACTCATATTTTCATTTTAATGCATAATTTTCACATGCATTTTTGTAAACATTGATTGATTGGTGAACTGCACTGCAAAATTCATATAAGTGTGAATTCACTAATAGGCAAAAAACCTTGCAGTTTAAGAACGTACCTATAGCCCACAGATCTTTCCATCAAATTTAAAAAGCAGGGAAATTGGGCAGCTATAGTGAATGCACCAAGGGAGCAGGAGACCTGTCCTCCTCTCTGAGATATTGTACTGCCCTACAAATTTGTCAAAATGCAAACACAATTTGGGTTGGTCTTTCACGGTCCAATCCACTTCCTGTGTAGCTTGGAAGAATTTGGTAACATGTGCAGGGATCCTGTGCAAATTTGCTGAGAATGGATTGATCATTTGCATGCTTATTGAGTTTAGTGGGATTTACTTCCCTGCAATCATGTTTAGGATAGGTGAAACTGACCACAGGGGATGGGGAGGGGAGGAGGAGGAGGAGGGAGGGGAGGAAAGTGAGAGCGGAGGAGGGGGAGGAGAGGAGGACAGGTTTGATTATTTGCATGCTTATTGAGTGCAATGGGATTTATTCCTATGCAATCATGGTTAGAATAGGTAAAACTGACCATGGGGGAGGAGGAGGGGGAAGGGGAAGAAGGAGTGGATTGGGGGGCAAAGGAAGGGGGAGTGGAGGGCAGGTGTGATCATTTGCATGCTTATAAAGTTCAGTGGTATTTACTCCCATGCAATCATGCTTAAGATAGGTAAAACTGACCATGGGGAGGAGGAAGGGGAGGAAGGGGAAGGGGAAGGAGGGGATTGGAGGGGGCAAAGGAAGGGGGAGGGGAGGGGCAAGAGGGAGGGGGTAGGTGTGAGGAGAAGGGAGGGTGGGTTTGATCATTTGCATACTTTTTGAGTTCAATGGGATTTATTTCTGTGCAATCATGTTTGAAAATGGAAATGGACTGCCTTCAAGTCGATCCCGACTTATGGCAAACCTATGAATAGGGTTTTCATGGTAAACAGTATTCAGAGGTGGTTTACCATTGCTTTCCTCTGAGGCTGAGAGGCAGTGACTGGCCCAAGGTCACCCAGTGAGCTTCATGGCTGTGTAGGGATTCAAACCCTGGTCTCCCAGGCTGTAGTCAACACTGACCTGGGGGAGGGGCAGGGAAGGTAGGAGGAGGGGGAGTGGAGGAGATTGGGTGGGTGGGCACTGGGCAGAGCGGAAGCCCCTTACCTTCCAAAAGGAAAACACTGTGAACAGTATCATTGCTTTTCAGCATTTCCCCTACCTTTTTTTTTCTACAGCAGGCGCATGAAGCCTCCCACCCAAATTTAAACCAAAGCTGTCCCTGCCCACATCCACACCAGGCCTTTATTTCACTTTGGACAGTCATGGCTTCTCTCAAAGAATCCTGGGAAGTGTAGTTAGTGAAGGGTGCTGCAAGTTGCTTGGAGACACCCTGTTTCCCTCACAGACCTTCCATCAGAGTGGCTGACTGTTAAACCAGTCTGGCCACTGGAGCTCTGTCAGTGGAATAGGAGTCTCCTCTCAGCACCCTTCACAAACTACACTTCCCAGGATTCTCTGGGGAAGCCCGGACTGTCTCATGTGAAATAAAGGTCTGGTGTGGGTGTGGACCCCTGATTAGCCAAGCCAAGCAGCTGTGAGTCTGGCTTTTAGAACACTGGTTCTTACTGAGCATGCCTGACACTATCATTGAGTTCAAGGCAAAATTTCTTAAATTAATTCAAAGTCAGCCAGACATTGTTTTAACTTTTAAACTGGAGATGATGAAGGTCAGAGTATGGGGCAAGGTCAGTAATAGGATTACAGGTACTCTGTGAATATGGCTGATTTTTAATAAATTTCAACAGATTATGAGAACTCTGTCAGAAAAAAGTCCAAAAGGGCTCTGAGATTTTCTCTCTCTTTTTAGACTTTGAACTCTCGATTCTTTCTGACTGTTTTGTGTTTCACCATGAAAATTTAGAGGGTTGTTAAGCAAGCGTTTCTGAGTCCAGGACTATAAATTATGTAATGTTTTGTTTTGAAATGAGCTTATGGGAAGCATCAGAATGGCATGGGGGTATTTTCAATTTAAGATTGCGGCATGTGAAAAATCCACTCTGGCTATAATTTTGAAGGATGGCTGTGTTTTAGAAAGTGTGAATTTGATAGATTCCGCTTGAAATGCGAGCTGAATCAAATTTCATGCCCATCCCTAGGCAGTAGTGAGGGCACAGAAGGATGCTTGCCAAAGATTGTGACAATAAGGACAGGTTTATTGGTGGGTCAGTGCACATGCAACCTCCTTAATTAAAATGCACACCATATGGTCATGGCTGTTGCAATGATGCAGTGTGATGCTAACCAAACCAAAAAGTAGTGTTACAGGACTGGGATTGAGCTGATAGCCTCTCAGAACCCTTTCCAATCCTGTAAACTCTGGGGTCTAGAAAAGAAGACTGCTACGCCTGTCAAACTGGTTGCTTTAAATAAAAATTAAATAAATTTTGTTAAGTAAATAGCCCGTACAAGGTTTGTTGAGTATTCCCTTTGTTATGTAAGGTAGGGGTAATATGTTGCCACAGAATATCTGGAGAGACTTCTGAAAGGTGAGAGCCAGTATGGCAAGAGAGGCATATCTTTCTTCTCCGTCCCCTGGTTGGAGGTGATGTCATCCAGGTGTCTGCATGTGAGAAAGAGAGCTATAGACAGGCAGGTTTGCAGTCACACAAAGTCAGAGGCTAACTTTTAGACTTTGGAAGCCAATAGTATTTTGGGGGCTTGTTGTAGAAATCTGACCAAGAAGCAGTTTGGAACAGCTGTTGGAGTTAGGGAGGTGGAGGCCTGTCTATTTGGGCAAATGGGGCACTGCCCCACCAACCTTAGTCTGCCCTCAGCTAGCCCCCACCTGCATGTCTTCTTACGTACAACCAGTCCAGGGGTTGGCAGTGCCTGTCAATTTCCTCCTCCTTGGTCTCAGCATTGCCCTCAGCAGGATAGACAATGAGGATTAAACCAGAATGAGTGGTTTCTGCCTTTCATTGGCTCTGGCTGCGTCTTTCATTGGCTTTAGTTCCACCTATTGTTGGTCTGTCTGCCTTCCTTCCTACCAGTCCCAATGAGCACCAGCCAACTACATACACAGGTGTATCTCCACCTATGCTCAACCTACACAGATGTGTAAATAAACTGAATATCTCAAAATGCCAATAAGTCTTCAGAGACCTCATCCAAGAGGAAACAGAACCTCAGTACATACTGCACCCCTGGAGTTGTCACTGCTTGAAGAACTGGGGTGTATGTAACAATATGTTAATATTAATAATAATCTTGTGAATATTCCAGTGTTCTGCAACTGAATAAATAGTGACTTACAAGAATTTGAATATACATCAAAAGCCATTATAAGATCCAGTTAAAATAATCACGAGTTAAGACTAGTGATTCATACAATATGTCTACCTGAGAAAGCTAAAACTGAAACAATAGCAAAAATGTAATAAGTGATACATTAAAAACCTGTTGAAACAAATCTGTTTCCAATTTCCCTCAAAAGGAATTTACAGAGTGGATGTGATGCAACTCAATTTGAAGACTATTCCAGAGCTATGGCACCACCACTATAAAGACCCTGTCTCTCACACTTGCTTGCCAGCACCTGAGGGCAGGTCAGAAGAGCCAAATTATTAGACTCAGGGAGCCAGAATTTACACCTTCACTTTACTGTGCTTCAAAAATTAAGTATGAAAAGGGGCATAACAATAATCTAGGTGGTGATGGTAAGTCCAGGGCCAACTCCCACCAAGTTCCATACCCAATTTTTATGAACTACTTTAGCAGTCTTTTATTTTCCAGTCTGATTATGGCACAACACCCATTCCTTTGAAATTTAGGTCAGGTTGGCCAGCTAGTTTCTACACTTTAAGAAAGATCCACGAGCAACCTTAGACCACAGTCTACTTGCTTGTGAATCTTTCATGCAAAATCCATGTGGATGTTTTTCATAAGCAAAATTTTACATTGGAATTAGAGCAGACCGTTGATTAAGAATGTCATCATGATATCTGGAACATAAGAAGCTGACTTATACCAAGTCATAGGCCGTTGGTTCATCTAGTTCATTACAACTAGCTTTACGCTGACTGAAAGCTACTCTCTAGGTTTCAGAAAGGGGTCTGTCTTTCCCATTCCTACTTGGAGATGTTAAGGACTGAACCTGGACCGTTTGCATACAAAGCATGTGCTTCACCCCTGAGCCACAGCCTTTTCCCAATTTGTACTTGTTGCTATAAACCAGGTGTGGGGAACCTTTGGCCCTCCCAATGTTTTCTGAAGTACTACTCCCACCATCTGTGGACATTGGTCATGCTTGCTAGGGCTGATGGGAGTTGTTCAGAAACATCTGGATGACCAAAGGTTCCCCACTCCTGCTATATACAATTCTTACATTGTTTTCTGTTGGCATTTCACATTAGGACAATAATCAAGTAAAACTCAGCATGTTGGTAAATTCAGGAAAGGCTACTATGGTCTGTGAAAGTTCCCTTCCTTGTTAACATTGTGCTGGTAATCATGAGTCGTTTTTAAAAGCTTAATAGTTGGAATCATTGTAAGAAACATTCCAGTCTTTCTGATATTGGAACTTTATTTTCTGTATGTTTCCCCGTCAAACACATACCATGGTATTAGCCTATAGGTAAACTGCTCTGCTGACCTCTCTAGAGGTTTTATAGCCTATGTAACCTTTCTTTTTTTTGAGATACAATCAATACTCCTACAAATGTCACGCAAAACTTCCTATCAGAGTGTACTCATGGCATTCTGATCTTGTATTTATTGCAGAGACTAGAAGGAATTACTTGCAAAATGTTTATTGACCAGTTTTGTTTCTTTTTCTTTTCATTTTTACCAGTACCCAATTATGAGTGTTTTATATCCCGCAAGCTCAAAGTATCGCTCTGTTCATGATTTCAGTTTGATTAATTTCTGGCTGGTTTCCCCTTTGAGAACAAATTTGGATCTGTAAGGGGCAAATAATATGTAACACGTTTCTAATGTGTAATAATTATAGGTTTAAATAGCTGGCACAATCAGTGCTCAGTGATTTCATTACTAGACGGCACCATAATTTATGCTAATCCTGATAACAGTTCCAGATGAGAAGGGTCCAGACACAGGAGACTGTACGGCAATTATTTACACCCTGTATTTCTGAAACAATAGATGTAATAATTTGAGAAATCAGATGACTGGGATCTCATTCTGGTAGGAAACACATGTATCATGTTTTGTCAACAGCTATAAAATTAAATTTGTCTCCCGCCCCTATAGCGTCTTCCCCCTTCCTGTTCTTGAACTCTCTCTGCCCTAATTGCTTGGCTAGAAACCATGCATGAAAAGGACTCTTATCTTCAAGTGAAAATGGAGAATGTGACTGCGTGCACTCCCATCTTCTTCACCATGAAAAAGGGTGAAGGGAGAAAGCTGGGGGCAAATAGGAGGAACTGGTTCCTTTGTTAATCTGCTCTTTGGGTAGTGAGGGGGATTCAGGTTACTGGTGAATTATAGCACCCCAGCTGGCATTCCTAAGTGAAATCAGAGGACAGGACCTGGGTGGCAGCTGCCAATTCCCATCCTGTCTTAGGCCCCATCTGCACTATATATTTAAAGCAGTATCATACCACTTTAAACAGCATCCTGGGAAATATAGTTTGTTAATGATGCTGAGAATTCTTAGGAGACCCCCATTTCCCTTACAGAGTTAGAAAAATGGTTTGTCAATCCCTCTTTCCAAGGAACTTTGGAATTGTAGCTCTGTGGGAGGAATAGGGGCCTCCTAAGACCTCTCAGCATCCTTAACAAACTACAGATCTCAGGATTCTGAGAGAAGCTATGATTATTAAAGTGGTACAATACGGCTTTCAGTGTGAGGTGCAGATGTGGCCTTATCCATGAAAAGTAGCCCCCTCTCCTTCATACATGCTTGCAGTAGCATGAGTACCACTGCCGTGTGGTGTCATCCCACACAGCTGTGATATATATATGAACACCAGGAGCGTGGGAGCAGGAGCAGTTGCAGAGGTCTTCTCCACCTGATTGTTGTCCTACCTCCCACACTTTGGGTTTTTTTAAAGATGTTTTTAGTGCTTTATCATCTACTTGCCACCCTGAGTTTCCTTTGGGAGGAAGGGTGGGATATCAATTTAATAAATAATAATAAATATTCATGGCATGTTTTTCTGTTTTTTGCTGTATGTAGGTTAAATTATGTGAATGGCTAGAGTGAAGAGTTATGTCTCAAAGTTTCCATAGATAGTAATTATTTTAGGAGGCTCCTTTTTTTGCCAATAAAATAAGATTTATTAGCATAGGTTTTATCTATCCCAGCTACTGACACATTTATCCAACTGCATAGATTGCATACTTGTTTGACTCCCTCTCCCACTGCCACACATGCATGCATGCATTCACCATTCTGTCTGTCTGTCTCTCTGCTGCAACAGTCCCTCCCAATGAGTCATACATAGCTATGCATATATTAAAAAGGTAGGGTTTTCACTACAGCAGAGAAGGAAGCTCCTTTATGGAGCAATCTTTTCCAGGATATTTCTTCCAAGGACAAGAGACCATTTGATTTTTATAAAATTTCCTCCAACTATAGAATTTCACTCAGAATACAAATATCAAGCACATTTACAGTGCCATCCTAGACATGTCTACACAGAAGTAAGCCCCATGGAGTTCAATGAGATTAACTCCCTGGGAAGTGAATCTGCAGTCCTATATCCTGGGCAGGGATGTGCTAGAATTCCACCCAATTTGGATTTGGTATTAAATTTTCCATTAGTTTGCTTATTCTCAGTCTCTGAGGATTGGATTTTAATGTAGTGAATTTCTGTGGCTATATTTGAAAATGGACTTTTAAAAAATCCGCCTCTAAAACATCAGTTGTAAGAATGATAATTTATCGACATTTCATTTTAAAATATTGATATTTCCTTCAAAATATCAATATTTCTTTTTAAAATATCAATATTAATATCAATATTTTCCCCAAGCAAATAAAACTATGGATCGGTAAAAGCAGCAGCTAGCAGATGCAAAACGAACTTGAACTGATGCCAGCCTGTTAGGTTGATGGAATGCTTTCAAACTGGCACAGGCCAACAGATCCCATCCCTAATCCCGGGGAATCTTTTCCTGAGAGTAAGCCCAACTGAAGTCAATGGGACTTACTTTTAAGTAGATATGCACTATTAATTCATTTTCTGCATCATTGTTCCTGTATATGAATAAAACCTTGTTCCTTTGTGGTGCAAAAGAGAAAGCTGAATATTAATATTCATTGAATTAAGAGTTGAACACTACAGACTGCAGTTGAAACAATACAAAGATGACACCACTTGCCTACTAACCAATAAATTTACTATACCATCAGCAACAATGTAGATACTTGTATACATTTCTAAGCATGAATTTCTTGAGTTGACTAATTCTTTTGACATTTTCTGTAACAATGAACTCAAGAAGTGTGGGGGGAGGAGAAAAATGAAAACGAACTTTCCTTAGTTCTTGTGCAATTGTACAAGCCACTATTTTAAGTTAGCACAAGAGGTCCTATGTCAATGCATTTGGCTGCAGTTCTGTTATTCAGGCTCACAGCCAAGTTTGAAAAGCATCACATCCAGGACTTGGAGTTTTCCTGAGAATCTGGGAGTCTCCCTGAACTTCTGTGCCCTTCTTTTGTCCACTGAGAGGGAATCTCCATGAAACAAAAACAATATATTTGAAACACAGGAAAAACATCTGACCATGGGGAAAATGTGACATGTTTTGAACAGTTGAAATGAGAAGTATGTATAAAGAAAAAAAGGTAGAGAAAGGAAAATCCAGTCTCTGAAAACAATTCCTCCAAATATTTAGGGGACACTAATTAATTTTACTCCAACGTTTCAAAAACAAACTCCTGGAAGGAAATTATAATATATTTATTTTATTTATTCTTATATTATTCCACCTTTCTTCCAAGGGGCATAAAGTAGTATATGTGGTTCTCACAAAAACTCTGTGAGGTGAGAGATGGTGACTGGGTCACAGTCACCCAGTGAGCTTCATAGCTGAGTGGGGATTTAAACCCTGATCCCCCAAGTCCTTGTCTGACACTCTAACCACTACACTGGCTACTACAACAGCTTTGATGTTGGGGAATTATTTTTGACTTCCTGTTTAAAACTAGAGCTAACAGTCAGCAGTGCCAGGCAGCAAGCCAGCATCCATTTTCTACTTTTCCTGACTAATTAGATCAGCTCTATTCAGACTCCATGTTAGATAACAAAGGTCAGAAAATGTCAGGCAGGCATATCACCTCCTGTTAAAACTTGTTAGCTTGTAACTGCTTTTGCTTTCACTCCAGAAAAGGCACCCTTGACAAAGTTAATCACTTTGACCTCCAAAGAGCAACCTTCCACCTAGAAAAAGGGCCCTGAAGCGAAAGGAAAGGAATAAAATTCAGTGGCTGAACAGAAACCTTGTGCCTATGGTTAAAATCTGGTGCAGCAAAAGGCAAAGGAGAATAGTAATTTGTGTTGAGTTAAGAGTGATTTGAATGCTGCATACTAAAGTTGAAACAGGAGAAATGATACATCATTCATCTTTTAAACAATGGGTTTGTTAAACCATCAGCAAAAATGGATACCCCTAGATATATCTTGGAAAACACTTGTCTTATGCATATGTTATAGTGCAAAAGTTTCCACATGGCCACTGATGTTCCCAGATTCTATATTCTCTGATAAAACTGTATTGATTTAGGCATCATATTGCCAAATTATTGGGCCATTGGTACAAATCAATGTTCTGTTACAACATAATATTATTGTTTCAGATGAGCTAATGTGCCCATCTTTCACAGTGTGAAATGGGGGCAATTAAAATATGTAATTTTAAAATAAAACCTTCCAGTGGTGGCTTTCCTCCAGTGACAGCTTTTTTTGGAGGGGGGAAGGTGGTGGGACTGCCACATGCCCCCTCTGCATATGCTCCACAGTCACAATCCTGCTCAGTTCCCCCTTCCATGCATGCTCTTTTTAAAGGAAAAAATAGACATGATAACTACAATTATGCATTTAACATATATCCTTTTCACATTTGAGTGACTTGAATGCTACAGACTGAATGAAAGTGGAATAAAGCCACATATGTTTCCGAGCTTGATTCAAGGTGCTGGTTTTGACCTATAAAGCCTTACACGGCTTGGAACCACAATACCTGATGGAATGCCTCTCCCGATACGAACCCACCCGTACACTATGTTCAAGATCAAAGGCCCTCCTCCAGGTGCCTACTCTGAGGGAAGCTCGGAGAATGGCAACAAGGGAGAGGGCCTTCTCAGTGGTGGCCCCCAAATTATGGAATGATCTTTTTGATGAGGTGTGCCTGGTGCCAACACTGTTATCTTTTCAGCGCCAGGTCAAGACTTTCCTCTTCTCCCAGGCATTTTAGCATGTGTTTTATATTGTTTTAAATTTTTAAATTGTGTTTTAAATTGTTTTTTAAAAGATGTATCTTAAATTGTATTTGTTTTTAGTTACTGTAAACCGCCCAGAGAGCTTTGGCTATGGGGCGGTATACAAGTATAATAAATAAATAAATAAATCACCTGCTAATTATACCATCAACATGATTTCTTTTTAAGCTGCAAAAAATGCTTAGAATACTTTTTGGTAAAAGCATAACTTCAAAATCATATTGCTTTCCCTTTAAAATGTATGTGTATGACTCTTCAGTTTCAGTTTAGTTATCTAGACCGGGGTTTCCCAAACTTCTGAGTTCATTGATCCCTTGATGAGCTTATAAAGCTGTCATCAACCTCAAGCCAAATTCTTAGGAATGTAAGAAATGTCAAGAAATATCAATATATAATCAACAACTTTTATTAATAATCAGTCACCATTGCTAGGAATCATAAAATGTAAAAAATAAAGAAGTAAAACAAGAAAATAATGATGATACCATGCTTTTTGTTTTTTGTAATGAGCTGGATAGGGCTGATGAGTTTTAACAAGATGGGTTTTAACAAGCAAATTAATATTGGTTCATTGGCAAGGGAGGTGCACTCTGTACATGCCCATGGCCTTTATTTCTGAGGCACATAGTTCCTAATTAAAGTTTTCACACTTTCATAAGCTTTCCCCCCCCCACCCCTATGCCCTTTTTGACCTCTTAGGCCTTTATTCACCCCCTGCACAGTCCCATTGACCCCAAGGGGTCAATATTGACTACTTGGGAAATCCTGATCTAGATATTTCAATACTTCCCTGTCCTATGTTGAGCTCCTGCACCTCAAAACTTTCCCTCTACATTACTGGACTGGAAAAGTGAAGGTTTCTGCCATTATTACTTGTTTGTGTTTCTGTATATGTCTATGAATGACAGCATTTTTAAAATCGGTATTTTGAGTCCTCCTTCCTGAAAATGTAACAATTCTCTATGCTTTTTTTTTTTATCTAATCACCTTTTGTGTTACTTTTTGAAATGTTAGAAGCACATATAAATACTCCATTCCTAATTGCTTTCTATATGAAAGGCAACATGCACAGGAGCAGCCTGCTAAAGTATAAAAATTATTAAAGATGTAATGAATAGTGCTGAACTCTGATGAGGCTGGCCTAATAGACTTTGAGAGTTAAATCATTGAATGTATGGGAGAAAGATGGTATCGACTGCAGCTTAGATTGTATTTATTATACATTTTGTATCATTTAGATGTGTCATTATACATGGCCACAGAATAGAATGATGGATGTGTTTTTTAATATGGAGATGTGATCTCTGGAATACATTTTTAAAAATCTAGTTCATAAACAGAATTCCATTTTCAGTACTAGAGAAAATGAAAATGAATGCTAAATACAGTTTCAGAGGAGAAGGAATAATTGTTAATACAGTTATTTGGTAATCTATGAGAATAGCTGAATTACAATAAAAATCCTAAAAATACTGGATTGTATCCCATAGTGGTTTTGCACCAGCAGAATGGACTTCTACTCACACACATGGGCTACTTTTTTGTTGGTCCACTTCCTACCCACTGCAGCACCTTGTATCCCCCACCGCCAAAGCTGCTTCTGATGGTTGGATGATTTTTTGAAGCAGTATGGGATATGGTGCAGACAGTGGCAATATGTAGAGAGATTTGCAAATACTGAGTGCCCTGCCTTGCAGGAAGAGAAATGCTTTTTAACAGAGCTTGTGCAAAGTTGTCATTGGATACAATTCATAGTTAAATGCTCCCCATTTCCCCAAGTGCTAAAAGGTTTTATTTCCTTTGGACCTAGACCACAGGATACTTATGGCTTTTGCTCCAGGAAAGGCAGTCACTAACTGAAGAGGAAGGCAGGCAATATTTGCTGTTTCTCTCTCCTTCTGGAGTCTCCAGTGTTCCCCTAGTCAGCTCCAGTGTGTTAGGGTACCCTCCAGAACAGGGTGGCAGGTGGCAGGGGGACTTCAGGAGGAAGAAGGAACCAGTAAAAATCACCTCCCGTTTTCTTCTATCAGTGGAGGCTTCTGCTGGACCAAAAACCCTTCTGTGAGCTGAAGAGCACCAGCAAAATTCCACCTTCAGCATGGATGACTCCATGTAGACTTTTCTGGTGATTTTTTTTTTAATACTTGGATTTTTGCCAATTTGTCCACTACTCTTGCAGCAGATGCATACCTCTAAACCATTAGAATTTAAATAGTATATTAGGCAAAATAACATGTTTATTTGTGTTAAGAATGCAGTTTTAGTTCTGTTGTCTTTAGCCACATCAGTTGAATTTTTCTTCAACAGCACTTGATATATTTGTCTTTAAAGAAAGAAAAAAGTACTCCTTGCTTTAGAAGATACCTTTGGTATTCTTGAAAGGTTTCAATTATTTTTCAGAACTTTAAGGAACAGAACAATGTATTCATCTTTGTTTTTAATGTTTTAGAAGAACTGAACTAGGAAACATTGGATATGATTAGAGATCAAAGATTTAATTTTCCTTTAAAGAAAGGACTATGAATTGGACAATTTTCTCTGCAAGGAAATATTGATAAGTTTCATATCTTCTTATCCATGTGAAATGGTGCATTTAAATAAGAGAAGCAATAGTGACGTGAATGCTATATGAAAATAACTGCATATGAATTGCAGAAAAGATGAGTTCTTGTTTGTCCATTATATATCTACATAGCAAACTGTGGCTTTCTCCAACCTGGTGCCATCCAAATGTTTTGAACTATAACTCCCATCAGCCCCAGACAACATGTTCATTGCTCCAGGTTGGGGAAAGCTGTTGTAACATGTGAAGTAGAAATATGTGTCTGAAAACATGTGCCTGGGATCCTGGGTCAATCATACTTTCTTAGCACATGTTTACGATGTGCTCTTAGGGGCAAACTGCATATTACATTAAACACAATCTTGCAATAAGGTCAGATCAGGTGTAGAGGAAGAGAACATGGGCAGAAGCAGAGAATTTCATGTTCTTAATCTCTCTCTTGCTTTAGAATCATAAGGATTTGGGGACTCTGCTCTGGCAACAGCTGATACATCAAACTAAAAAAAGGTGAGACATTTGTGAATTAAAGGCAGACCAAATAATTATTGCTATTATTTAGTATGTGTACAGTAAGTATCTTAGTATCAAAATAGCAATCTGTGGGTTGGATCCAGAGCTGTGCAAGACCATTTACTCAACTCTGGATCCAACCAAATATCTGTACATTTAATATTTTTTAACCCATCACATGGGCACAAGGTGAGCAAGAATGGCAGACTAGTAGGTGAGTGAGGCAGGCATGAGGCAAACGTGCAAGCAAGGTGGGAGAACAAGGTGGCCTGGGCAAGCCATGAAGGAAGTCAGGACAGCCCAGGGTTGCTGCCCACCCCTCACCAACAGCCTCAGAGGAGGAAGGCAAGGAGGAGGGAACTGGTGAGAGAGAAGGACAGTTGCTGAGGCAGTGCCCTGGCCAGGTGGCCACTCCCCACTGTTCCTGTATTGCTCACCTCAGCAGGCCACCTTCCTCCTCCTTGCAGGAGAAGGTCTAAAGGGGAGGAGAGGAGGAAGCTTAGTGACCCATTTGACAGGGAAGAGAAAAGGAAGCTTAGCAACCCGTTTGGGGGAAAAGGTGACCCATTTGGGAGTCCCTGGGTGTATGTGTGTTTGGGAGTCTTGGGCGGGGGGGGAGTCCATGTGTGTGTGTGTGTGTGTGTGTGTGTGCTTAGGAGTCCTGGGGGGTAAGGTTGGGAGTCCCTCTGTGTGTGTGTGTGTGTAATGTAAAAATGTGGTAGCCCTTGAACTTCGCAAAGAGACAACCTCTTCCCCACCAGCTCAATGCCCAGCCTGCACTCTCAGACAGAAGGCTCACACTTTCCTTTTTCCTTTTATGGGACTCACACTCTCCTTTCATTTTTTGAGCCTTACCCAGAAGTACACAAAATATAGCTACTAAGAATTCATAACATTTAATCCAGAGGATGCTGTGCTATAATTATGCTGTGCTATAATCATGTACTGCTCTGGCCTCACCCTGACAGGTAGGCTATATATTGCCCAAGCAAATAAATGTCTGCTAGAGCAGCCTTCTTCAACTTTGCATTGCCCAGATGTTGTTGGACTACAACTCCCATCAGCCTCAGCCAGTGGTCAGAGATGATGGGAGTTGTAGGTGGACAACATTGGAGGACCCAAGGTTGAACAACTCTATTTTAAACTCTATATTAAAGTTCAGATATTGCATTCCCCTGCCCCAAGGCCATTTCTTTGGGTCCAGGATAGGGGGAGATGATGGTAGAAGAGTCCCTGCTGAGGAAATGAAGCTGAGCTTTCTCCTGACAGAAATGACATGAATAGATCATTTCCCCACTGAAGATCCTGGGAATGATAGTTCCATCCCAGTTAGCAGCTATGAGAGTCGCTCTGCTAGGGCTCTGGGAATGTCCACTCTTGCTGCCTCCACTATCCTTCTCCTTGTGCCTCAGCTAGGCCTTGGGGCAGGGGAGGTGACAGCTACTGTGGCCCTGCTCACCTCAGTATGCTTGCCACTTGTTTGAATGCTCGCAACATCATTAATGCTTAAATCTGTTTAATCTTAACATATGAAGCATTTTAAATGTTTAGGCATATGATCTGAATGACTGCAAATATTAAAACCTGTATTATTATTGAACAAATATTTGGAAATGTGACTCCTTCCATGTGTAACACTACCAAGAATATATGTGCCATTCCTAGGGATGGAGGAGGAATCCACCACACTCAGATTCCAAAGTGAACTCTCCTGATCTGATCCAGGGGGGCCCTTGACCTGGATAAATCAAAGGTCAACTTCAAAATCAGCAGTCTGACAAATTCCATTATGTGGTGGTTCGAGGATTGTGGGCTGCTTCTATCCCCCCCCTTCCCCGTTAACTCTTCTTCAGTCACATATCTTGCCATCCACAGCCTGAATGGCTGGCACATGGGACTTAGAATCATAGAATCGTAGAGTTGGAAGGGGCCTATAAGGCTATCGAGTCCAACCCCCTGCTCAATGCAGGAATCCAAATTAAAGCATACCCAATAGGTGGCTGTCCAGATGCCTCTTGAATGCCTCCAGTGTTGGATAATCCACCACCTCCCTAGGTAATTGGTTCCATTGTCGTACCGCTCTAACTGTTAGGAAGTTTTTCCTGATGTTCAGTTCGAGTCTTGCTTCCTGTAACTTGAGTCCATTATTCCGTGTCCTGTACTCTGGGATGATTGAGAAGAGATCCTGGCCTTTTTCTGTGTGGCAACCTTTCAAGTACTTGAAGAGTGCTATCGTATCTTCCCTCAGACTTCTCTTCTCAAGGCTAAACATGCCCAATTCTTTCAGTCTCTCCTCATAGAGCTTTGTTTCCAGTCCCCTGATCATCCTCGTTGCCCTCTTCTGAATCCATTCCAGTTTGTCTGCATCCTTGTTAAAGTGTGGTGGCCAGAACTGGACACAGTACTCACGATGAGGCCTAACCAGTGCCGAATAGAGGGGAAGCAATATTTCATATGATTTGGAACCTATTCTTCTGTTAATGCAGCCTAAAAGAGTGTTTGCCTTTTTTGCATCCACATCACACTGTTGGCTCATATTCAGCTTGTGATCAACAACAATCCCAAGATCCTTCTTGCATGTAGTATTGCTGAGTCAAGTATCCCCCATCTTATAACTGTGCATTTGGTTTCTTTTTCCTAGGTGTAGAACTTTGCACTTATCCCTGTTAAATTTCATTCTGTTGTTTTCAGCCCAGTCCTCCAGCCTATCAAGGTCCCTTTGAATTTTGATTCTGTCTTCCAAGGCACTAGCTATCCCTCCCAATTTTGTATCATCTGCAGATTTGATAAGCATTCCCTGCACCTCCTCATCCAAGTCATTAATAAAAATGTTGAAGAGCACTGGGTCCAGGACCGAGCCCTGTGGTACCCCACTTGTTACTTCCACCCAGTATGAGAAGGAACCATTGATAAGCACTCTTTGAGTACTATTATGTAGCCAACTGTGGATCCATCCAGCCCACATTTAGCTAGCTTACTAATTAGAATATCATAGGGCACGTTGTCAAAAGCTTTGCTGAAGTTGAGATATATTATGTCCATAGCAATGCCACAGTCTACAAGGGAGGTTACCCAATCAAAAAATGAAATAAGATTAGTCTGGCAGGATTTGTTCCTGATAAATCCATGTTGGCTTCTGGTAATCACTGCATTGTTTTCAAGGTGCTTAAAAATTGACCGCTTTATAATCTGCTTCAGAATTTTCCCAGGGATCGATGTCAGGCTGATTGGTCTGTAGTTCCCCGGTTCCTCCTTTTTGCCCTTTTTGAAGATAGGGACGACATGAGCCCTCCTCCAGTCATCCAGCACTTCACCCATCTTCCGCCATTTTGTAATGAGAATAGACAGTGGTTCCGAGACTTCTTCAGCCAGTTCTTTCAATACTGTAGGATGCAGTTCATCAGGCCCTAGAGATAGAACTCATTCAATGTGATTCAGTATTCCCTGACCATTTATCAATCTCAAGCTACAATCCTGCCCCTTCAACTTCACATTTCCCAGGAGCATTATAGACCCTCTTTCATGAGAAGACTGAGCCATAGGAATTGAGCGCGTCTGCCTTTTCTTTGTGATCTGTTATCATTTTGCCATCCTCATTGAATAGCCGTATCACCATTTCCTTTCTCTGTCTTTTGCTATGGATGTACCTGAAGAAAGCTTTTGTTGTTGTTTTTGGCATCTCTTGCTGACCTCAGCTCATTCTTTTTTTAAAAAAATAAAAATAAATAAATAAATTCTCAGCTTTAGCCTTCCTGATGCCATTCCTGCAATTCTGTGCTACCTGTCTGTTCTCTTCCCTTGTGGCCTGATCTTCCTTCCTCTTCCTGTATGCAGGGCCGGTTCTAAAGGGCGGCCAGGTGGGGCACTGGGCCAGTGGCCCTTAGAGCTACAGGGGGCCCCTCAGCTGCCCCTCCGCTCCCCTTCCACGATCTGCAGGCCCCCACACACCCCCACTTACCTGTCTGCTGTCTTTTACCATTGCCCTTAACTAAGGTGGTGGCCACGGTTTCCCTAAGGTACTGAAGCCCCTGCCACCATCTTAGTTGATGGCAGAGATGCACGCGCGTAGCACGCACACGTGCCATCAACAAAGATGGTGGCGGAGGCATCATCCCCTTAGGGAAACCGCAGCCACCATCTTCATTAAGGGCAATGGTAAAAGACAGCAGACAGGTAGGTGGGGAGCGTGGGGGACTGCGTGTGTGCATGCACAGGTGCACATGCATGCACGTGCACACACACATGCCGGGGCTCAGGGCAAACTGATGCCCAAGGGCCCCGGCATTCCTGGAGCCAGCCCTGCCTATATGTGTCCTTTTTTGTTTTCAGGTCATCTTTAAGCTTTCTGTGAAGCCACATTGGCTTCTTCTGCTGTCTTCCCCCTTTTTTCCTTGCCAGAATTGTTTGCCATTGTGCCTTTAGAATTTCCTCTTTTGTAAACTCCCACCCATCTTGGACTCCTTTTCTCATTAGAGTTGCTTGCCATGGAACCTTACTTACCACTTGTTCTTACTTACTTACTTGTTCTGAGTTTATTAAATTTGGCTTTCCTGGGTATGTGTATGGCTACCCTCAGCTTTTGCTTCCTTTACAATCAAGAACTCTAGTATAGTGTGGTTACTTTCCCTCAGAGTTCCCATAACTGCCACTTCATCCACCAAGTCATCTCTGTTGGTTAGAATCAAGTCAAGGATAGCTGATCCTCTAGTTGCCACCATGTGCCTTGGATAAACATAGAGCAAGTCCTCCTGGAAGCAATAGGGCTTGATGATGCTAAACACTGGGGGCTGCCTTGTTTTTTCCGTACAATTCCCCCTGAGATCAACAGAATGTCATCAAGTCCTATTGCTTGTTCTGTGTTTATTTAAGGCATGCAGTGCCAAGAAGCCCCATGCTATAGCTGCTCAGGCTGTGATTGGCTAAATATGTGATTTCAGGTATAAAGTGAAAAGCTGGATATGGAATGGGATGGATGTAGTCCCATAGCCTCTGAGAATGGGGATGGTCCAGACCTCAACAGATCCATAAATTTTAGCCCCCATTCCTCCAGGCAATTGCTGTGATTCCTAAAAATGCTTACCATGTGTAACCTTATAAATATACAATGGCTGCATGCTAGTGTGGTATCTACCTGAACCACACATGGGCTAGGGTGCATTAGCTGCAAATATATCACCTTGCCGTAGGTTACAATTCTGAAAACATAAAATGTGTGGAGCATTGCCATTGTTAAAGGCTTTGGAACAGAATGCAATACATCACTTTGAAATTAGAGTGTTTATTTCCTTCCAGAAGAGAAACAGAGAAAGATTCCTAGGACTGATTGTAGTAAGTCAAGCCATTTCTGCCCCAAAAGGAGAGAATTGTGTTGTTTGATATGGCTACATTTCCTGCAGACACTTTGTGAGCTGACCACATTTTCAGTTATCATGTGTGTATCACAGTATCACAGTGCAGTGTTGCCATAATCCTTGCAGCAGAGTGATGCCTATTGGGTTAATATTTTTTTCCTTCTGGAAGAAAACAGATTAGTGAAGCATTTAAAGACAGCTGCATTTAAACAAACCATGGCATTTTGTAACTTTCTTTGTCAAGTATTAGCATCCAGAGATTTTAGCTAGGGTAAATATAATAGAGAAATATTTCTAAACTTAATGTTTAGGAAAACCAATTTTGTTCTTTTCAGGCCTGGTCCACTGGAAATTTCTTCTGCATAGTGACATTTAAAGGAACAGGAATTGCACACATTTGGGCCTGCAGAGTGACAAAGAGTCCTGTCACCACTTAGTATTATACCAAGATCTTCTTACTTCCTTTGCTTGTTCCATGACAATGCTCCATGTTTGGCCTTGCAGAGCCCCAGAATGGAATATTGTTATGGTACCAAGAAAAGGAAAGAAGGTTTTGATGTAATGCTAAGTGGAGCTCAAGAATTGATGCAAAATATATAATTGCTTGGAAACTGTGACCTCATCACTTTCCGAAAAATTGCTCAGAAAATCTAGTACAATCATATTTTTTTAAAAAAATAATTAGAGGATTAATTAAAAGGAATAAAAAATAGAATCAGGAAGCTTTGGCAGCTTTGAAGCTATTTGAAACCAGTATAGTAAAGATTCATGTAATATATTTACCATGAATTAGAAAAGGCACAAACAAGCGGAAACATGCTTTAACCCAGAGTTTGTGCAGAGGGTCTCTGAAGAACTACATCAAGCAAAGGTGACAAGAGATGAAGTTTTAGGACAAATCAACATATTAAGAAGTCACAATTAGCTTCTGTACCAAAAGAAAGTAGAAACTGGGGCTGTTTCTACCATTGCTTCAGTTTAGGGTTGCCAGGTCTCCAGTTTTCACCCAGAGACTCCGGATGTTTGGGGTGCTCTCCAGGTCTCTGGGTGAGTAAGCCCAATCTCTGGACTCTCAGCTTTCATTTTTCTTAAATACTGTAATTAAGTTTCTAGGTAGTCAGGTTCAAGAGATATACACCAAAATGCTCTAACCCCACCCTTTGAGGTTTGTAGCCAATAAGTGAAGTCAGGGTTGTGATTGAAAAGGGATTTGTTGACCTCCAGGCAATACCTAGAACTCATTGCAAGGCCAGAAAATGTTGTCTTTTCTTGCTTGTCTGAAAATCTCATAAATTGAGTAAATTTATAGCTTTCAGGAGTAGTAAAAGTCCCTTTTGCTTTGTGTGCAGGATATGTAGAACAAAAAATCACAGCAGGATCTTGGTAGGCAATTGTTTGTGTGTGTTATGTGCCTTCAAGTTGATTACAACTTATGGCAACTCTATGAATCAGTGACCTCCAGTAGCATTTGCAATAAACCACCCTGTTCAGATCTTGTAAGTTCAGGGCTGTGGCTTCCTTTATGGAATCAATCCATCTCTTGTTTGGCCTTTCTCATTTTCTACTGTTTTCCCCAGCATTATTGTCTTTTCTAGTGACTCATGTCTTCTCATTATGTGTTCAAAGTATGGTAACCTCAGTTTCATCATTTTAGCTTCTAGTGATAGTTCTGGTTTACTTTGTTCTAATACCCAATTATTGGTCTTTTTCGCAGTCCATGGTACGCGCAAAGCTCTCCTCCAACACCACATTTCAAATGAGTTGATTTTTCTCTTATCCACACATTTCACTCTCTAACTTTCACATCTGGTGCTGAATTTGACCTATAAAGCCTTACACGGCTTGGGACCACAATACCTGATGGAATGCCTCTCCCGATACAAACACACCCGTACACTACGTTCAAGATTAAAGGCCCTCCTCTGGGTGCCTACTCCGAGGGAAGCTCGAAGGATGGCAACAAGGGAGAGGGCCTTCTCAGTGGTGGCCCCCAAATTATGGAATGATCTTTCTGACGAGGTGTGCCTGGTGCCAACACTGTTACCTTTTCGGCACCAGGTCAAGACTTTCCTCTTCTCCCAGGCATTTTAGCATGTGTTTTATACTGTTTAAATTTTTAAATTGTGTTTTAAATTGTTTTTATAAGATCTGTTTTAAATTGTATTTGTTTAAATGTCTTTAGTTACTGTAAACCACCCAGAGAGCTTTGGCTATGGGGCGGTATACAAGTATAATAAAATAAAAATAAAATAAATAAAATAAAATAAATAAATCCATACATAGAGATTGGGAATACCATGGTCTGAATGATCCCGACTTTAGTGTTCAGTGATATATCTTTGTATTTGAGGACCTTTTCTAGGTCTCTCATAGCTACCCTCCCAAGTCCTGACCTTCTTCTGATTTCTTGACTATTGTCTCCATTTTGGTTAATGACTGTGCCAAGGTACTGATAATCCTTCACAAGTTCAATGTCCTCATTTTTTACTTTAAAGTTACATAAATCTTCTGTTGTAATTATTTTGGTCTTTTTGGCGTTCAGCTGTAGTCCTGCTTTTGTGCTTGCCTCTTTAACTTTTCACACCTCCTTCATCTTGGTCCAATCCTGCTTTCTGTATGATGTGTTCTGCATATAGATCAAACAAATAGGGTGATAAAATATACCCATCTCACACCCTTTCTCAGAGCTTGGAAAAGTTACTTTTTTGAACTACAACTCTCATCAGCCCCAGCCAGCGCCATGCTGGCTGGGGCTGATGGGAGTTGTAGTTCAAAAAAGTAACTTTTCCAAGCTCTGCCCTTTCTGATTGGAAACCAATCGGTTTCTCCATATTCAGAGTATAGGTTGCGCATCAGGACAATCAGATGCTGTGGCACCCCCATTTCTTTTAAAGCATTCCATAGTTTTTTGTGATCTACACAATCAAAGGTTTTGCTGTAATCCATAAAACACAGGGTGATTTTCTTCTGAAACTCCTTGGTCCGTTCCATTATCCAATGTATGTTTTATTTATTTATTTATTTCTTATTTGATTTATATCTCACCCTTCCTCCCAGCAGGAGCCCAGGGTAGCATGTTTGCAATATGATCTCTGGTACCTCTTTCCTTTCTAAATCCAGCTTGGACATCTGGAATTTCCCACTCCAGATATGGTAAGCCTTAAGATGGCAGTTTGTCTAATTCATAGCCTGTTTTGAAAACCTTCCCAATATGAAGCTTTAATCTTGTACTCACTTTTCTGGGAGTAAAGCTACAATGCTAATCTCACATAATGGCAGTAAACCCCATTGAATTCAATAGGACTTACTTTTGAGTAGACATGATTAGGATTGTGCTGTAAATCAATAGGACTTTTGAATGAATTTAGTGAAGGATTGTGTTTATGTTGTAAATCTTTCCCTCCCTCCAAATCCTATTTTTTTAAAGCAGTTAGGCAGGGCTTACTTAGCTGTCACTGCTTTTATTATGTAGGAAACTAACACTGATTTTATTTATTTTAAAAAAATATTCTACAATGACCAACTGGTTTTAATAATAAACTATTATATGGGTTGTATGTATTTTTACATCTCCAGTGTGTGTATATGGAATCTTTCCAATAACCCTGTGAGGTACAGTTGCCGACTGGAAACCAAGGCAGCTCACAACAAGAAATAAATCCATTTAAAATCCAATAACCATATTCACTAATAGGCAAAAAAAACTTGTGGTTTAAGAACGTACCTATAGCCAAAAGATATTTCTATCAAACTTTAAAAAGCAGGAAAATTGGGCAGCTACAGTGCATGCACCAGGGAAGCAGGAAATCTGACCTCCTCTCTGAGATATTGTACTGCCTTACAACTTTGTCAAAATGCAAACACAGTTTGGGTTGGACTTTTACAGTCAAATCCACTTGCTGTGTAGCTTGGAATAATTTTGGTAACATGTGCCTCTGAGCATATGGGGAGTCGTGGCAACACCTGCCACCTCCAAAGATGGAGAATTACATTTTTGTATGTTTGTTGGTATTCTTACTTTGCTTCTTTTCTGTGTTATTACTGTTTCTACAGAGAATCTAACTAGATCATTATATTTCTCTCATTATTCATCTTAGAAATCTGTGTCAAAGTTATTTTTATTAATTTCAAAGCCTTTTTATTGTTCAGTGTCATATGATCGTGAAGACAGCCTTTTGTGTTTCAACTGGAGGTTTTGTTCTATTTCTGTTTTGGGTGCATTAACAGTTGAATCTGAAACTGCAGTTTGATATAAAATCAGACTGATTGCAATATGTTGCTACGTAAGCAATGACTAGCTGTTGGAAAAAACAAACTTGGCCTGCCTAAGATGCATGTTTTCAGCCTGCTGTGCTTAAACTACTCCACAAGGAAAGGTGGGCATGGTCAATTAAAAACATAGAGCACATCTAGAATTTTGCTAGAATATATTTCACCTCCCACTGATTTGTCTTGTGCAAACTGAGACACTCCCCATGTCCAGTGGAGACTATTCTACAGAATAGTCAGTGCCATTATGCTCCAAGCAACTGTGGTTGATGCTTAATGATGTCATGCTTAATGACATCATTAGGGCCCACCCCATGACATCACTTGGCCCCCCTTGGCATTACTAGGACCCACCCCCTGACATCACTAGGGCCCACCCCATGATATCACTAAGGTTCGCCCCTGAAATCTCAGGTTTTGCAATATATCTGACCTGGTAACCCTACTCAGTTCCTCAGACTTAGCTCCTTCTTTTCACTTTGAGTGCTCCCACAAGTGCTGCATGCTGTACTACCTTCATATGGTACATGTTGTTGCTCATTATCACTTCCTCCTCTTCTGCTTCCTCCACATTTTACTTGGAAAGCTGGAGCTGCTTTGCCTCAATTCCCATCTGCAGCTGTCACCACTTGAAATGTGTCTGAACGAGTAGACTATTATGTCGTAATAAATCTCTTAGTCTTTAAGGTGTTGCAACAGACTGTTGTTTTTGCTGCTAGGCTGACTAAGGGCACAATCACACCCCTGATCTGCTCACTGCTGTATGGGGCAGAGGGCTGTTCCTTTATCCATCCCAGAACATCTAGCCCTGTTCAATCTGTCAAAAGTGTGGTAGAGAAGGCCTAAACTGGCAGGGATCTGTATCCTGAGCAGCTGCAGTACCTTCACTTGACAGCATTGGGCCTAATCTTGGCATGATTTCTATACCAGCTGCAGGCTGCTGTAGCCTACAGTAGACATTTTCTTCCTTCCTGGCCAGCATAAATGACAGGGCTGTAGATGTGTTGGTGGCTCTGCCACTCTGTCATGACTCACGACTGCCCAGTTGAGATTTGATTGCTCTGTAACTCAGCAATTCCTCTGAAAACTTTACAGCACAATTCTAGACTAGGATTGGGGAGAAACAGATTCAGCAAAAACAATTCATGGAAACGATCATAATTTGCAGAGAGAACAGCCCCACCCTTAATTTTATTTCATCAAAGTTTTGTGCTAATTCTTCAGCACTTTACAAGACATTTTTATTTTTATTTTTAATGAAAGTCAAGTGGATTTTCCCCTCTAGTAGTTCACATTTAAAAATAGGAATGGAATGGCGCCTTGTGACTTAGTATTTTTAACAAACCTGCTCCATTCACTGTCTTTTCTTGAGGAGGTGTGTGTAATTTAACACTGCACCTTTCTAAGAAAATTTGGAGGAATGATCCATGTGTTCTGTAAGATTCTCTTGTTTTGCTAATGTCCACTATAATGGTAGCCCACAGTGAACATAACAGAAGGCAAATATTTTTATGGTGGCAGCCATTTTGAGTTTCCCTAAATTAAAAAAAAGCATCCCAGAACATGGCTTTCTGGGAAAAAGAAAATGGTGGCCACACAGTTCTCTTTTCTCAAAAGAATTTCACCTACCCCCCCTCCCAATATAGCTGAAACAAAACAGCAGATTTTGAGGTAGGGGAAATGGCTGAGAAAGGTTTGTTGTCAATTCAATCAGCCCTCCTCCTAGACATGTCCATTTAGAAATAAGTCCTACTGCGTTCAGGTGGGATTGCTTGCAGATGTGGGTTCAGAACTACAACTTTAAAGTATTTCTTACCAGTCTCTGTATGAGCTTAAATCTATTTTAGACATTTCCTTGACAATCCAAGACACTTCCACTCACAGTAACAACAACAAAAAAACCCTCTGTAAAAAGTGACAGACGATAAAGTACAATTAAAACTTAGAGCACAAGCAATAAGAAGTGACAAAGCATGTATAATTATGAGATGAATGACCTCAATGGCCAGATGAGAAGAATGCAAGGAAAAACCAAGGTCAATTACCAGAACTGCTAATTTTAATGCTGTAATTAATAATGAACATTTCAAGAAAGAATGCTTAAAGTATAATTGTATCCGAGTATCAAAACCTGCTAAATGCTAAAGTTATGCAATTTATGCAAATTAAAATGATAAGAAGAGACAATTACGGTTTATAATTAACAGATAAATACAAATGATCCCATGATGAAGGTCTTGGCTTCTCCTCTGTCTTATGAGACAATGTAATTGATTTTTATAAATGCTAATTTATAAGCTCAGTTAACCATTCACACACTGTAATATCATCTATTAAATTAAAGAAAAATTGGCATATGGGCCAACATAATACCTGATTTTAAACATCTTACTGATAAAAATGAAGCAGGATTGTTAAAAAGAGAGACAGTAAAAAGAAGATATGCAGAAAAGAAAGTACTTCAAATTTATTCTGTGGCTTGTGTTCTTTACCGTCCTTCTCCTTGTAAGAACACATTGTTTAGGTTCCTTTTTAAAAATATATGTAGGAACATAACAACAAATAGTAATGATACTTTAAGCATTAATTTAATCTGCATATTAGAAAACCCCAAAGAGAATAATTTTCAAGTTTCAACAGCATACAGTAATGATCACATTAAATCAATTTGTACTTCACTCTAGAACTGAAGGCTGCAGTTAGGGAAGGTGGGATTGGTCAGTTTTGGTCCTCTCACTTTCTCATTTTTTTCTGATCTTAAATTTGGTTCTCCAGGTTTCTGCAGCAATTTGTAGGCTATTTTAAATGCTCATGAAAATTCTTAAGCATATTAGTGTGAATATTTCCTAACAAACACATTTTTGTCTGCAGTGTTTTTTAAACAGTATTTGAATAGCACATTTTTAACTTGCCTATCAGTTTGTATAGGTTTTAATTTGGTATGGTTTAAATTTGTATACTTGTTTGTAATGTTTTTAATTGTTGTAAACCACCCAGAGAGCTTCGGCTGTGAGAAGGTATATAAATGCAATAAATAAATGAATAATGTAGACATTTTTGCAAGCAATGTCTCCTAATATCATGAATGTTGTATGCCATTTTCACCAGCATATTTATTTTTACGCATACTTTCCCCTAATGTATGCATTTTTGTAAGCATTACTTGGTTGGAGAAGTGCATCACAAAATTTGGATAGGTATGAATTTCGAAGGATGGCTCTCAAATATTTTTTGGTTCTCATACTGTTTCAGAAGATGAGTATTAGATAAGTTCATCTTTAAATGTGAACTGAATGGGATCTCTCCCCCATCCCTAGCTGCAATACAGTGAATGCTTACTTGAGAGTAAATTCCCTTGACCTCATTGGGGATTCTGAGTGTTAGCATACTTTCACAAAGACACAGTAAGAAGCAGGGCTTTGTGAATTCTGTAATTCCACAATCACAACCTGCAGGTTGGGGCATAAAATTCAATACCCTGAGAATCTTAGCTGTCATAGCTGTCATTTAAAGACAAAGTTGCTAGCCCTCATGGCTGTAAAACAGTCATGAAAATATTATGGATGACACTTGGTGAACTTTCAGAAACCAGAAGACTGAACATGATTTATAGTAACTGGGGTGGATTTCAGAGCCCTGTAATCTCAGCCAAGTACATAAATTGAAGTTCAGCATCTGAAGGTGGTTCAGATTGTCCGTAAAAGAGCTGCCAGCTAACATTTATCTCTACCATCGTGTTCTTAATTTTAATTTGCATGTGCAACCATGGTAACTGCTTGTACAAGTAAGTCATACAATGGTAAATGCATTTTTGTCTGTTGTGATAATTGCAGTTACTTAATATTATTTAAATTAAGGGTAGAAAAGCCATTTATTTTTTACTCAGGCACGTCTTCACAAAGGCTGCGCCAGGAAGGGCAAGTCCTCTTTCTTCCCCTGTTTAGGAGGTGCATGGGAGCTAGGCTTGGGTGTGGAGGAAGAACAGGCATGATAAATGATCTGCTTCAAGCAAGAAAGCAGGTGGAGCGCAGGAGGAGACTAGAGAGGGCGTGAAGTCACAGTTCTGCCTCTCCCATGCTTCAACCTGTGAATCTGGTTGTACATATGAGAGAGGGTGTTTCTTTTATTTGTCAATAGGATGATGCATCAAGCTTTGCTACCATGTTGCTTAAGCAAAGGAACTTGGGAGAAGGAATAATGCAGAAGACAAGAACAGGGACTTGGACGTCCAACTTTGGTTTAATGTCTCTTGGAACTATGATTGCTGTTTTCACCTAATTTATCAGCTGTGCTGCTGGTTTGGAAGGTGAAGTGATGCTTGCCCAGAGGGATTGTAATATACATTTGGTGGACAGAACAAAGATAGGGAGACGAGGAGAGGTCAGGGGCTGGCAATGGAGATGGTTAGACAAGTCAAGTGGCCATTGTGTAAAATGAGAGTAGAATGGTTCAGGGAAAGAATAAGTGGGCCTTTGGGGAGGAACTTAAAGAAGGAGGGAGAATTGTCTTGACAAATAATATAGAGGAAAGGCATGGAGGAAATCACAGAAGAATGGAAGAACAAAAAAGTTTTGACAATTTGCGAATTTGTGCAGACTGGATTATAGGATTCCAGACTTGAGAGTGCCCTTAGCATAGCGCCCTCTGGTGAACATCCTCCAATGCCACTGGTCCACCAGAGGCTTAACCCAGTGATTGCAGTGCTCTTTTAAGTGATGTTGAGTGGTCACCAGTAGCAGTCAAAGGGGCAAGGCAGCTATACTTACCTGACCTCTGATATTGCTGCAACTTACTGGGAGGGAGAGAGGGAGGGAGGATTGAAACAAGGTCATCGTACTTTGAAGACATAATGGAAAGACATTATTCACTAGAAAAGACAATAATGCTGGGAAAAACAGAAGGGAGTAGGAAAAGAGGAAGACCAAACAAAAGATGGATTGACTCCATAAAGGAAGCCACAGCCCTGAACTTACAAGATCTGAACAGGGTGGTTTACAACAGATGCTATTGGAGGTCGCTGATTCATAGGGTCGCCATAAGTCGTAATCGACTTGAAGGCACATAACAACATCAGGAAACACGAGGGTGAAGTTTGAGACAAACATTTTCTTTCAGAGAGTTGAAATCATCAGTTCCTGTGCTGTATGTAAACCTTTTCTCAGAGCTTGGAAGTAATTCGTTACAATTAATATAATGGATTACTTGTAATTCATTACTTTTTTGAGGAACGAGTGGGTAATTCCTTTACATTTTGATTGTAATAGAACTAGGAGTAATTTTATTATTTTTGTGGAGTAATTGCAATGTTTCCAGCATTACTTTTGGGCATCACTTGAGGGGGGGAAGCAGAGGAAGTCTTCTGCTCCTCTGATTTGTGGATGAAAATCATGTGCCTCAAACTGGGCTTCTGTGCAGCGTCGCTCTTCCTTCATGCTCTGTGGGTGGGTAGGAGGCGACGAGGGAAGAGGTGGAGAGTGAGATGGGGTGGAGTGGAGAAAACAATTGTTTTAAAAAAATGGATGATGGTGGTGAAGAATAGAGTGGAGGGAAAAAGAAGACGAAGAGATAAAGAACAGTAGAGATGAAAGATAACAACGTGTGTGTGTGTGTGTCTGCCTCTCTCTCTCTCTCTCTCTCTCTGTGTGTGTGTGTGTGTGTGTGCATGTGTGTGAATACTGTGTTTGCACTTGGCACACAAAGTGGCCTCCACCACCGTCTCTGGCTACTGTGCTGCATTTGCAGTATTTTAACTTTTTTGCATCTCAGCAGAAAATGTTTGCTTGGGTGAGTGTCCCTTAGCTGGTGGCAGGGTAGGATCCGGGAGGTGGTTAAGTGAGAGATTATGCTTGCTGGCTGAGTGGGGGCGATTGCACTTGGTTTGATGTGCAAAGATCTGAGTAATGTCCTCTGCCTCCCCCCCTACCTCCCTTACCAGCGGAGAGACCACCATTGCTATCTTATGGATAAAAAGTATTATTCTACTTCCTCTGTATGTGTGTGTTTATTTTTAGTGTTGTTTTAGGCTACTTAGATGTGCAGCAGCCAAGGCCAGCACCTTGTAGGCATTTTTTCAGAGTAACTGAAATGTAATTGTAGTGATTACTTTTGAGAAAAAGTAAAGTAATCAGTTACTTTCAGAGCAATTGTAATTGTAACGGCAATTACTATTTTTTTGGCCATGTAATTGTAACTGCAATTTATTACTATTTAAAAGTAATCTTCCAAGCTCTGCCTCTTCTCCCACTCTTGTCTCTAGTCAAGTAGGTGTTTGTAGAGTTTTTGAAGCATAGAGGGTTGAGTGTGAATACCCCATGGGTCCCTATTAGACCTCTTTAGTCCTCTGGAAAAAATTGTCTGTCTCCAAGTATAGTCAAAGGCAGAGAAATAGAGCTTTAAAATGCCAAGGTAAAGATGTGTTTAGAGTGTGTGTGGAGGTTCCGTAAAGGCCTGTGTGAATAAACTATCAGCCTGTAATAAAGAGATTCCCGTGTTTTGGATCATAATAAGAGCTTTTGGTTCAAACCTTTAATCGTTTGTAGTTTAAAAGACTGTACAGTGCTTAATCACTATGCGAGATGAAAGCCCTGAAATTCATAACTGGATTTCAAAACCCCTGGCCTCAGACTGTGATATAAGGGAAGAGCTTTGATAAGACAAAACCAAAGAACCAACTATAGGAATATAAAAGCAGCCCTGCTGGATCAGACCAAAGGCCCATCTAGTCCAGCATTCTGTTCTCACTGATGCCTATAGAAAGCCCACAAGTAGGACAAAAGTGTGATAAAATTTTCCTCCTTGTGATCCCCAGAAATTGGTATTCATAGATATACTGCCTCTGATACTGGAGGTAATATAACCATGATGTCTAGTATGTATGTATGTATGTATTTATTTATTACATTTATATCCCGCCCTTCCTCCCAGAAGGAGCCCTCTGTGTCCTCCATGAAATCTTTAATCCCCTTTTAAAGCCATCCAGGTTTCCATGGAGGTTTGTTTGGTCGCCAACTTTTTCTGCTAGCAAATTCCATAATTTGAATATGTGCTGTATGAAGAAGTATATGCTGTTGTTGTTGTTATCATTATCACCTGTCACCTTACGTTCTTCTGTCATGGAACCCAAGGCGGCCTACATGAGGTTCCCAGGCAGCCACCCATCCAAGTACTAACCAGACCCAAATCTGCTTAGCTTCAGCAAGTTGGTGACCTTATGTGTTTTCAGACCATATCGTGGGACCATTTGTCTGTCCTGAATCTCCCAGTATTCTGCTTCTTTGGATGACCTTGGGTCACCCACTTTCTCCATGCTATGCATAATTTTATACATCTCTGTCATATCCCTTCTTACTCAATTTTTTTTCAAAATTAAAGAGCAACAAACATTGTAACTTTTCCTGATAGGGAATTACACTACATCCTTGAGCACTGATCATTCAGTTCCCCTTCTCTGCACCTTTTCCAATTTAATTTAATTTATTTATTTAATTTAATTTATATACCGCAACATCCTTTTTGATGTGCGACAACCAGAACTGCACACAGTATTCCAAGTGTGGTTGCACCATAGATTTGTATAATGGCATTATGATATTGGCAGCTCCATGGAATTCATTTTTTTTTTCACAGCAGCCTCACACAGGGTCAACATTTCGTTCTAGGAATGTTAATCTGATTGGAAAAGCGGACAAATAGGGAGAAGAATGCTCTGTGAAAGTTTTCACATCTGCAAATTTATCCACGGCTGACAGTTTTATGGTTAAGATGAAATAAACCAAAACAAATCATGTCTGTATTAAAAGCAGACTTAGCTAAAAAAAGTACTCAAAAATAGCTATCAGCAGTAGGAAAATGGGCCAAGTTCATTATAATTGTTTTTTGTTTACCCTGGCTGCCACGCATCCTTTTGCACTCCGGTTACAGTAAGAAAGCAACCCTGTAGCCAACTTTTGCTCAAATGTGTTTTCTCCAGAAAAATGCAGGTGGTGGTATGTTTTGACTGTACACATGTGCAGCTGAACTTACACTGTCAGAAATAGTTTGGCAAAGCTTCTCTATTCCCTGGACACTGTTTCTATTCCCTAGAATTGGATTGTATGAAACAGAGGAAATTTATTTGCGATAACCATATTAGGTGAGTGTTCAGCCTGCGATTTGTGAATTTTGCCCATGAGATAGTATAAAGCAGGGATAGCCAACGTGGTGCCCTCCAGATGTTGTTGCACTACAGCTCACATCAGGACCAGCCAGTGGAACCAGGTCCAGGTCCAGCCAGTGGAGAGATGGGAGCCTCATTCCAACAACTTCTGGAGGACACAGCAATATCTAAATCATAGAATAGCGGAGTTGGAAGGGGTGTATTAGGCCATCAAGTCCAGCCCTCTGCTCAGTGCAGGAATCCAAGTTAAAGCATGCCCAACAGGTAGCTGTGCAGCTGCCCCTTGAATGCCTCCAGCAGATGTTTGCTATGGATGTTTGTTTTGAATGGTTCCTTCAGGGTGTGGGAGACAGAGAGTAGTGAATGCATCTGTTGCATTTACATGCCACCTTTCTTCCATTGTGAAATTTAAGGAGGTGTACATAGGGCTCATCCCAGATGATTTTCCATCCAGGAATTGATCAAATGTGGACCTGCTTACTTATTTTCAATAAAGTTGCTGCAGCATGTACTTTCACAGATGATGCCTTGTGTCTAGGCTAGGGATGGGGCAGAAATTTGATTCAGTTCATATTTAAAGTTGAATTTATCAATTTTGCACTTTCTGAAACAGTATGAGAACTGAAACACAGACATCCTTTGAAATTTGCACATCCAAATTTTGTAATGCAGTTCTCCAACCAACCAATGTTTACAAAAATGTATATATTAGGGGGAAGTTCTGGAGGTCCGCTCTGCACAACATAGGAAATGAACCTTTAGTGTGGCAGCACCTACCCTGTGGAATTCCCTCCCCTTAAATATTAGACAGGTGCCATCTCTGTTATCTCTTTGGTGCCTATTGAAGACCTTCCTCTTTCAACAAGCCTTTTAAGCTGAGGCCTTATTCCAGTCTGCATCTCTGTTGGAATTTTGCTTTTTAATATGTTCTTAAACCTTTTTTAAAACAATGTTTTTAAACTTAGACGATGTTTTGAAAGCTTTTTTAAGAAACTTTTTAAAGATGTTTTGTTTTAATGTGTTTTAAAGTTTGTTTTTATGATGTTTTCAAGTGTTTAGTGCTTTTGTCTGCTGCCCTGGGCTCCTGCCAGGAGGAAGGGCGGAATATAAATCAAATAATAAATAAATTCCTGATATGTTGGAGTAAAAAAAAGAGAACAGTTTGCCAAACCTGATTGCAGTGGGGTTAAGCTTCTGCCTCATCCCCAATGTTCATGTCTTAAGCATGGACATCATGCGGAGAGCTCTACATGAATAGGCTGCCTTGCACAGAGTTCCAGATTGCTTGAAAGCCTATACATGTAGAGCTCTATGTATGCTAATGTCCATGGTCAGTACATAGATCTTGTGGGGTGGGGAGCCATCAATCCCATTGCCTCTTCTACACATGGAGACCCCTTCATGTAAATCAGGAGTGGGAAACTTCTTTTGGACCAAGAGACACATTCCCATTTGGGCAACTTTCTGAGGGTCATATGCCTGAGGTGTGAGGGCCAGAGGCAAAAGTGGGTGAAGCAACAAATGTGAATCTCAGGCTACACACACTTACACCTCCCTCTTTATCCTCCATCCAGTTTTTCTACACCCACTCACACACTTCTCTCTATCCTGCATCCAGACAACCAAGAGGCATAATGGGAACTGAAGGACACATTCGAGCCAGGCAAAAACATTCAAGGAGAGCTTAAAGTAAGGTTGGTGAGGGATGTGGCCTCAGGATAGGGGTGTGGCTGAAGAGTGTATGTGGTCTGGGGACAGTGCAAAGAGTCTTAGAGAGGCCTGGAGGCCCTACCCTGATGTAAATAATGTATGAAGAGGATCATTATCCATTAGACTTCTGGTTTCATCTTTATACCATTCCCACCCACCCCTGTCTCCAGGATAAACTGGCATCAGCATTCTGTAAGCTCACAGGTTCATGCCAAGGATTTTTTGCAGTTTTTGAAAAAAGTTGTTTTTCTTTCAGTTAAGAAACTTATATAGTTCTGTATACCTAGGGAGTTTGCAGAGTGTGTAGAAATCATTCTCTTATTTTTCATTGGCTCCATTTCACTTCCAGACTGATAAGAACTCATCTACCCAGTTCACTGTTAGAGGGAATGATATTTAAACAACAAAAAAGGAGTAGGTATTTATGTGCTGCACAGGACTGACAATGCTTTTGTAGATCAGAAGTACATAAATAATTATTTTAGCGGCAGATATGAAGGCCAGTCATTAAGCCACTACACCAGCACAGTAACACAGATGCACCCTGACCCACATCCAATTTTTGATTTTGGGCAGAGGGGTACTGCTACAGTTTCACCACCAGAGTGTATTTATATACCCAGATATTCAATAATTCAGAAATTGTATAATTCACAGAAATTCAGGGAAGAATCATAGGTCAGTAGTAGAGCATATACTTTTGAATATAAGAGTTCTCACATCCAGTCTCATGCATTTCCAGTTAATAGAATACAGTAACTGATAATGTTAAAGTCTTCTGCCAGTCAGAGTAGACAGTACTGGGCTAGATGGCAAAAAGTCTGAGATAGTATAAGGCAGATTCCTAGATTCCTATGTACTTTATTTTGCCAGGCCTCTGGGACTGCTTGAGTAAATTTGTGGCAGTATAATCTTTGGTTTGACCAATAGAGTGAGACTCTGGTGGTACAGGGACTTGTCAGGTATTCTAAAGGGTGCAAAAGGTGCACAATTGCAGCCCATAGCCAGGAAATGAAGAGGCAAGACAAGGATGCTCACCAAATCTGACCCAGTGAAATTCCCACACATATCTGCCAAATGTGACCAAATTAACCTATTTACAAAATTAAACTACTTGTCCAGGCAACAAATCAGCCAAATCAAATTAAGCCGGAATAGACGAATAAGGATGAGCCAATCAGCCAAATTAGAAGAACAGTACAGGGTAGGCAAAAAAACTTGACAGCAAACGAAGGCTGGCAAACTAAAAATTCCTACCCAGCCCCAAGGCAACCAGTTAAACTTGTACTGCCCTAAGGGACGGTGGGTGGGTGTCGTGCAAGGCTAGAAAGAGGCTGAGGGAGGGCGATGTTGTGTGTGTGGCCACACTGCTATAGAATAAGGGAGGCTTTGAAGCCATGCCAGGTCCTCCCCAACGTAGCTGCAAAGGCCTGCCATCGCCAGAGCCCTTGGGGTCTGGCAATGGTGGGAATTGCAGCCCATAGCTGGGAAATGAAGAGGCAAGACAAGATGAAGTGTGGGTAAATCAAGGGCCACGTTTATTTAAATAAAGCCAATTAAGTGCTTGAAGGTATAATAAATGATCTGCAGAGAAAAATGTGGGACCTAACTCTTACCCAATGTTGATGTGTGAGCGTTGTTGCGTGAACAGCATACGTTACATTGGAGTTAAGTTGAGCAAGAAGCTTCACAGAGGCTGTAGATCAGGTTAAGAGTCTTTATTAGACATTATGGCTTAAAGCTTAAAGGTAGATTACATGTAGAGTTTCCCCCCCTTTAAGGAGAAGCTCCCAGTTCAGAGACAAGACACAGAAGAAAGAAGAACTAACAGCAGGCTGTTACAACTTTCCCAGCTGTTATCTCCCATTACCATGGCAACGGCTGGCCTTGGATTGTCTGCTCTCAGGCCAGCAAAGACATAACTCCTCCTAGCTACAGATTTCAAGACTTTCAGACTTGGTGGAAAACAACCAGGCCTAATGGGTCAACATGTTCCCCTTTTTCCATCATGTCTGTCAATTACAAATAAAGCTCAGCAATACATTTCAACAATACAAAGGTAATACATTTCAATACATTGCATCATACAGATCCAGTTTACATTGCAGTACATTTCAAAACTTTATTCAATCTAATTTTGGCTGAACACAGGTCAAATATAGTGTTTCTGGATCCATCTCAACCTGTTTATGCATACCTGGGCTGGTAATTACCCCCACAGTAAATATTTCAGGCGGTTTGCCAATGTTCGCTCTTGTAGAGCGTCTCAAAGGAACTAGAGTTTCTGCTCTCTCAGCCCCCCCAGTTTGAGCTGGTACTTGGCACAGCTTGATCAGGAGATTCCATTTCCTCAACCTTGTGTTTCTTTGATCTCCGTTTCCCACAAATGAGTTCATTTAATGCATCCCTAAGAGGAATTTGTGTGCCTTCCACTTTTATGTCAAGGTTTGGTTTGAATGTTTGTGCTTGTGTTTGTGCTTGTGTGTCAGCTGATCCTGTAAGAATGACTGTTTGCCTTTGATCCCAAGGCTTTTCTGCAACTTTAATGCTTCTGCTCAGAATTAATTGCTGTGTTTCTGGTAACCAAACTCTGAAATATGCATTCTAAAATCCCAAAACAAATCCTTGTTGTGCTCTGGGTGCAAGTTTGCCTCTTCTTTTTCCCTGTGGAATGTGGTACCCAGCAACGTGCCCCGAATTTCTGAATGTGTTGCAATTTCGGCTTTCTCCCAGTGAGTTTCTCATAAGGTGACATTCCAATGGCACTGTGTAACACCCTGTTGTGAATGTAATTCGCATACAGAATTGCCTCTGCCCAGAAAGAATTCCCCAAACTGGAATCCATTAACATGGCTCTCATTGCTTCCTGAAGCACCCTATTTTTTCTCTCAACAGTCCCGTTGGAAAACGGGCTAAATGGAGCAGTGAAATTCTGTTTTATTCCCTTACTCTCAAGGAAGTCACTCAATGCTTTATTCGTGAATTCCCCTCCCTGGTCTGAGTGTATCGCTTTCACAGTAATGCCGTGTTGAGTTTCGATTCTCTTAATGAGCAGTTTCAGCTTCTGCTCTGCTTCACTTTTATGCTTGAGCAAATAAAGATTAGTGTATCTAGAAAACCATCTACAATTACCAAAAAGAATCTCACACCTCCTCGTGAAGTGTTTATTGGCCCTGATAAATCAACATGAACTAACTGGTAGGGAGCTGTTGTGGTTCTCTCAGCCTCCCGGTTTATTGGTGCAATTGTCATTTTTGCTTTATGACATGCATCACAATCCATTAACTGTCCACAATCTTTCAACCGCATGTCTTCACTATGCATAGGGGTTTTCTTAATTGTGTCAAAGTTTGCATGCCCCAGCCTCTGATGCCATTCATGGACACAGCCTTGATGTGTCTGTGCCTCAGCGTTTAACACAGAACACCCTGCTTGACTGCTCTTTATTACAAACTGGGAATCATTCAGGCTTCTCTGCATGCACACTTGATCTCCCCTCATTACATAACATTTGTCTCTGTCAAACAACACTGAAAACTCACAACTGGTCAGTTTTCTCACAGACAATATGTTATGCGACAGTTCTGGTACAAACAAACAATCTGACAGTATTCCAAGCTTATCAAATCTCACCAGTCCTCGAGCTTCCACATTCTTCTGCGATCCATCCGCTAGTTGCACAAAGTCCTGCTCATCTGTAGACGTGTAAAACAAACTCCTGTCTTTAATTAATATATGGCTCACCCCACTGTCAAGAATCCAGTCAACAGGTGCTAAATCTTGAGACTTCTGTTTACAAACAAAGTTCACACTGCCGCTATGCGTCTTCCAGCCTCTGTCCCTGGAGTTTTGCTTGACTGCACAGTCTCTCTGAAGATGCCCACGAGCTCCGCAGCCATAACAAGCCTTTAGCCGCTGCTGCTCCTGCTTGTAATCCTGCTTGCTTCCGACAGCCTCCTTCGGCACGGCACTTTTCGCCTCCTGCCTCCGCTGCCATTCTTGGGTCAGCTTTTCTTCAATAAAGGCTACATTCAGCCCACCATCGGGCATGGCTTCAATTCCCATGACAAAATTATTCCAAGTCCCATCGAGTGAAGCCAGTATCAAATAGGTCTTCTGAAGGACAGAGTGTTCCATGCCTCAATCCTGCAACTCAGCAAATAGGCGCCTGAATTCCGTGAGATGCTCACTCATTTCGCACTCACCCGTGAAGCGCATCTGATACAGCTTCCGTGCCAAACACAATTTAGATCCCATGGTCTGTTGCACATGGAGGGCCTCCAACATGTCCCACATCTGTTTGGCGTTTGTAACATCTCTCACGTGTAGCAGTTGAGAGTCGGATAGAGCCAGAATAATAAAAGCTTGCGCCCGCTCATCGTTCCGAGTCCAGGCCGCTGTAAGGGGTGCAGGGGGTGTTCCATCAATAGCTTCCCATAAATCCTCTTTTATTAAGAAAGCACGCATCCTTGGCCTCCAGCTTCCATAATTCTTTTCATTAAGTCGTTCCATCGGCAAGCCTCCAGACATGTTTACAGCAGCCATCCTGCTCACCTCTGTCTGGCACAATCAATCACGCTGCCCTCTGGAATTCCGTCTGCTGTTCAGACCAGCCACTTACTCCTGTGTAACTCCTGTGTAACGCGCTGTGGATCTGGGCCCATAACCCTGTTGATGTGTGAGCGTTGTTGCATGAACAGCATACGTTACGTTGGAGTTAAGTTGAGCAAGAAGCTTCACAGAGACAGTAGATCAGGTTAAGAGTCTTTATTAGACATTATGGCTTAAAGCTTAAAGGTAGATTACATGTAGAGTTTCCCCCCCTTTAAGGAGAAGCTCCCAGTTCAGAGACAAGACACAGAAGAAGGAAGAACTAACAGCAGGCTGTTACAACTTTCCCAGCTGTTATCTCCCATTACCATGGCAATGGCTGGCCTTGGATTGTCTGCTCTCAGGCCAGCAAAGACATAACTCCTCCTAGCTACAGATTTCAAGACTTTCAGACTTGGTGGAAAACAACCAGGCCTAATGGGTCAACACCCAATTGGGGAGGACACCCTGCCATGGGAAAGGGGGTGGTCCAATCCCAATCCCCTTCTCCAGGCCCCATCCCACAGGGTGATTAGGGAGGCCTTCCTGCTCCACCTCCCCTCAGGGCTGCACAGCTCTGAGTGGGTGTTACAGGTTAGCCCCAAAGGTGAGCCTTATCATGCCAATAGGCCACACAACCCAGAAGGCAGGCCTCAGATCCCACCTGTCACCTTAATGGATGCCTAAGGGCAGAGCTTGGAAAAGTTACTTTTTTGAACTACAACTCCCATCAGCCTAATCCAGTGGCCATGCTGGCTGGGGCTGATGGGAGTTGTAGATCAAAAAAGTAACTTTTCCAAGCTCTGCCTAAGGGTGCTCACCAAACCCTACCCTGTGAAATTCCCACACATATCCGCCACAGAAGAGGACAAGCCTCAGCTTAGTCCCTCTTCCCCCATCTGCAAGAAATAATTTCATGCAGGGCACTCTGCAGATCAGTCAGAAACAGATCATTACCCAAGTCAGACATATGAACACCATCTGGCCAGTAAAGAAGAGCCCTTCCACACTTCACCACCGGGTGATGTATTACCTCGCCCTGCCAATTGACAAAAATGAGCTGGACCTCCCTATTTACCTTCTTGCTAGCCTTGGGCAGGCTCCTGGGGTCCATTCTCACCTTCCAAATCCTCCTGGGGAGGATATTGGACCAAACAATCATGGTCCCAGGCCACCTCCTACGTATGGCCTCAAAGTCCAGGCAAGCCTGAATGACAAGGGCTTTCCCCTTCAACATTCCCAGGTTGTTGCTTCCCAAATGAATAACCAAAACCCATGGAGGGTGCTGCACCAATGACTCATCAAAAAGCATTGGCAGGAGGTGTTCCCACAGCATTCCATGTCTACCCAGCCACTGGACCAAAGCGCAATGGCTGAGCCCCAACTGGGTTCTGTGCCTGGTCTGCAATGCCCTCCTCTTGACCCAGAACACCGTGCTGTGACCACAAATGAGTAGCTTGACTCTCTCCAGCACCCTCCAACCTGTTAAAACAGAAACAACAATTAACGATATGCTCAGTAGTGCAACAGTCAATGTAGGCCCTTGATTGGCCTAACGTAAGCCTGGAAAGCACCTGATCACCAGTGCCCCACTGCCTGAATCGCTGTGCTCCCAAATTCCAGGGTAGTTGCCGTGGAAGCCGCACCAATCCTGAAAGAGTACATACCAGACAGCCTGGGATCCAGCCCCAAACATGACAAGGCCCGTCTGGTGATGGACCAAAACTGGAACTTAGTCAAAGGCTGACCATTCTGGTGACAAAATAGGAAGCCCCCCCCACCCCTAAGTTGCAAAAACAAACCCAAGGCCTGGACTGGACACAGCTAATTCACAGGGGAAGAGGCCAAGCTGATAACAGCTCCTCGCCCTTTCTGGTTGATCTTTGACTTGTGCAGCCGAATCTACACTCTGCTGCCATCCACCATCACATCAGCTACCTCCAAAGCCCGACTGGACCTGTCATTTCTTGAAGAGGCAAGCAACTCTCCCATGCGAAACCTCCCCAGAAACACTATAACAGCAACTACATGAAATAAAACTGCCTCATACCTGGAACTACCTAAAGACACCCAAAGCCCCTGAAAACCCAACAAAATCTCTGGTGAGATAGGGCAACGAGTGTCTGGCACAGGAGGATGGGCCCTAGTCCACCCTTTGAGCATCTTCCTTATCTTAAAATCCCTGAACAAATCAAAAACACCCCTAACTTTGGCCAGAAATCCAATTCCCGCTAACTTACCCCTAATAGCCGTCACCAAAAGTCCCTGCCAGTGAAGAGCCATGCAGAATTCCACTAACCAATCCACTGGGATAGGCCAAAGGAAAGAGTACCCCCTGCTCAAATGAAAACTGTCAAATTCCCTACCTGCTCTCAAATAGGGGTTTCTTGTGCTGGTGGCAAGGGACAACATTATGGCCTTCTCAGCTTCAAACTGCCAAGTTCCCACAGTGCCACAGGCATTGGCTCTAGTCAAAGCCTGGCCAAAGGGGCCAACTCCCGAAAACGTGACATGTGGTGGTGAGAGACGCCATCCACCATGCCATTGTCCAGATCAGGAACATGGTGAGCAAGAAAAGGCATATTAAATTTAAGGCACTGAGTTACAATAGCATGTACCAAAACCATCACTCTAGCACTCCTAGAAGTAAGAAAGTTAATAACGTGCACCTTGTTATCGCACCAAAAATGCACCACAGAGTTAGCCAACTCAGCTGCCCACAGATGCACAGCAACCACTATAGGAAAAAACTGCAAAAGGTCAGATCTCTAATGATGCCTGCCTCAGCCCAGGCCACCGGCCATGCCTCCGCACACCAGCTATCCCAAAAAATAACCCCAAAACCTAAAGCCCCAGAGGCATTGAACTTACAGCTCCGCCACCGATAATAAACAAAAAGACACCCCATTAAACTGATCCAAAAATTGCGACCAAACTAGCAAATCATCCCTCATGTCCGTGATAATTCTAACCTGATGATGAGGCCTGATGAGGCCGTTCATCAGGTCACAAATCCTCTGCAAAAATGCTCTGCCAGGTGCTATGACCCTGCACACAAAATTTAAATGCCCTACCAATCCCTGAAACTCCCTGAGGGTCACCTTCCTAGCATCCCTCATGCTAACAACCCTACATTTCAACTCCCCTAATTTGTCTGCCGGTAAACGACAAGCCTGTGCAACGGAGTCAAGCTCAATACCCAAAAAGGTGAGCACAGGCAAAGGGTCCTCAGTTTTTTTCCCTGGCCAAAGGCACCCGTAACTCCTCTGTCAGGTGCCCAAATGCAGCCATAAGCTGCCTACACTGCTGTGAGCCAGCAGGACCAGCAAAAAGAAAATCATCAAGGTAATGCACTACTGCACTAGAGCCAGCTCGCCTCCTGAGAGCCCACTCAAGGAATGTACTAAAGCGTTCAAAAGCTAACACAAAATAGAACATCCCATGGGCAGAGCTCAATCTACATAAAACAAACCCTTAAACGAAAACCAAAACTGACTTGATATCACACTTACCCATGAGAGCGCCTTAGCCAAACCGCCAAACCCTGACAACTGTGCTGTCAAAGGAAGCATAATGTACCTAACACAAATGCTCAGGAATAGCATCATTCACCAACTACCCCCTAGGGTAAGACAGGTGATGAATGAGGCGATATTGTCCAGGATTTTCTTAGGAATGATGCCCAAAGGGGATACCCTTAAAGTGGGTATAGGAGGGTAATCAAATGGACCCAAGACCCATCCCTCAGCTATCTCCTTATCTATTTTCTCCTGCACCACTGTCTCCATTCCAACTATCGACTTCAGATTCCCTGTCATGTAGGGCCTATGCTCCCCCACAACTGGAATCCTAAAACCATAACGAAAACCTTCCCCCAAGTAAACTGCATCTGCCTGATTAGGATACTGATGGAGCAAATGCAAAAGCCACTGAATATTATTCGGGGTGGGACCCCTTATCGGAAGGCTGCCCTCCAGATCCAGGCTTTTCCCTCTTCTGAAAACCCTTAAACCCCCAGGCTCTGGAGCAGCTGGTAAAAGGATGGGAGCCTGCGCAGATGGAACACTCACGTCTAAGTTTACACAGGTTCCTGTAGCAAATGGCCTTAGTGCTGAACTCCCAACAGAGCAGGCGGGGTTGAACCCCCTGCCCCATGGACCTACAGGAAGGCACCACATTGGCAGACTTACCCAGTAAATGCCCGCTATCTGCCCTATCCCCCTGCACGGGTTGAGCTGCAGTCATGAACTGTAACCACAATTCTGAGTCTTTTCTGTCCCACTGTAGGTTTACATCCACTGCCGCTCTCATCCTAAAAGATTCATCGTAGGCCAGCCATGCTATGCCATGAATTCCGTATGTGCCCTAAAAATTATCTCCAGGTTTTTCACCAAAGCTGCTGCCCTCATAGGGTGGCACTGAATCATCACCCTGATGTAAATTAAAAATCCTGCCATCCAATTACCCCAGGTCATGTCGACTTTTCCTTTTAAATTCCTCATTGTCTCTCTCCTCCTGTCTATCCTTTTCCTTCTACTTGCGCTTTCGGTATAACAGGGAAAACACATCTATCTATTCTCTCTTGCAAATACGTTCCCTTATTGCCAACAAGACGTGAGCACCCAGAGGAGCTGACATCTCTCCAAATGGAACTATGCCAGCCTGAACAGAAGACAACGGATCGGCAGTGAGATGGGCCACCCTTGCAGCAGGAGTGCCCAGGAGGGTCCAAACCCACCTACAAGCATCACACATAGGCTGCTGCTGGGCAGAAGGAGAAACAACCCATCCATAACAAGCAGGAACCGCCCCTGAACGTGCCAGGTAAGGCCACCCCTGAGCAGCTCCCCATGGCATAGCCCAAGGCCCCATCCCAGGCCACCCAGGCATTCCCCACACATTATCTGGAGCAGTGGACTCACCAAAACCTGGTTGAGCTACAGCAGCCTCCACTGTCTGACTCCCTACAGCTACTGACTCTGCCTCAGGTGCTAAATACACAGGTGCAAACTGGCCCGATGAGCCCTCAAGTTAGGCTAAGTGATCTAAAACAGAATTCCAATCATCATCATACTGACCCTTTCTTATCCTGTTTACCTCTAGCCACTTTAGCCTTCTTCCTCATAGTCTCCTGAGGTTGCCTGTTCCACCTCTCCAGAGACTCAATACAGGCCAACACTGAAGCCATGTGAGGCCCCTCATCCTCAGAGTATGACGACTCCTGGGGTGGAGGAGGTGGCCCCTGAGCTGGCTGCTTCAAGGCCTTCCCCTTTTCCTTAGAGCCACCTGTGCCCTTCTTGGGGAAGCATGGTGCCACTAACCTGGCATACCCTTAAGGGAAAATGACAGACCTGCCCAAAATGGCCACCTTCGGAAAAGCCCTCCCAAAACGGCCACCTGTAAATAACCTTCCTAAGATGGCACCAACAAACGACCTTCCCAAAATGGCCACCTGCAAATGACCTACCCAAAATAGCTGCCCTACTGACCTACCCAAAATGGCCACCTGCAAATGACCTACCCAAAATGGCCTCCCTAGTAATGACCTTCCCAAAATGTCCACCTAGACAACCCCCCCAAAATGGCTGTCACAAAATGTCCACCACACACAAGGCTGCAAACGAGGCCACCCGCCAAAAAGGCCACATAATGGCCACCGGGCCAAAGAAAGGCCCAGTCATACAGCAGCCCACTGCCCGTGAGGCAGCAAACTGGCTACCACAAAATGGCTACCGCCCATGAGGCAGCAGAAGGATCACCCTGCCAAAAATGGCCACCCTATCAAAGAAAGGCCGTGAAAAGCCACCAGGCTAAAGAATGGCCAGCCGCTCAGCCCCTAGACCCAGTCACTCCAGGCACCAGGCCAAAGAAAGTCCCAGCCACTCAACCCCTGGGCTGAAGAAAGGCCTAATGAACTCCAAACACTCGCGGGCCCACAAAAGCCCACCAACAATGCCGGCGGCCTCACAACACTGATGCTGCCGCCATGCTGCTGCAGCCACTGTTCTCCAGCCAATGCCATGCCACCGCAGCCTCTGTTCTCCTGCCAAGCCACTGCCGCCGAGATCCGTGTGCTGTAAGCCACGCTGCCACAGCCTCTCTTCTCCTGCTGAGCTCTCTCCTCCATCCCACGTGCAATGAAGCAGGCCCCCAGCCAACCCAGGCCCGGCATCACCCAATGTGATGAGAAAGAGGCCGAGGGAGGGCGGAGCAGGGCTTAAATAGCCACCCTGCCCCGTCCCCTGTGTGACGTGGCATGCGTGGCCACACCACCATCGAAAAGGGAGGGCTTTGAAGCCATTGCCAGAGCCCTTGGGGTTTGTTGATGGTTGGAACCGTCTATGTGCATTTTTGGATTCTTAATTTTTTTTTAAAAAAAATCCTCAATCTAAAAGATAGCCCAGTGTTCCAAATGGAAGACAGAAAGTGTAGCAGAAGAAAGAGACATCAAGGAACAAAAGAAAGAAAGAAAAACATGGAACACTGCAACTGAAGCATGCAAGTGCAGACTTCATACTTTAAAAAAGTGATCCCAAGCCTATTGAGGAGGCCCACTTTATTATTATTATGTAGTTTTTGCAGTTATGGAACTGTGCCATCTGAAATGTTCCAGGATGTGCCTTATAGGAATTCCACAGCATAGTGGTTACATCCACAGTATATATTTAAAGCACTCTTATGCAGGGCTGGCTCCAAAGGGTGGCCAGGTGAGGCCCTGTCTGAGGGCCCCGCAGTCCACAGGGGCCCCTGAAGGGTCCCTCGTTATGGTGGTGGAGTAGTGCTCCACTTCCGCAGCAGGCTTCGCCAGCCCGCTCGCAGGCCCGCCCACACCTGCTCATGCCTGCTCACTCTCTCTCTCCCGCACCCACCCGCTCAACCTCCACCCCCGCCCATTCCCTCACTCGCACTCCCCTGCCTGCTCACCCTCCCCCTGCCTGCTCTCTCACTCGCCCTCTCCCCTGCTTGCTTGCCCTCTCCCCGCCCCCGCTCGCTCGCTGTTCTGCCCCCTGTTCTCTCCCTCACTTACCCTCCCCCCACTCCCCCTGCCCTCTTGCCTTCCCCATCTGCTCGCTCGCTCGCCTGTCCCCCTGCCCGCTCACCCTTCCCCCACCCCCTGCTCACTCGCTTGCCCACTGTCCCGTCCCCTCACCCTCCCAACCTCTTGCTCCTCCACCCGCCTGGTAGGTAGGTGGGGCATGCAGGTGTGCAGGTGCCAGGGCCCAGGGCAGGCTGGTGCCCAAGGGCCCTGGCATGCCTGGGGCCAGCCCTGGTCTTATTTATTTATTTAATTAATTAATTTATATCCCACCTTTCCTCCCAGCAGGAGCCCAGGGCGGCAAACAAAAGCAATAAAAACACTTTAAAACATCATAAAAACAAACCTTAAAATACATTAAAACAAAACAACTTTAAAAACATTCTTTAAAAAAGCTTTAAAAACATCTTAAATAAAAAGAGTTTAAAAAACATATTGTTTAGAAAAAATGTTTTTTAAAAAAATGATAACAGTCATGGCTTCCCCCAAAGAGTCCTGGGAACTGTAGTTTGTAAGCGTGTTGAGAGTTTTTAGGAGACCCCTAACTACAGTTCCCAGGATTCTTTGGGGAAGCCATGACTGTTAAAAGGCCCCTCCAGACATCCCTTTTATTGCACATTCATGATGATTTGTGCTCATGATGGGGTCATACATGATGCCACTTTCAATACTGTTTGTGCCTGCAGAGGTTTTGGGGTGATCATGCTGCTTCATTTCCAATCAGTGCATACCCTGTAACTTCCTGCTGAAATCCATAACTTTTTATATTACAGATGTTCTGTTTTATTTTTGTCCTGCTTTTGTTGTGCTGTAGCCCCTCTGGACCGCATTGGGGAACATCACAGAGCAAACTAAAGCAGAATAAATCCATCACTAATGCACTATTATTGTTTCAAGATCAAGAACATGTTGCAGAATACACCCGCAATATAACATCAGTCTTGAGAGGCCCAAAGTGATATAAGAGTGCTTTAAATGTGTGGTGGTGGATGAGTCTGAATTGTCTGAATCTACCCTAAGATCAGCGGAAATGTATTTCTTTGTGGACTTTTAGTCAGGTTGTTGAGATGTGGGTTTTTGTGGGTGCATATTATTGTATTTTTTAAAGCATTTCACACTTTAAGTTTAGCAGTTTCCCTGTGAATGGATTTTGGTACCTCTCTTTGATGTGAGTACACTACCTTTTTCTGCGCATGCCAGTTTTGAGCAGCCCCACAGGTCTGAGTCTTTATTCAAGCAAAATGGCTATAAATCACTGTGTGCTAATATTGAATTTATATCAGCAATAGGGAGTACAAATTCTGAACATCAGCTATGAAGTATTTTTACCTTATATTAAATGGAGCCTCTAAACTTGAACTTACACCAGATAATATATCTCCCATATGGAGGCTATTTGTCAACACAAAAGTTTGGATGATGGAAATAAAGATACAAGGAGCAGTCTTAGGGTGCCTCCAGACTGTCATTATTTTGTAGAAGGAATTCAAGCACATCCTGGAAAAGCTTAGGCTTGCCCCATTGAAGTGAATTAAAGCACTCTCTCACCCTAGCACAACAAATCCATTTTAAAACACAACACAGACTTTGTCATTAGGAAAGTGATGGAGAAATGTTTTGGATGAACGAATTATTAAAGGGAAGACATATAAACATCCTGTAAGCAAATCAGGATGACTGATTGTCGTATAACTTCCCTTCAAGCAGATCAGAACAAATGCTCAATAAAGACCGGACCCAGGCTGCATTCAGACATGGGGTTTATTGCATTACAGTAGGGCCCCGCTTTACAGCGTTCCGCATTACGGCGTTCCGCTGATGTGGCGGCTTTCAAGCAGGGGAAATTCCCCGTATTAAAGCTGATTTTGACGTTTTGCGACTTTTGCGACGTTTTGTGATGTTTTCACATCATTTTTTCACGACGCGGCCCATTATAGTCTATGGGGCCCCGCTTTACAGTGAGGGCCTGGTCCCTAACCCGCCGTATTAGCTGGGCCCTACTGTAGTTTGATTGTAATGATAGTGCTTCTGTCCTGATTTCTGACATTCGCACTGTAGGACCCTGTTGCCTTAAGGAACTGTGGCTTTTTGACTAATATAGTACCATGTCACACTAAGGCCACATTCACACCATACATTTATTTCACTATTATTCCATTTTAAATAGTCATGGCTTCCTCCAAAGATTCCTGGAAACGGTAGTTTGTGAAGGGTGCTGAGAGTTGTTATGAGATTCCTTTTCTCCTAATAGAACTAAAACTGCCTAAGTGGTTTAACAGTCAACCCGGAGGACTCTGAGAATTGTGGCTTCATGAAGGGAATAGGGGTCTCCTAACAACTTTCAGCACCCTTCACCAAACTACACTTCCCAGGATTCTTTGGGGGAAGCCATCACTGTCTAAAGTGGAATAATAGTGGAATAAATGTATAGTGTGAACAGGGCCGGCTCCAGACATGCCAGGGCCTTTGGGCACCAGCTTGCCCCGGGCCCCTGTGCGTGCATGCATGCTCACATACACCCATATGCACAAACATGCGCCTACCTGTCTTGCAGGGAGGGAGCTTCTTCCACCCGCCCATGTGATGGCTCCATCTCGCCTGTCTTTTGCTGCTGCGTGGGCTGCTGCGCACCCGCACATCACTGCCATCAATCAAGAAGGTGCTGGAGGCTTCAGCCTTTTAGGGAAACCTTGGCCGCCATCTTGGTTAATGGCAGTCCTGCGCACGCAGCCCATGCAGCCTCAAAAGATAGGAGAGACAGGCGGGTGGAAGAAACTCCCTCTCTGCGATATGCGGCAGCTACTCTGCCATGGATCACGGAAAGGAAGCACTACTCCTTCCCCATCCTATTGAGAGGCCCCTCAGGGGACTCTGTGGCTCCAGGGGCCCTCAGCCAGGGCCCGACCTGGACACCCTTTGGGACCAGCCCTGAGTGTGACTATGGTCTTAGGCTGCACTCGGACATGGGGTTTATTGTGTTAATTTTACTGATTATAATGGTAGCACTTCTGTCCCAATTCCTTCACGCTGCAGTACCTGTTGCGTTAAGGAACTGTGGCTTTTTGACCGATATATTGCCATGTCCTGCTAAATTTCATTCACACCAGTGCGCATGGTGTGACATAACACTGAACACCACTGGACATGTTGCTATTCCTCCACCCTTTCCACACATGCACACTTCTGTTTCCCTATGATTCACTTATGAAAACGGTGTGAAGAACTGTATGCTGCCCAATATTTTGTCACTTTATTCCCATGATTTTCTGGGTTAATGGGGTTGCAAATTTATTTTTTCTGGAAGCAATTAACGTGGAAATGAGCGCGAAACTCCCACTATATTCCACTAGATTTCCAGAAGTGATTTTTACGTGAAAGATCAAATAAAATGCAGAAATTATCAGGTAAGGAAATGGTGGGGAAATGGAATAAACTGCTGTCTGAATGCAGCCATGGTCAAATCACTACGCAAGTGGCAAGCAAAATAGGATGAATGCTCAATAAACAGGTCATCTCTCCTCAGTTCACCTTCCTAGTTCCATCTGCTGTAACTTGCAGCAACTCTACCCAAGTCTCTTTTGCTGGGGATGCCAGGGGTTGAACATGGGATCTTATATATACAAGGTATATATATATACAAAGTATAATATATACAAGGTACATGGGGTTTTTACCTCTGAACTTTGGCCTCTCCCAAATTGTTTGCCTCCCTGTTGTCTTAGTACTTTGATTAATGGGCCATGTTAATAATAATTATTTGCTACCCGCCTATAGTTATTATTAACTGTAGCCAACTGTACAAGATTAAGAGTCGCATGCATCAGTACCACCACCAGCATGTTGTCTCCAGAAGGTTGCCTGTGGTGTAATGGTTAGGGTGTTGGAGTATGATTTGGGAAACAAGGGTTTGAATCCCCACTCAGCCATGAAGCTCACTGGATGACCTTGGGCCTGTTACTGTTTCTCAGCCTAATCTATCTCACAGGGTTGTTGTGAGGATAAAATGGGGAGGGGAGAACCATGCACATCACCTTGAGCTCCTGAGAGGAAAGGTGGGATATAAATGTAAGAAATAAATAAATAAATTAGAGAATGTGGGACCCAGGCTGAAAAAGGTTTACCAACTCCGGCTTGCATACATGACCAGTTACATTTGACCTACCAATTAGTATGCAAAAACATGTTGACCACATCACTTCTATGCTGTATAGAGGCCATAGAAACTGATGTACCTCTGACATCATTGAAGAGGTTTTGAATTTGCCTTTTGCCATGACTTACCCAAATGTACGTCATGTCCCAGTGTCTGTCTACTCAAATAGATGAAACAATGAGATTCAAAGGCAGGCATATTAAATAGGATTTGAAATTGCACTATTCAAGAGCAACATAATGGCTTGCAAACATATTTGAGAGTCAGAGCCATGGCTGGCACCTTAAAGATTTTGCTTATAAATATGGAGATAGTCATGTTGCAGAGAGAAGATAGTTGGCAATAAGCTCCTCCCATGGCATTGATCATCTGGAGTGTGTATGAGAATGAATGGCAGGTTCTTTCTCTCTTAGACTCCTTGCTTATGACAAACCATACTGAAACTGAAAACAGTTTGTAGGGAGAGAGAAAGGTTGCATATGTGCAAACGTTGTTGTTGTTGTTATATTTATATCCCACCCTTCTTCCCAGCAGGAGCCCAGTGCATGAGTTACGTGCTCACTGAACTGCCAGCAATGTCTTCTATATTATTGTGCACAAAAATGCAGATTTTTCTCTAAATCTGTTGTCCTTAAAGTTTAGAGTGCTGAATCTGCTATCAGCTGCTCCAGTCATCACAAATTACGCATTCCACTGTGACGTGTTTTTCTTTGAAATACAATCTATTGACTTTGTTCCAGCTGGGTTTTAATTAGCTTTTTGAATAGCCAAAGGTATTAAGCTTCAAGAGTTTGAGAAAATGATTGCATTCTTTAACCTTTAAGGTTCCTATTTGTCCCTTTCAGCTACAGATTTAAAGCTACCCTCCTTTTGTATAACCAAATGATGCCACTCTAAAACAATGTGGAGAGCATTATTAATAACCATCAATCATGAAGTGCATGTTCAAGGTTTCGTTACTTTAGCAGCACCCAGTCACCTCAATGATTAATATCCAATTATAAGTAATGGGTATTGGCCTTAAATTTTTCAACATCATCCTGAATTCCTTGAAAGAAAGCACATGGTAAGTTCTGCAGGCCTGTATTATTTTTAGCCATATACCTGCAACCATTTTTACCCAACTGCAGAAATCACTTTTTATAGTCCTTGTTATTTCTTCCATCTTCAGTTAATAAATGCTGGCACCTTTACACACACACACGCACACACACTTATTGTGTTCATCTAGACTCTTCATCCCTTCCCCTTCTGAAGAGTGGCCAATGAGGAGGAAAATTATAGCACACCTTTGACAGTGCCACTGTTCAAGCTGTGTCTGATGGTTTTAAAATACACATTTTTAAATGAGCGTGACATGATAGAAGTTCATTTATGTTACATTCGCATCACCTATTATTGTGACATGAGAGTGGTTTATAGAATCATAAATGCTGTAGAGAGGGTAAACAGAAAAATCCTCTCAAAAGACTAGAACTCAGTGATGCAATGAAATTGACTGGCATTTGGGACATACAAAAGAAAGCATTTCCTTATGCTCCATACACTTTTGTGAACTGCCACAAATTGGGTGGTGGTAAGCAGCATAAACCTTTCGGAGATTACAATTCAGAGAACAGAGAACACACAATGCAGGTTACACATCACAGGGTTTGGCCTTATGGGCATAGGCTCTTTTCAGAAGACCACACCAACATGTGGAGATCTAGGTTAGGGCTAGACCCTCCAGGTAGTTCTTCTGTTCTGCACTGTAATATGGACAGGGCTTTAAATGGCTTTAAACATGATGACAAATTCATAAGGATAGGTCTTATGAATGGCAGCCATAATATTTATTTATTTATTTATTTTATTGTAATTGTATACCGCCCCATAGCCGAAGCTCTCTGAGCAGTTTACAGTAACTAAAAACATTAAGAACAAATATACAAATTTAAAACACATCTTTTAAAAACAATTTAAAACACAATTTAAAAATTTAAAACAATTTAAAAAATGTTCAGAGGTGCTTATCATCTGCTGTCTCCATCATGCCCTGCCTTGTGAACTTCCCAGGAACCTCTGGTTTGTTACTGTTGCTGACCAAGTGCTGAATTAGATAGACTTTAGTCTCTGTTCCACAAAGCAATTCTTAGGGCCTCATGAAAGCTGTCTTCATTCTGTCTTCAATCCAAGGACCTCCTTTGAATCTTGTTTTTAGTACTTTTTTCACAGCTAATTTGTTCCAATGAACACAGAGATAATTGGGATGAGTTCTTTTGTAAAAAAGCAAATTGCCTTTTTGTGTATCATGCAGCAACTTATTTTACTTCGCATCACAAAGGGATTTCCTTTGTGCACTACCTCTAGGAAATTATTGTTATAAATCCTGTCTGTGGCACATTTGGTGTGTTTTATTATCCTTCTCTTGATCACCCTCACAACAATGTCAAGAGTCTACTTAGTGTTAGATGAAGTTTATAAATGAGGAACTGAGATAGGGAGATGCCCAGTAGACCATCTGCTGAGTTCTTGCCTATATGAGGAGTTGATCCCAGGCCTCCACACCAACTTCCAACACTATGGCACAGGGGTAGTCAACATAGTGTTTTCCAGATATTGGTCAGTTATAACTCTCAGTATCTCTGAATTATTGGCCATGCTGGCTGGGGCTGATGGGCTCCAATGATATCTGGAGGGCACTATGTTGGCTAACTCTACAGCAGCTATTTCTTCTAAAAACAGTGGGGACTGAGAGTTCCTCGCCTAAGCGTGTGTTTTAGTCACAACAGTCCATGTCTCTGCTTTTGCTGCTATGGCTTAAGCCAGGCTATCATGGTTTTGAAGGTATTCAATTCTTATTTTCTCAATGTCCTCTGCAGCAAAAAGAAGAAAAGCAAACTGATCCAGTGTGTACCCTTCTATAAAAATTTTTGGTTGCCAAAAGTCCTGATTTTGTAAGTCCTGAACATCAACAACATGGGAAATGTCCTGAAGTTGTACGAAAAAACAATGGATTTCACATCTCTTTAGAAACATACACTGTGTGCTTTGAAAGATGGCACACTTCCTGCTCATGAGCAGTGGCATGGTACCATTGCTAAATCTTTTGCTTTGAAATGGTCAACTGCCTTCGCCTGCTAAATTGGCAGCTGAAAAATGCTTTGATTAAAGTTTCAGGCTTCTGTCTGCGAATTGTAAATAATATTTAAAACTGGTGCTTGATATTACCACTTACATTGTGTCCCTGCTAACACAACTAGACTTCCTTATGAAAGCCCAGCTTCTTAAAGAGAATGTTCTTAAATGCCTGAAGCAAAACTAATGTAAGCCTGCCATGGAAAGTTCCCTGTGTTCTTCTACTTTATCCTAGTCTTTCTAAGTCATCATCCATATCCATATCATTCAGGACTGATTTGCCCTGGATTTTTGTGGTGGCTTGTGTAAAAATGCTCCTGATTCCTACCTGTCATTACTCCCAAGTGGCTTCTGTGGCTAGGAGTGCTTATGCCCAGTTTAAGCTGTTTCACCAGCTATGGCTGTTCCTTGCCTGGGAAAACCTAGAAAACTGGTGGCCTCCTGCTTGGACCACTGGAATGCACTCTATGTGGGGCTGCCCTTGAACATGGTCCAGAAGCTGCAGCTAGTGCAGAATGTAGCTGCTGAGTTGGTGAATGAGGCAGCTTGATGGGACCATGTGTCACCAGTTCTGAAAGCACTGCAGTGGCTGCCAGTGAGCTACCTGCCCAATTAAAAATGTTAATAGTAATAGCACACAAAGACCTACACAGCTTGGGATCCAAGTACCTAAATGACTCCTGCCCAGTATCAACCATTTTGGGTCCTACAATCATCAGAAGAGGCCCAGTTGGTGCTGCTGCTACTGGGTGCTGCCCGATTGGTACTGACCTATGACAGGACCTTCTCAGTGACAGAACCTCACTTGTGGATACCCCCCTGGTGAGGCATGTCTGCCTCCCTCCTTCATTGTTAATATTCAAGAGGAATTTTAAAACATTCCTGTTCACCCAGACACTTGATGGAAGAAATACACTGTTCCTGACAACGTTTGCCTTCTGGAAAACACACTTCAAGCAATCAAGTGATTTGCCCACAACTTGTCTATGATCAGAAGCACATCCAACACTGCTCAGGTGCATCCTGCAGTTATGGTTAACTTCCTTCTGCAATTAACTGTTGCCTGAAGGGGAGAGTGGGGCTGTGCCTGTTGGCTCCTCTCCTCACCATCTATATGTTGTTAGGCACCTATGATGAAGGGAACCTGTTCTGCACATATAGGCTCTAGGGATGGGTGAAACTGCCCATTTTGGTTTCTCCCAGTTTCTCATTTTTTTCCATCTTAAGTTCAGTTCTCCACATTTCCACATCAGTTTGCAATTTTTAAGAAAGCCTTCATGAAAATTCATCAACATTTTAGTGCAATTTTCTTCTAAAATACATGCATTTGTATACAATTTTGCCTAATATATACATTTTTGTAAAGCAATTTCCCCCCAATATAATACATTTTTGTATGTTTTTCCCCCTCATGTATGCATTTTTATGCACACTTTACACGTTGCTTGGCTGGCGAACTGCACTGCAAAATTTGGAGAAGTGTGAATTTTGAAGGATAGCTGTTTGCGTATTATTTCAGAGAGAGCAAATTAGGCAGCTTTGCCTTTGAATGCAAACTGAACCAAATTTATCCTCCATTCCTAGTAGGTTCCCTTGTGATTTAGTACTCTGCCCCCCCTTTTACAAATGGGCTTCCAACATGTGGACGGTGGAGTCTATGGCCAACAGGCAGGGCCTCACAGTCCTTCCCATGCAACTGTTAATCATGTGCAGGATAGTAATAACATTTTGGGCAGACAGCACAATAGATAGCCAGCAGTGTTCAATCAATTATGTTTATATCCTGATCTTTTTATCCTAAAACAGCTTACATGAGGTCTCCCAACAGTGATAAGGTCCACACCAGCTTAGCATCATGAGAACCTAGGAATTGTCGTGCCAGATGGATCAAGCCAAAGATCCATCTAATCCAGTATTCTCCTTTCAAGAGCAGTGGTTTAGATGCCTCTCAGAAACTCACCAGCAGGACATGAAGGCTACAGATATTCTCTGTTCTTTGTCCCCAATACCAGCTATTCAGTGCTATAATATCTCTGAATATGGAGGGCATATTTATTTGTTTATTGTTCTGAATATGGAGCACCTATGTCACTATCATCTGTGAATTTGCATAATCATGTTTTAAAGATGCTTAAGCTAGTGATTATCACCAAATCTTGTGGTGGGGAATCCTGAAAGTTAGCATTTGTACAGCATCAGGTACTCCCTACACAATTCATTAGCAATTTGAATTACTATTCTATATAGTTCTCTAGGGAATTGGACCTGCAGAGCATATACATCTCATTTTGGTTTCCTAAGTAGTAACCTTGGAACTTGCCTCTCTACCCCCAGTTGTGCAGTAGTTATACTGGTATTGATTGACATCACTTATTCCACCCAAACTTGCCTATTCTCACTTCCAACTCTGTTCTGTTTTTACTTGGGAGATTGATCCAAGCTGTTCAGAAAAATTCAAAGCTAATGAGTGTCACGCTTTGCTGCTACCCCTTATGCTGAAGCACAGCAAAAAGAATCTGTTTAGCCATCCTTATAAATGCTAATGAATTCTGGCAGATGATGCTCTCATTTTAATACAGGTATATTGTTAAATGTTGGTTCCCTGAGCCCTGCCTGTACAATTTTTATATGTCTTTGTAATAATAAAAAAATAGTAAACCTGCTGGCGCGTCGTAAGAATTTATTTATTTATTTATATATATACTGCCCCATAGCCAAAGCTCTCTGGGCGGTTTCCAGTAACTAAAGGTTTACAGTAACTAAAGAAAGCTTGGGGTGCTAGGGATCCAGCGAGTCCTTGTAACTATATGTCATAAACTATTACATGAAAGGACTAAAGCCTATTTCTTCCTGCTATTTGCAAAGGAGCAACATGGAATAAAATTCAAATGTGAAGTTCAGATTCGTAATCACTTTCCAAGATAAAAGCTAAGCAGAGTCAGGACAGGAAGAGGAACAAAATTATCTAAGTGTCGTAGCATAGTCTTTTGGTCTGAGTCCCTTGGCTAGCTGCAGGTTTGAGGGTCCTCAGCAAGGTGGACCTCCAGCCACCATTTTAAATTTTCCTCAGTGGCCCAGAGAGACACTACATCAAGCAATTCAGAGCACTGTGGGAAATTGAAAATGGCAAGAGGCTCCCAGCCCAAGCCACCTGCTATAGGAGATGGTCTCTAAATCCAGTGAACAAGATACCGTGTCTTGATGCTGGCATTGTTGCATTCTATCCCTGTTTATTTAAAATATTTATACCCCTCCTTTCCATTGTGCAAGCTAGAATTTGGCTAAATGCCAAGTATAACATAAACCTGACCCTGCTATAAGCTGATGTGGACTGGAGGCTCCTCCATAAAAATCTTGAAGTGCTACCCTCAGAAGGCATTTAGATATATATTATATCTAAATATATAAAAATGAACCCGGGATTCGTTGGCTACCCTGAAAGTATTTGCATTGAAAGGCAAGACAAAAATGGATTAAATGGAGAGATAAATAAATGGGAATGAAATGCAAAAACATACAGTCTGTGACAATTTACATAAAGCTTAATTGTATGCAAAGGGATCACAGTGGCAGTAGCTGTTGGTGTGACAATCGACTGAGCTTTGATTGCTTTAAAAGAGGATTAGACAAATTCATGGAGGATAAGGCTGTCAATGGATACTATCCATGGTTATGTTCTCTCCACTGTCAGAGGAAGTATCAATCTGTATACCAGTTGCTAAGCCTGACAAGTGGGGAGAGTGTAGTTGCACCCAGGTCCTTTGCAGGCTTCAATTGGCATCCAGTTAGCATGAAACAGTTGATTGGTTTATGTTTGTTGTTTTCTATTTGCAACCATTTGTGAAACATTTTGATTCTCACTGTGAGTAACCATTGTTATGATATAGGTAAATAAGGGTCAAAGAAAGGTGAAGCTGCTGAATCTTTATGTGCTACAACGCAATACATTGTGTGACATCACCTCGGAGTCTCTCCACACTGGCCCCATCGCAGCGTGCAGAGATGCAAATTACAACAATGTCACATTACATCTGGAGTAGCCAAAATTGTGCCCTCCAGATATTGTTGGATTACATGACTCCCATCAGTCCTAGCCTGCATGGCCAATTGTCATGGATTATGGCAGTTGTAGAGTCCAACAACATCTAGAGGGCACCATGCTGGCTACCCTTGCATTCCATGATGCATTGTAGTACAGGTTGCAAGAGAGGGATGGCAAACAGATGGAGTGTTGGTACTTATGTGACCTTTATGATATCTACCTCCAGCCTAAGGACCCGGAACCTGGGGCAATTCATGGCCTAATGCATGTCCAGGTATGCTGCCTTAAATCCACTTATATGCAACTATTTTTGAAGACTTAATTATGTTAATGCTTCTTATTTACTTTTGGAATATGCCTTATAAATATATAACAAACTTTTTTGTGCTACCTAGACAGTAGAAGCTTCATTTTCTTTTTGGTAGAATGTTTCAGTTGCAGTTTTTGGAGTACAATAACATCCTAATTCTTTTCTTAAGATTCCTCATTCCTTTCTTAAATGTGTGGAGGCCCTTTACGCAGCCTTTATTGATTTCAAGTCAGCCTGTGACCTCATACCAAGGGACAGGCTTTGGGAAAAATTCGAGGCCACCAACATCAACAGGCGTTTGTTAGCACTTATACATAGGGTTGCCATATTCCAGTTCCACAAATCCGGGTAGGCTAATTTGCATATTATGCAAATTATTTGCATATTAATATTTGGATTATCCAGTTGTTTTGTTTTTGTGCCTAGAAATTACCACCAAAAACTGGGGAAAGATGTGAGAAATCTTTTTTTTAAAAGCAACATTCTCAGCCTTAAATGCCTAGACTCTAGTTTCCAACGCTATGGAATATTGATTGATTGATTAAACAGAGCTCAGCACAGCTTACAAATATAATAAAAACAATAAAAATACACAATATAAAAACATGGGTGGAGAAAAACAAGAAGCCAAAATGTTAGGAAAAGGAGTATTTCACACCACATGCTCAGTTTTAAATACTGTTGCAGCAAGTTTTACAAGTTCCTCCAGTATTCCACTGGTGCAGGCACTCAGACATTCAAAGTATCTGTATGTTTCTTAGGTTTTAAAAAAGCAGAGCTTTGCTTAAAATTTCTTCTGCCTTTGATCAACCACATCTACACAGTTTCCACCTCCATACTCAAAATGAAACTGGGCCTGGAAGTGTGCAACAATCCGACACATACTTTGCTAATTAGATTACCAATGCCAGGATGTCTGTCTTATCGACTACTCTTCTGCTCTCCCCCCCCCCCCGGGCATCATGAAAGACCCAGTCCTGGGCTCAGAAAGAAAATAAATATCTGGTCCTCTTCAAAGTACTCATAAGCCTCTTGTTTTAATTAAAATAATAATTATAAATTCTTGCTCTTATCACTAATGGGAGTTAATTACCTTGCATATGGCTGCTGTTGCTTCTATGGCTGTAACGGAGTGAGGTTAAAGATAAGTGAAATGCAAATAGGAAAAAAACAACACAAAAGGCAGTAACACTTTCCTAAATGTAATACCATACCAACCACAACAAGATTCCTATGAGTAAGGCAGAAAACTCAGCATCCCACAACCAGTCAGGATTCATAACCAGAAACCCAAACTAAAAAAATCCTAGCAGCCAGTCAGCCAAGGTCACAGAAATCCCCATGCAGCACAACCTGACCTGGAAACTGCAGTTAATGCAAAATGCTGCAGCACAATTGCTGACATGAGTGAGATCCTATCAGCACATAATACCTCTGCTCTGAAATCTGCATTGGTTGCTGATTTGCTACCAGGCCAAGTTCAAGCTGTGCTTTCCATGTTATGGGTGCCACATAGTACAGTACTTGTTCTGCTCTTGTAAGAAATCAGTCCTGTAAAGTGGCAGCACCTACGCTTTGGAACTCCTTGCCTATTGACATTAGGCAGACGTCTCTTTTCAGCACCTGCTAAAATCAGTTTTCTTGAGGCAAGCCTTTCCAGGCATGTGGAAGCTATTGTGTTTTTAAATCTGTTTTTAACTCATTGGTGGTTTTATTATTTTGAATGTTTTTAAGTATCTGTCCTTAACGCTTTTGCCAATAATTTTATTGTTTTAATTCTTTCTGTAAACCACTTTGAGATTTTTTACAATAAAGCGGTATATAGGGTTGCCATATTGCCCGGTTAGCCGGGTTTTACCCGGATTCTTTGCATGCCACCCGGTGCCCGGCTTGCTCCTTAGGTGGCCCGGATTCTCACCTTTAATTTAAAAAAAAAATTAAGTTTCTAGGTGGTCCGGTTCTGGAGATATAGAGAAAAATGTCAGCCGCCCCCGACTGTTAAATCTTTCTTTAAACAGTACTGTATACAGTACTATAGCACTTCGTAGCTTTAACCCCGCCTGTTCAGCATTGCAGCCAATCAGAGAAGCCAGGATGGTTTCAGTTTCATTGACCTGAGGCAGTGTCTAGAAAACAAAATAGTGGTCCCCCCCCCCGTTTATCTGAAAATCTCATAAATTGGGTAAGTATATACATTTCAGTTTCTTTTCCTCTTGTGTGCAGGAGTCAGATCTTGGGCAGTGTTTTGAAAACCTTCCCAATACTTGCTTTTTGTAAAAGCAATGCTAATCCCATATGTTGCTTATCACTTGAGGTTGCATTTCTGTCCCTGTTTGAGTAGGCCCCACTGAATTCACTGGGACTTGCTTCTGAATAAATAAACCTAGGATTGCACTATAAATATCTTTACAGTTTGTGTAAATAATAAATATATTTGATAGTCATGCTTATATAAATATTTCTTCATTTATCATATTTTTGGTTTTTGGTTAGGAATCCTGACTGGTTGTGAGATGCTTAGTTTTCTGCCTTACTCATAGAAATCTTGTGGTTGGTATGGTATTACATTTAGGAAAGTGATACTGCCTTTTGTGTTGTTTTTTTCCTATTTGCATTTCACTTATCTTTAACCTCACTCTGTTACAGCCATAGAAGCAGCAGCAGCATATGCAAGATAATTAACTCCCATTAGTGATAAGAGCAAGAATTTATAATTATTATTTCAATTAAAACAAGAGGCTTATCAATACTTTGAAGAGGACCAGATATTTATTTTCTTTCTGAACCCAGGACTGGGTCTTTAATGATGCCTGGGGGGGGGGAAGCAGGAGAGTAGTCGAAAAGACAGACATCCTGGCATTGGTAATCTAATTAGCAAGGTATGTGTGGGGTTGTTGCACACTTCCAGGCCCAGTTTCATTTTGAGGATGGAGGTGGAACCTGTGTAGATGTGGTTGATCAAAGGCAGAAGAAATTTTATGTTAAGCAAAGCTCTGCTTTTATAAAACCTAAGAAACATACAGATACTTTGAATGTCTGAGTGCCTGCACCAGTGGAATACTGGAGGAACTTGTAAAACTTGCTGCAACAGTATTTATAACTGAGCATGTGGTGTGAAAGACTCCTTTTCCTAACATTTTGGCTTCTTGTTTTTCTCCACCCACCACATCTTTGAAATATATCGTATATGGTTAACGGTACTGCTGCCCTGACTTACTGTATGTTTGTTGCTATTTTGTGTTTTTATTATGTTTTTATATTGATTGTGTATTTTTATTGTTTTTATTATATTTGTAAGCTGTGCTGAGCTCTGTTTTTAACAGCAGAAGGGCAGGATATAAATCCTCTTAATCAATCAATAAATACTCCATAGTGTTGGAAACTACAGTCTAGGCATTTAAGGCTGAAAATGTTGCTTTAAATAAAAAGATTTCTCACATCTTTCCCCAGTATTTGGTGGTAATTCCTTGGCACAAAAATGAAACAACTGGACAATCCAAATATTAATATGCAAATAATATGCATAATATGCAAATAATATACATAATATGCAAATAATTTACATAATATGCAAATTAGCCTGTCCGGATTTGTGGAACTGGAATATGGCAACCCTAGCGGTATATAAATGTTGTAAATAAAAATACATAAATAAATGTTGGAATCACTGTGGCCCTTGAGTTTCTTCCCACTTTTAGGAACCAAGGAATCTGCCTTATACTGATTCAGGCCATTTCGTACCATGATTTCTTAAATGCAACACCAGACCAACCACAACAAGATTCCTATGAGTAAGGCAGAAAACTAAGCATCTCACAACCAGTCAGGATTCCTAACCAAAAACCAAAAATATGATAAATGAAGAAATATTTATATAAGTATGACTATCAAATATATTTATTATTTACACAAACTGTGTAAATTTATTTATAGTGCAATCCTAGGTTTATTTATTCAGAAGCAAGTCCCAGTGTATTCAGTGGGGCTTACTCAAATAGGGACAGAAATGCAACCTCAAGTGATAAGCGACTTCATTCACACAATCCAAAATTCCAAATCATAAGACTCCATACACACACACGCACACACTGCAGATGTATAAATATATACAGCCCATATAACAGTTTATTGTCAAACCAGTTGGTCACTGCAGAAAAATCAGTATTAGTTTTTAAAAAATCAGTATTAGTTTCCTACAGAATAAAAACTGTAATACCTAAGTAAGCCCTGCCTACTTGCTTTAAAATAGGACTGGAGAGGGCGACAGAAAGAGTTAGAACACAAATGCAATTCTTTTTTACATTCACTCCAAAGTCCCACTGATTTTCAGCACATTCATAACCATGTCTACTCAAAAGTAAGTCCTATTCAATTCAATGGGATTTACTCTGCGCATATGGGATTAGCATTGCTTTTACAAAAGCAAGTATTGGGAAGGTTTTCAAAGCACTGCCCAGGATCTGACTCCTGCACACAAGAGGAAAAAAAACTGAAATGTATATACTTACCCAATTTATGAGATTTTCAGATAAATGGGGGGAAACCACCATTTTCTGGCATTGCAATGAGGTTTTCTAGAGTGACACTGTCTCAGGTCAACCAAATGCAACCCTGGCTTCACTGATTGGCTGCAATCCTGAACGAGCGGGGTTAAAGCTACAAAGTGCTATACAGTACTGTTTAAAGAAAGATTTAACAGTCGGGGGTGGCTGATGTTTTTATGTATATCTCGAGAACCGGAACACCTAGAAACTTTTTTTTTTAATTAAAGCTGAGAATCCGGGCCACCTAAGGGGCTAAACGGGCGCTGGGTGGCATGCAAAGAATCCAGGTAAAACCTGGCTAACCGGGCAATATGGCAACCCTACTTATACAGTGTTTATATGAAAACACCCAATTACGTATAAGATGCAACAACGCTGGCTACCTGTCTAGGCCTATTCCTACTTTTAAGGGAGTTAAACAGGGATGTATTTTAGCCCCTACATTGTTCAACTTTTTTATTAACTCCCTGGTAAAAAGTCTGCTGCTGGTTCCCTCCCATCAATCTGCTCTGTCAAACAGGTCTCTGTCTACTCTTCTCTATCCGGATGATGTAGTACTTCTGTCCCTTTCAAGTATTGGCCTGCAACGCTTGCTGAGGGTGCTTGCCAACTGTTGTAATAAAGAACTATTGGTAACCAACCACGATAAATTGAAGGTTGTGGTGTTCACCAGGAAGAGGGTGAAGCACTGATGGCAGTTAAACGGACTCCCAATTGAACAAGTAACATCTTACAGGTATTTAAGGGTAACTCTACATTCATCTGGAACATGGCATCTCCAAGCAAAAAATGCCACTGCCAATGCTCAGAGGAGCACGAAGGCTCTCCTTTGATTTTTCTATACTTAAGGAAGGCAATACGTTCCATCTGCTATACAAGTATTTGTTGCCAAAGTGATCACCCAATTGTTATATGGCTCTCAGATAAGTGTTTATGGCAAATATTCCCCCTTTGAAACTGTCCAAACTAAATTCCTGAGGACTATACTGGGCTCTCCATCCTGTGTCCCCAATACCACCCTACATCTCAAAGCAGGGCTCCCCTCGATAGAGGCCCACATATGGATGCTCAAGATGAAGTATTGGTTAAAAATGATGTTTATACCAGTGGGAGTGGCCCCTCTCACGCTGACTGACGTTTTTCAGTCAAAATGGAAGAAAACCCTAAGCACGAAACTTTTTAAGTTTAGGATTCTCCCCCACTGCTATTCTTCCGCTAGGCCTTACCAAAGCGAAGACGGCCATCCTCCAGCGAATTCTAGACACTGAACTTCAAAATCACTTCTCCCTAGCTGCTTCCAATCCCGGTTCTAGACTTAACACAGGGGCTTTTGCACCCGTGCACTATTTGGCTTCCCTCCCTACCCCCAGACTTAGAAAAGTGTTTACGCTGGCTATGTTTAACGTTTTACCATCAGCACTTTTAGACGGCAGATATCAAAAAATCCCATTTGCTGAGCGTGTATGCCCCTGTGATGCGGGTGTAGTAGAGTCCGTGGGCCATGTTTTACTGTATTGTGTCTTTTATCGTGACCCACGACTCGCACCTATTATCCCGATTTTACAAACAATCCCGGGCAGGGACGATGCATTTTATGTTAATTACCTTTTATCCTATCAAACTCCCCAAGTCTCAATTAAGGTTGTGAGTTTTTGTGCTGCAGCCATTACATGCCGAAGAGTACTGTTAACAGTTCACACAGACATGAGAACCGGCTTTTAAATAGAGCTTGTTTTAGCATGAAATTGTTTGTACTACACTAATATTTTTATGAAGTTTTGATCTTCTGTATTTGTATGCTGGTCCTTGACCGTAATAAATTATAGAGAAAAGTTCTTCTCCCTCTCTCATAATACTAGAACTTGTGGACATTCAAAGAAGCTGAATGTTGGAAGATTCAGGACAGACAAAAGGAAGTACTTCTTTACTCAGCGCATAGTTAAACTATGGAATTTGCTCCCACAAGATGCAGTAATGGCCACCAGCTTGGACGGCTTTAAAAGAAGATTAGACCAATTCATGGAGGACAGGGCTATCAATGGCTACTAGCCGTGATGGCTGTGCTCTGCCACCCTAGTCAGAGGCAGCATGCTTCTGAAAACCAGTTGCCGGAAGCCTCAGGAGGGGAGAGTGTTCTTGCACTCGGGTCTTGCTTGCGGGCTTCCCCCAGGCACCTGGTTGGCCACTGTGAGAACAGGATGCTGGACTAGATGGGCCACTGGCCTGATCCAGCAGGCTCTTTTTATGTTCTTATGTTCTTATATTCATTCATTCTTAAATGTTGCAATAGTAGTTGGTCTTTGCATGGCTACAAAAGAACCTTTTTGATTTGCTTTTCCTGAGACGTTCACAGCCATTTTATATTGTTTATTAAGCTCGCCAATATGAAATATTGTGTAGGAAATGCATTGTGAAAATGATAAAAGGAAATAACTATATGGAATATTCTCTAGCAATCTGCTGAAACACATACTGCATAGATACAAGCATTTTAATTATCTCTTACCTCCCATTACTAGGTGATTGACCCCAGGGGCTGTGTCTTAAATCTGTGAAAGAAGTTAACCAGTCAATGTATTTAATTATGCGTGGGGTGGTTTTTTTGTTTTTGTTTTTTTTAAATACATAGTCTATTGAAGGTTTGGGGCCTTCATTGTGTTTCTGAACAGACATCTATAACATGCCATTATTTGAATAGAACATTTGAGGTACATACATTTTCCATGCTTCAAGGCCACTCATGACTATCCATTTCTAAATAATAAAAATAAACAGAAAATGTTGAATCTCCAGGCTTGTAGCTGGAATCTTAGTGGAGGTGTAATGGGAAAGATCTTGGAGAGATTTGTTATATGCCAAACATAAGGGATTTATCTATGGTTATCAGTAGATCTATGACAAAAGCAATCTTTGATGATGAATCACATTCTGCTTTCCTCAATCATGTATATTATTGTGCAGTTCAAGACCTTTGTGTTCACACTGTGAGAACTTGACCATTGTGTGGACAAATGATCTGCATCATAATGTAACATCCCTCAGGCCACCGTCCATGCTTGACAAGGCCTAGTGTGGCCCTTGTTCCAGGTATCCATGTTGTGTGAGGTTCTGGAATCTGCAGAACCTACTGCTAATCTCGCTTTCCTTGGTGCCCCTTCACTTGGGATTAAATTGTGAAACACCTTATCTCATGAGGGATACGTGCCCCCCCCTGCATCATAGAAAGCTACTTTATATTGAACCAGACCCTCGGTCCATCTGAGCTCTGTACTGCCTACACTGACTGGCAGCAGGTCTCCAAGATTTCAGACCAGAGGCTTTTCCCAGCCCTACCTGGAAGTGCCAGAAATTGAACCTGGGACCTTCTGCATGCAAAGCAGATGTTCTACTACTGAGCTATGGCCTTTCACCCTTCTGCCATTTAGTGAATACTTTCTGTTCCAGAAAACCTTTGTATTGCTGGGGTAGATAGTTCATTTTATCTGAAAACTGTATTTATCTAAAGATTGTGACTTATCTTCGACGTCAGTCTCTATTTGCACTATTTGATTTTATAATTGTAATTGTTACAAACTACTCAGAGTAACAGAAGGAGCGTTAGATTGGCAGGGTAAAATCCTCCATCCATATAACCTCCACTCTGTGTTGCTGAAAGGTTTCCTGCGGCCAGGCTGAAGAGCTGTGGCATGTGTGTGGTAGGGTTCTTAGAACCCCCCCCTTTTTTATACCCACTTTTTGGATGCTCGCCACTTTCTGCTTTTGGGGTTCTGTGAAAGCCCTTGGTGTGCTTGCTATGGAAGTACCTGAAGAAAGCTTTTTTGTTGTTGCTTTTAGCATCCCTCGCTAATCTCAGCTCATTCTCAGCTTTAGCCTTCCTGACACCATCCCTGCAATTCTGTGATACCTGCCTGTACTCTTCCTTTGTGGCCTGGCCTTCTTTCCACTTCCTGTATGTGTCTTTTGTTTGTTTTCAGGTCAGCTCTAAGCTTTTTGTGAAGCCACACTGGCTTCTTCTGCTGTTTCCCCCCTTTTCCCTTGTTGGAATTGCTTGCCATTGCTCTTTTAGAATTTCCTTTTTTGAAACTCCCACCCATCTTGGACTCCTTCTCTCATTAGGGTCGCTTGCCATGGAACTGTACCTACAATTGTTCTGAGTTTATTAAAATCAGCTTTCCTGAAGTCCAGTGTGCGCGTATGGCTACTCTCAGCTTTTGCTTCTGTTAAAATCAAGAATTCAAGTATGGTGTGGTCACTTTCCCCCAGAGTTCCCGTTCCCCTAGTAGTAGTAGTAGTAGTAGTAGTAGTAGTAACAATAACTACCACTAGTACTACTACTACAAGTAGAATCTGCAACAAAATGCTTCTCTTTAGAGTTTTAGACACTCCATACCATTTCTCCATCATCTACCATTTTCCATTCTCCCCCCAAAAAAAGTTTGTCATCATTTTATATCCACTGAGGATTCTCAGTCTTCATTATGTTGTTTTTGTTGTTGTCTCACATTTTATTACTTTTCTTAAATGTATAGTTTGCATTTGCAGCACATAACACATAAAAACAATACAACCAATCACCAAATCAACAACAAAATAAATAGGTGAGAAACCATAAACAAGCAAACAAATAATGGAGAAGAAAAGCTGGGGACTCCAGCAAGATAAAAATGGTCACTTTTAGAATTGAGGTCATCCTTAATTTCAGGAAAGTTAGGGCACTCTCTTCTTTCAAAGTGTTTATTGAGTGCATCTCTTCTGACCTGAGGATTTGTGTGATTTACCTTCAACTCCAGGGGAGTTGGCAGTCAAACAAATGCATTCTGTGAAATGCTTCAGGATGAGAATTTATGGAACGACTGGTAAAGGCAGAAATGTGAAGCTACTAGAAAATCATGTGCAGAAAAGAAAAAGGATTAAAATGTGTTTGGCCTCAGATGTCATTTTTTTTTATTGAGCCTCACAAATAACCTGACTGGACACGGGAGAATCCCTTGTGCCAGCTCATGGACAAAGGTTTTGGCAGCCTGTCAGGCTGGAAATAGTAGGTGCTTACATTATTAATCACAGAATGAGCAAAGGCTGACATACATGCATGCTGACATGTAAATGTGGCCTAGGATGTTTGTTGTTGACACCAGGAAAGCTTTCAGCAGTGTCTATCTGATGAAGCAAAAGTAGGCTTCGGCATGGCAAACAAGTTGTACTCTGGGTTTCTGAGCCATCTGCAGCTTTGCCAAAATGCCAGAGAGCTGAAAAGGAGAGTTCATTGTTTTTGATGAAACATGCTGTGCTCTCTTGTCCTGTGTGTGCTTTGGGAAGTGAAAGCAAAAAGATCCCTTTCATTGCCATTATTCCCTCTATGCTGCCTGACTCCTTATCCCCAAGTGTTCAGCGGCAAACACCAGAGGCTTCCCTGATAACGTTATGTGGAGTTTGACTGAATCACACATTGGGCTGAACAAGCTGATTGGCTGATTCATTTGCTATACATACTAAGTGCCTTTCTTTAACATTCTAAGGGTGACATGTAGCCAAATAAAAATACAAAAACCAGGCACTGAGAATATACTTTAAAAGACTGGTGAAACAATTGCAGAAAAAAGCTGTAGTGATAATAATCAGTATCAAATTTATGTATTTCATTTTTGTTAATTTATTCCACATTTTCAAACCAAGTTATTACTGGGCACCATTCAAAGCAATGTTTGTGACTTTTAAAGCCCTACAGACTTTGGTCCCTAGTATCAGAATGAGAGACAGAAAAGTCTTCTTAAAAAGAGAGGAATGAGGAAACATCTGGCCCTCCAGATGCTGCTGGATTCTAGCTCCCATCATCTCTCACCATTGGCTATGCTGGCTGGGGCTCATAGGAGCTGGAGTGAAGCTACAACTGGAGAACTATAGGCTTCTCCATCCTTGTCCTAAAACAAGGCCAGAGAAGGCTCCACAGGCAGGGAGTTCCAAGAAGGCTCTAGACATTGTCTTCTTTACGTTCCACCTCATGCTTTAAGATATTCAAGAAGGGTCATGCCATTAGAGAGCTCTGCTAGTTATCAGAAGCCTATCAAGTGGCAGTAATGAATAGAGCCTTCTCAGTAGAAGCACTCTACTGTTAGAACTCTTTTTCAAAGGAAATCTGTCTGGCCAGTTCATTGTCACTGGTAGGCATGTAAGAAGGCCTTACATCCTGATCTGTCCTCATCACAATAAATAAAAATTAAACAATTAATAGCGGACACTTCCCTCCCCACTCCATTTCCTTAAAAAAAAAAAAAGGAAACCACTTTCCCTCTTTGCAGTGTGGATGAGTGCTGTGAATTTTAACTGCAAAATTATAGCACTCTGCTTGGTGCCATTTGGAATCACCATTATAAATCCACTTCCAGTGGACAGTAGAACATAAACGTTTCAACAGCGTTAAAAGACTCTTGTGTGGAAGCAGGCCAGGCACCTTAACTTGGATTGGCTTCTATTGCAGGATTATTGCATATTCCCCTTGCTGGATGCAGTTTCTGAATATCCATTGCTATTGTCATTTACAATGTTGTTATGTAAAGGTCACGGCCATCTACTGCATATTGCCTGTGATGTGAATGGAAACAGTTATACTTTTTAAATATGTTGTTAAGATGTCTTGTTTTTATAGATGTTTTAAAGATTTTTGTTTGAAAGATGTTTTATAGATGTTTTTAGTGTCTTATTGCCTGTTTGCTGCCCTGGGGTCCTTTTGAGAGGAAGTGTGGGATAGAAATTTAATAAATAACTTATTAATAAATATTAATAAATTTAATAATGCAATGCCCCCACCATGCCTGTGCCATTTTGTCCTTTGAACTGTAATTTGATTGCAATGCTTTAGATCATGGATGAGAAATCTGTGGCCCTCCAGAAGTTGTTGGACTACAACTCCCATCATCCCTGACCATTGGACATGCTGGCTGGGGATGATGGGATTTAGAGTTCAACAATTTCTAGAGGGCCACAGCAGGTCCCCCACCCCTGGTTTAGATGCTGGATGCTTTGCCACTTTAGTGCAGGAGCACTCATTAAAAAAAATCAGGAAAAAAAGTGAGTAAAACTGGCAAAAGTACTCATCTCCAAGTAGCAACATCCTGGTCATTTTGTAAAGCTTTGGCTTTTATTTAACTTGTGGCTTGTGAGTAAGAATTGATGAATCTGTCTGTTTTGTTTTTTCCATTTCTCATTTTTCCAGTCTTCAATTCTGTTCTCCATATTTCCTCATCAGACTGAGATTTTTTTTAAAAAGTGCTCATGAAAATTCATCAGCATTTTAGTACAAATGTCAATACACGTTTTTGCATGCAATTTTGTATGCAATTTTGCCTAATATACACATTTTTGCAGAGAAACATTCCATAATATAATGCATTTTTGTATGCTATTTTCACTAATACACTTTTCCCTAATGTATGCATTTTTGTATCCCTGGCTGGAGAACTCCATTGCAAAATTCTGAGAATTTTGAATTTTGAAGGATGGCTGTGTTTCACTTCTTGTATTGTTTTAAAAAGTGCAACTTAGGTAAACTTGCCTTTAAATGTGAACTGAAACAAATCCCTAATTGTGAGTGAGCCATCAACCACAACGCAGCCCATCACCCATGTGTCATAGTCATTCTCCATGAAAGAGCAGCCAGACCTGGATTAAAAAAGTGGATAGGTGATACCACAAGATATTAGCAGGATGAGGAGCAACTCGTCTCCTTTACGTCTTCCTACATCCTCAGGAAGACCCTCCGTGGTGCAGAGTGGTAAGCAGCGGTAACGCAGCCAAAGCTCTGCTCACGGCCAGAGTTCGATTCTAAATTCCAGAGTTTATGCATCCATACAGGTGGGCATGGAATTTTAAAGTTATATTGATTTTTTGCTAAGCTATGCCCATCACTCCTCCCCATAAGTGCATTGGTCCATGGGTTTCACTTGTTTTACTTATCACGTGTTTTACATTCTCCCTCTCTCCCACAGGAACTGTGCAAAAGTGAAATAGCATTTCCGTAGCTGCGCATAAAGCAGTTTGTCAATCGAAGTGTGCAAAAATCAAATTTGAATGTTAAAAAAACCCATGTAAACCTTCCAAAGATCCTCCGTGGCGCAGAGTGGTAAGCGGCGGTAACACAGCCGAAGCTCTGCTCATGGCCGGCGTTCGATTCCAACGGAAGGAGGAAGTCGAATCTCTGGTAAAAGGGGTCGAGGTCCACTCAGCCTTTCATCCATCCGTGGTCGGTAAAATGAGTACCTGGCATACGCTGGGGGGTAAAGAAAGGCCGGGGAAGGAACTGGCAATCCCACCCCATCAGAGCTTGGAAAAGTTACTTTTTTGAACTACAACTCCCATCAGCCCCAGCCAAGCATGGCCACTGGATTGGGCTGATGGGAGTTGTAGTTCAAAAAAGTAACTTTTCCAAGCTCTGCCCCATATATACGGTCTGCCTTGTAAACGTCGCAAGACATCACCCTAAGAGTCAGAAACGACTCACATTACAAGTGTGGGGACACCTTTACCTTTATCTTACATCCTCGGGTAGAAAAATTCAGAGGACAAAAACAATAAATCCATTGCTATTGGACCATTCATAAAGTATGCCATGTATCATGAAGGAGAGAGGGGGCAGCAAAGTTGTAACAAAGGAGGGCCTGAGAATGGGTTAAAATGGTGCAAAGTGTGATGGGGAGGAGCAGTGTTCAAAAGCCTTAAATGTAGTGGATGGTTCCAATTCTATCTTGATGTATGGGATTAATTTCAATCTGTAATGTTTTTTTCCTTCCAGTATTGAAAAGGAGAGTAAAGAGGAAATAGCCCCTGTCTTCTGTACCTTTAAAAGTTGTGTAGGATGAAGGGAGAATTCCACCTTGTGGTTTTTCCCATTACAGAGTTTATTTATTATTTATTTATGAGATTTGTTAGACGCCCTTCTGGCAGAGGTTAATCTGCCACTCTGGGCGACTTACAACCAAACACAAGTACATTCCATATAGACATAATCAAAATCCTAAAAATTAGAGATTAAAAATTAAAAGCTTAAACATTTAAGCCCCCCCCCCAAGATCTGCAAGAACACCTGCACTTGGCTGACTTTCTCTTCTCCTAAAGATACAGGATCAGTCTCAGGCCAAGAACGTGGCAACCCTAGCCCCGGGGGCAGGGGAAGGATGGGAATTCCCAGCTCAATGCTATACTTTCCATCAAATGCACAGAGTGCTTTATTTTTCTTTTTGTCTGAGTTCGCAATGGAGCTTTGAAGTGTACTTTCCATCACACCCTGCCCTGAGCTTTGTCACATTTACATTTTTAGGATCATAGTTCCAATTTGGTACCTTTTTTTTAAATTAACCACCTTTTGCTTGCCAAATCAATGTTGTTGGTGTCTATTTGATTTTCCCCTCCTGGTACCTTATAACAGCAAGTTAGCTATTAAGAGACATCTACAATGAATAGTTTCTAGATAGCTGTTGAGGGTTGTTGTTATTTAAAAACCTGTGTTTTCAGAATGGTCCAACCAAAACTGTGTGTTTAAAGTCCCATGGGACTTAAAAGTAAACTATGGCTGAATGTGTTCTATTGAATTCATGTATTTTATTAACAGCCTTTGTTAAGTTTACTTGGGTGTAAGTCCTACAAGATTTAATGGGACATTCCCAAGGAAACATATGATTGCAGCCATGCAGCCTGAGACTACATTTACTCAGAAGGAAGCTCCACTGAGGACAATGGGGCTTAATTCTAAGTAAGTGTGCATAGGACTGTAGCTCTAGTGAGATTTCTATCCCATTTCCCCAGAGAGTTATGTAGGTTTTAACATCATCACCAGAAACAAAACAATTTCTAAAATAGAATGCAATATTTTTGCAAGATCCTGAAAAATGCAAGAGGATAAAAGTCTTCACTAAATCTACTATGCTTGAGTTCTCTGGTGTTCAATTGTTGAACACAAGGTGGCAGCACAAGGATTGTTTCTAGCATAGTCTCTACTGTGGAAGTGCAGAGATGCCCCTCAACGTATAGCTCATATTGCTCGTATTTGGTAGCAGAACTAAGTGATCTTGGTATCACTTTCTCACACTGGATAGGATAGGGGATGTCAGCTTGTTACCTTACTCTTTGAGATAGGTTCTAATATTGAGCCCAGAGGTTTGCCAATGGGCCAGAAAAAAATATAACCATGCCTGCTCTTGTCCCTTTGACAGATGTTTGATCCGTAGGCCACTTACGAACTGTCGCTAGTCTGCAGTTGAGATTCAGTCGCATACTGGAAAATTTACATTGCGCAATTAAAGTGGATTTGGTGCTTTTGTGCAACAAGAATAATGAAGGAAGCACGGATGAGGTTTATATAGCTATGAACACTTTTTGGGGGTGTTATATGGGAAATGGCTGATAGCTGTGACAGGTAAAACAACCCCCCTGCAAGTACTAGCATCTTCCACCCACATGTTTCTTATTTTCCTGGGGAACAAACCACAGGTACTTCTGTGCAAATTTCACTGAAATGGGTAAGATGTCTACAGCACAGGACTATCATTTATTCCAATGCAGGCAGCATAGAATGTGTGTGTGTGTGTTGATAGGGATGGGGGAGAATATCTGCTAAATCAGTACTGGATTTTGACTGAATCCGACTCTTTTCAGACCAGCACTGATTTCTTGTGGTGGGCCGCAGCTGTAATTGGCATAGCTTTTTTCCTGAATTTCCCTCCGATTTTATGTAATTATCTTTGTAATTACAATAGTTATCAGCTACACTGGTTGCCAGTGGTTGCTCTGGCCAAATTCAAGGTTCTGACTTTAACCTTCAAGTCCTTATTTGAAGCTGGCCCTCTCTATTTAAAGGAACGCCTCCACTCTCACCAGGGGCGCTGTCGAACAAGATCGTCTACAAATGGTTCACTCCTTGTTCCTCCAACAAAAGCAGCTAGACTGGAGAGGACTAGGTCAAGAGCCTTTTCGGTAGTGGCTCCTTCGCTATGGAATGCCTTGCCAACTGACCTCCGCCAGGCACCCTCCTTGCTGCGCTTTCGACAGGCCTTGAAGACTTGGCTCTTTATCCCTTGTGCTAGTGCAACTTTTTCATTGAATACCAACCAAAGTTTTTCATAGAACTCTGCTTACATTGGTGCACTTTCCATTTAGTTGCCAGACTTCATGCTCTTCTGCATGATTATAGCCATGTAGATTGCCAGAACTCCAGGCTATATCACTGCAGGCACAGACAGGTATAGTACAGCAAACTTCAATATGCTGTGTTAGTTTTTCTTAATGTTTTTCTTAATGTGCTTCAGAAAGGGAAAATGTAGCATGTTAAGCAGCCCTTGGAGAAATGATTGTCAAAATTGTGTTTGAATCCCGTATGGCATTGATTGGTCAGCCTTTGTAAGAATTCCAGTGGCCAGACACCTAAATAAGCTCAGCATATGGAACTGAATGTTTAAAAAGTGTTTTACTATCCATCATGCTGAATGCTTATGAAAACCTGGCTGTAGATGACACTGCATTAGAAGAAGGAAAAACCAGCTCTTTAGAAAACAGACACAGAACATTTAAATGCATGCAGTGGATGGAGATGTAAGAATCTGAAACTAAAGGTGATTCCAGACTGTTGCTATTTTCAGGTGGGATTTAATCACATACTGGCAAATTCAGGTTGTGCAATTAAAGCTGATTTGGAGTTTTTGTGCAACAAAACCACTTCTCCAAAAGATTGCTGGATCAGCAAGTGTTTCTGGTCACTTCCACATCATACATTGAAAGCACTCTTATACTACTTTAACAATCATGGAGAATCCTGGAAACGGTAGTTTGTTAAGGGTGCTAACCTCACAGACCTACCATTCCCAGCACCCTTTACAGTTTACTTTAACTATACTGTTCAAGTGTTGAAAGAGTGTTTTCAGCCTATGGTGTAGATATGATTTCTGACTCCCAATTGCTTAACAGCAGCAGCAGCAACAACCAAAAGACTTTTCTCCCAGCCTAAATGAGATACTACTAATTAGTTACTACATGTGGCAACTTATATGTAGATTTATACTTGTATATGCAGGTTATCATGGCTAAAGAGGTGTGGTAGGCAATTGGCCCTAAGCCATCATTTTGCAGCTGGTTCTGGTTGATCTTAGTCAAAAAACAAAGTAGATCCTGCACATTTGAAGTCTGTCCACATCTGTCTTAGGAAATTAACATGTGAACAAATGGCTGAGGATTCTAATTCTGATGTCACTTTGGATCCAGAGAGTGGTCTGAACTAAGTACATAAATCAGTTGCTAAGCAAGTCTGGTCTTGTAAGCTGCCTGGTAACCAAAATGTAAGTGACTCTGCCTTGGGGAAAGAGTAGGTTTGTATTAAAATATATAAATGGGTACTTAGAATTATGCTGTTAGGATTCTCAACCATTTTTTCAGCCTTCCAAGCTTGCTGAGTAGTCGAAATTTGGCTTTCTCTGGCAAATGAGAATGTCTCAGTACAGCAACAAGACAATTTGTCTTAGGCTTCATTTGAATCACAGTTCAACAGGGTTCAGCCCTGAACTATGTGCCAGAGTAATACAAACAGTGCATTGAGCACTATTTAGAAAACCATTCCTTCACTAGTAGTACTAAGCAGAGCTTGGAAAAGTTACTTTTTTGAACTACAACTCCCATCAGCCCAATCCAGTGGCCATGCTGGCTGGGGCTGATGGAAGTTGTAGTTTAAAAAAGTAACTTTTCCAAGCTCTGGACCACAGGTAAACAATATACATCTCTGTTGGAGGTAGGGCACCCATTTCAGAGATATTAAATCTATAAATGGGGTAGTTTCAGATTTCAAAATTACCGTCATTCAGACCATCATTCAGCATCTTATGTTAGGTCAGACTCTGCTGTTTCTTTTTGGGTTGTTGTTTTTTATTGGGCTGGCCTGGCCCAGCTGTCTGTTTCTGACTACACAGTTTGTTAGCTTCTCAGGCTGGAGCTTAGGTTTATGTGAACCCTCCTGGAACAAAAGTCTGCATTGGCTTCTGAACTGGACAGCTGTGTTTTCCTTTGAAGATCAGTCTTTCAGACCCAAAAAAGAAGTCAATATCTGGGTAAAATAGCACAATCTATGCAGTAAAGCTTGTAATACCACTGTTGCACTAGCAGGCAACATCCAAAATGGCCCCCTAGGCACTCATTGCAATCCCCATTTAGGCAGCTTACTGGCCTCCCACCTGCCCATGCTGCTGCTCCCCTGCCTCAACTGCTTACATGTCTCCTGGTTGTCGCTGCTGCCTTCTTGCCTGCCTGCCTACCCCTGATGCTTGCTCACTTGCCTGCCCCCCTGACACTCGCCCACTTGCTTGCCTGCCCCCCAATGCTTACCCACTCACCCACCATCCTTGCTTCTCTCATGCCCTCACCTCGTTTGCCTGCCATCCTGCCTCCACACCCCACTCCCATGAACGATTATTATTAATTATGAACCCGAAGCAACATGCAATAAAAGGATTAAAACAACATAAAACTAACACCACTAAAAAATTAAAAAACACAATATATGGATAAGAAGGTGGAACAACCCACCTACTAAAAGAGGCTACAATGTCAGAAGCCCTCCAAAAATTAAGAGCCGAATGCCTGGGAGAAGAGGAATGTTTTTGCCTGGTGCCTAAAGATAGAGAATGATGCCTCCCTGGGAAAGTGTTCTATAAGTGGTGATGGCATGATGGCTTACAAAAATGTTATATAGTTAGATAAGATAGATAGATATTAAAATCAAGCAAGACACCTTGACCAGAGGGTATCTTTTCAGAATTTGGAGTGTAATCTAAGCTGATGGGTCTCTTTGTTGGCTGCCCTTTTTCCTTTGATAAACAAATCTGGTATAATCCTTGTAGTTTGATGCAAAGCCAAGATTTGGCTCAAAGCCAAACTTATTCTGGGTCATAATAAAGTCCCTACAAATGGCCTGTAAGTCTGCTGTCTATGATTGAGAACATCTGTACCAGTTTTATATGTCTTAAATTGAAAGTTTTGTGTATAATACCGTCTGAGAGGAGCAAATAGGATTTAAGTCTGGGTATTCTGCTTTAGACCACTGTCACTGTCTAGTTCTGGCCCATCTAGCAGATAAGTATTCCAAACCAAAAAGAGGTAAGTTGTTTACAGCTTTTATTGCCCAAAAACATCTTTTGATCCTATATATTATGATCATCTGTAAAGAAATTAGAGCATTATTGCTTTGACAAAAGGTTATGTTTTTTATTCATGCGCTGAATCAAAATACATCTACTCAAGTGTAATGCAGTAATGTGGGCCATCTTTCTGAGGAAATTATCTCTTGTTATGGAATTAGGCAAGGATGCATCCTTGACCCCTTTCTCCCCATATTTTGGTGGGATGATATTTTCCCATCCTCCTAAGCTAATAAATTTCACCAATATACTTATTCGTCTCTATGCAGATGATGCAGTTCTAATTTCACAGACATGGTTGGGTCTTAAGCAATTACTGATTGGAATTGATACTTAATTTTTTGTAAAAAAGAAATCTTAACCATCAATCCTTCAAAATCCAAAGTTATGGTAGCCGCCAAAAAGAAAGTTAGATAACCCTGGGTCCTGGATAACCATAGACTTGATCAAGTTGATTTGTATAAATGATTGGGCATATAGTTTCATGAGTCTCTCAGGTGGAGAAGCCAGGGGAAACCAGCAAGGGCCAGAGCAGAGTGCAGTAGTTCTTTCCTTTTGTACAAAGGGTAGAAGATTGATCCCCATAGCCACTTGTGATTTTAAAGCCAAAATTGTATCCAGATTCTTTTGGGAGCACCTACCTGTAGTGGTGGCTGATGCCCATTAGGACTGATAGAGCAGAAGGCAGGGAGCCCAACAGTAGGTGGAGCGAGATCCAATGAGTGGCAGAGCTAACTCATCACAGTTTTGTCCCCATCTTCCTCCTGCTGAATTGTACAAGGGCACCACTATGCAGTAGGAAGCTGACAGGCAGTGCCACCCCCTGGAATGGTTGTAAGAAGGCAGGCAGGTAACGGTAGGCTGAGGTTGGTGGGGCAGTGCCCCATTCATCCTAATGGATCAACCTCTACAGCCTATTTGGTTTTCATGTCTTAAAGTCTCTCTAGAAGGAGTTAAATCCTGTTTTTCTAGAATAATATTTGGCATCCCTAGATGTGTTGCTGGTGAAGCCGCTCGTAATTTGGAAGCTGGTATAAATTCTTTGAGCAGCCTGGCTTGTATATATTCCATTCATTTTTGGCCTCATTGGTGTTGGGGTTACCAACTCTCCAGGTTTGGCTTGGAATGATCAGGAACTGAGCTCTGTCTTCAGGAGAATTGCCAAACCTCCAGGTTTGGTCTGGAGTCCAGGAATTGACCTCACTCTCCAAGAACCTCTTAAGGCCAATAAGGAAAGTGCAGAAGATACAAAGGGGGGCTTAATAGTCAGTAAAGAGTGGGAAAAACCATGGAAACTAGTTCTGGGTAAATGTTGCAAGATGGAATTATGAGACTGGTATAGGTGCACAGTCAGCCAGGAGTGACAGAGAAGAGGAGCTGAGTATTCAAGAACAGTTCCCTGTATCTCTCTGTAGCTAAGCATGTTGCAGCTACTTGCTGACTAAGCCAGGAAAAGGCCTGTCTGCACTATACTGGTCAGTCATACAATTATTATTTCTCAAATATAAACCAAAACATTCAAATCACAACAGACAGTGGTGCTGGTGAAGGACCTTTAGAGAGTAGCACAGTGAAAAAGAGAAGGTATTTATTCAGTTTTAATGATGAATGGCACAAGGAAGATGCATTTAAAAATTGGCTTCACCAAGTCAGCATAGTTACAGCAGAATGCATTCTATGTCGTCAAGGGTTTTCAGTTAAGTATGAGGGAAGAAAAGCAGTGAGAAGCCATGCTGAAAGAATAAAACACATGGAATTAGAAAAACAACAGAAAATAATGCCACAAATCTCACCATTTTTTTACCAAAAGAGATTTGTCCCAAGAAAATCAGGTGACAATAGTTGAAGTAGGGTACGTTTACCACAATGTTTCCCACCATTTATGTTACACAAGCCAAGACCGTGCAAACAAAATGCTTCTAAGAATATTACTTGATTCTGAAATTGCCAAAAAAAATTCTTGTGGGTGGACAAAAGCAACTAGCATAGCAGAAAATATTTTGGCAACAAAATCACTAGAACTTCTGCTAAGGACTTGGATATGCACAGTTCTTTCATTTGGGCCTGAAGCCTCCAACAAGAGACACAGGAGATTCTTCCCATTACCTATATGTTACTTTTCTGTGACAGAGAGAATTAAGCATGGTTTGCTTGATTTTTACAATGACAATGATGTGACAAGTGAGGCAATTGTGACACGGATCTCCAATATTCTACAGAAGAATGGTCCCAGTATTAACAGTGTGTCTTCTTATGTGGCTCACAATGCCTCTGTAAAATGTGGAAAACACAAGTCAGTATATCAGACATTAAACAGTTTAATGACCTCCTGATACAGGTGGGATGCAAATGCCATATAATTCACAATTGCCTCAAATGTGGGATGAAGGCTTTGAGTTTTGATGTAGAAACACTTATCCTCAAGGTATGCAGTCAGTTTAGCTTCTTGGCCAAGCAGTCAGAGTCTCTTTTGTCCTTTTTTGAGTTTACAGAAATGAAAAGAAAGATGTGCTTTGGCACATACTAACAAGGTGGCTGTCACTTCACCTGCTATTGAACGCATACTACAATGCTGGCCTGTGTTGAGGGCACACTTTTTTTCAGAGGGGAAAGAAGAATGTGTGAAGAGTGTGTGGGCAGCTTTCAGTGAAGAAGAACACAAATCTCTCCCTCTTTGTTATGTTTACTTTTTGCACAATCTGATGGTAACCTTTCAAGATGCTGTGAAGAAGCTGGAATGTAACAATGTCAGCTCCACAGAACTCCATGGTGTCATAGAAGGCCTCCATTCAAAACTGAAGAGAAGAAGAGAGGACAAATTCTATGGAAAATCAGCCCAAGTCATTTTGGACAATGTGTCTCCAGCTGACAAAAGAAAATTCAGAGAGGAAGCCTATAAGAGATTGACATGGTATACTGAATACCTGGAGAAATGGCATGGTGTTGAAACATCACTTTTTAAAAAGAAACAAATGTTAGTGCTCTTACCTCACAATGATGTGAAATGGGCAGATTTACACTCTTACTACAGCACTCCACACTGAGATTGACACTGACAAGTTGAATGACAACAGTGTTTTACAACAAATAAGGGAGCAGAACAGAGATGAGTGAAGGTTTTCAGACCAGTGCCAGTGGGCAATGGCAGCCAAATGAAGAAACGGATCCCTTTCTCACTTTCTCTTCCTGTGTCTACCTAATGTATGAGAGTTTTCAGTTTATGAAACAACTGTGGACCAAGAACAGAAACAGGCAAAGTAATAGCATTGTGAATGCCGAGCTGCAGGTTAAACTGAACATTATATGGCCTGTGCAGAGTTTCTAGACTTCTTAAAAAAGAACTTGGATCTGCTAAAAACAGCAAGAGGCCAGCTCAAATATAAATTTAAAAAGCGGTAAGCTGAGTACAAGCCAACCCAGCTTTAAGCTAAAAACATCAATTTATATTGCAAGTATTTCAGTATGTAGGTGTCATGCTGGCCACCTAGCAGCAGAGAGAGAGGATAGAACAAGATTAAGAGGGTGACAGAAATTGCCTCTGCTAGTGATTGTCTTTGGAGATTCCCTGGGGTTTACTGGTTTTTAAAAAAATGTACACTATTTTAAAAAGTTTTTTTATATTTTACAGAGTACAACAAAATGACATGCAGAAAGAAAACAGAGTACACAAAGAGAAGAAAACACCCCCCAAATATAAAACAAATGAACAAAATAAATGAAGGGGGTGTGGTCTCAAGCCTCTAAAGGTCTGGTTTTCCAAGTTTGGGTTTAAACAGCAAAGGTGAATTAAAGAGGTGAACTTGGGTCCATGAATTTAAACAGATAAAGCAACATGATAGAAATTTGATTTCAGTTTGAAAAAAATGTCCAGGAATTTTCTCAGCTAGAGTTGGCAACCTTAGTTGGTGCCTTCTATTTACCTCCAATCCCTTTGTATTCCAGGTGATGACAGACTCTGATAATTCTGCCCGGATCAAGGAATTGCTGCAAAAAGTTCTTTCAGCTGGGCTTTAATCTTCTTACTTGTTATCTGTATAAACTATGAGCAGGCCAAATGAATGGTCAAACAGAGACTAATGGATATGGACAGTGGAAGCTGGTCCATTAGGGCAAATGGGGCACTGCCTCACCAACCTCAGCCAGCCCCCACTTACCTGCCTTCTTACTTCCATCCAGTCTGGGGGTGGCGGCCCTGACTGAGCCCCTCCTTAGTCTCAGTGTTGCCCTTGCAAAACTCAGCAGGGAAGCAGATGGGAAGCAATCATGAATAAGTTGGCTCTGCCTATCATTGGTTCTGGGCCCGCCTGTCACTGGCTCTGGCTCCACCTACTGCTGGGCTCCCTGCCTTCCACCCTACCAGTACCACTGGGCACCAGCCACCACTGGATATGGATTTACAAGAGCTGTATGGCGTGGCCCAGGGGCCTTGCTTTCCCTGATGACTGGGTTTGCCAAGTTCCAGTTCTAAGACTGGGATGCCTTATCTGAACTATCTGTTCCTAAATACAGAACTCTCCGTCTCACTTTACTGCTTTAGAGAGCAATCCTAATCTAGCCTGGTGAAGTTTTATAGAGCAGTGAGGCCACTGCCATATCTGTAGCCCTGTTGTGCGTGGCAGTTGGAGTGGAAGGAAGGACAGGCAGATTGCTGCACCAGCCTGGTGCAGTGATTGAACTCGGATTAGGCCCAGTGCCTCATGCAACAGCAGTGTAGCTGGCACAGAATCCAACACATCCCAGGGCAGCTGAGCACTGCCCTCCCCATCTAAGAAAGCCCTGTTTGGGGAATTTCTTCTTCCACAGATGGAAGGGGAAGATCCACACCAGCAGAGTGACACTGGCATCACTCCACAGATCTCAGCTGGCAGGAGACACCTCTGCCCAATCCACAGCCGCCCAGCCCAGTGCAAAGGGGGATTGGATTAGAGGGCAGATATGACATACTTCCTCCAAATAACAGATATTGCTCTTCTAATAATGGAGAGATGGAATCAGTGTCACATGATCTTCTTAGATACAGTTTTTATCAGGAGACTGGAGAAACTCTGATATGCCTCGTTATACAGTTCTTCCCAGGACAATCTTCAGTCTCTGTTGATATTTTATTAGAGAGATCTAACTTTTAAATTACCAAGCAACTTGGAAAATATCCCGCTTTACCACTTGCTTTAGACAATCTGCAACTGCTTTCTGATTCCCCCCTTCTAACAATCTTATGTATTTTACATTTTGTAACTTTTTATTTGTTGTTGGTGGCCCATAAATAAATTATAATTGTATCCATCAGTTTATTTGTATGCTGTTTTTTCATGGTAAACCATGCTTAGTGTAGTTCACAACAACATCAGAAAAGTTTACATAATAAAATATATCAATATTTCAAGATAATTCTTTGGAGGGGAGCAGGGGGGTGAAATAAAATGTTGTTTCAACATCAGTCTGCTAGTGCTGTACTGAGGCTTTCCTGGCTTCTGTGCCTTTAAATGAAAAGTTTCCTGTTTGCAAATCCCGGCCATTTTATTTCTTCCTGTTAATTGCAGTTGAGGATTAATGATTAAATCTATGTCAATTTCTCTTCTCTGGGATGGGAGGAGAACCTTACTGACTGATTTAATCTCTTTATTTTTTTCTTTTCACTTTTTAGAGCAAAAGAGCACTATTTCTTCTTTTCTAGAATGTGGACTTCCATAGGAACATAACAATTCCATCACAGTGTTACAGTGCCTGGGAAAGATTATCTCAGTTCACAGCTCTTAAAGAACCAGAATCTCTGTCCAATTTATATATATTGACAATTTATATATTTTGAGACAGAACTAAAGTAGCAAATATCCAAACCAACATTCCTGTGACTACCAGTTAATATCCATATAAATTGACTAACTGATATTTACGGTAATGTCCAAGGGATGCTAACAAAGATTTCCTTTGATTCAACATTACACAACTTAATTACTCATCTGATGCCAAGATCTAACTTTGTACACAATTTGAAAAGTAGAGTTTTCTCCTCTCCATCTGTAACATGTTGAACAAACTTGTCTGCTTGCACCTGTGATTTGTGTGACCTACTTTTTAGAATTTCTCCTCAAAGGAAAACCAGTCTTCCTGCATCTCAGGTTCAGAAAAGGGCAACCAACATGATCAAGGGGATGGAGCAACTCCCCTATGAGGAAAAGTTGCAGCATTTGGGGCTTTTTAGTTTAGAGGGAAAACGATTAAGAGGTGAAATGATCGAAGTGTAGAAAACTGTGCATGACATGGAGAAAGTGGATAGAGACCTACAGTTAAAAATAGATGTAGGCTGAGATAAAGGTCTAGGTTAGGAGATGTTCTGGTATGTTATGAACGGTAATGGGTTTCTCCAGCTGTGCCTTGAAGAATGCCATTGCTCTTTTTATTTTCAGCTATATACAGTATGCTGGATTGCCTTACTCTGTTCTGTTTTTTAAATCTAGAAGCAAAAACATGAGTTCTTGAGTCCCTAAAGTGAGATTATTTCATCCTGAACAGAAACATGTAAATGTAACTACATTGCAGATATGCAAAAGGCAGAGTCTCTCCAGTTGAGTCTTGGTCAGGCAGCCTCCCTTATTCAGTAGCCATATGCTACCAATCACAATGGATGCCATTGACTTAGAGTAGCTATAAATGTTAAAATAATACTCTTAATAAAAATTGGTTGCGGTTCCTTCATCATCTGTTGTGTTGGAGACTAGGTTGTCAGCTTTCAAGTAGAAGGAACCCTCTAGCTTGAACATTGTTTATATTGCAATCAGAAAGTACATAGCACAACTCTAGCTTAGTTAGTCAAAGTGAGGTGATCCCTGTGAGCACATCCCTTCAGCTCAGCATCCTTTTTACCTTTGACAGAAAGTCTTTACCTTTGAAACCCTCTATCACGATGCTCCTAAAATCAGGTAAATTATACCAATCTAATTAGATTGTTCATTTGAATTTTACACAATTGTTAATGGTCTTAAAAGAGAAATGGGGATGAAATCAGCAGATATTATTAGCATATTGGTAATCACTTCAAGAAAACAATGGAACAATTATATTTATGGCAATGGGGAAACAACTGAAGCAAATAGCTGAAGGAATATACAGCGAGGCGTGATTAATCCTTGAACAATGACCAACATCGAAGAAGCAGGGTATTGAAATGGAAACTGAAAAATAAGAGGCTGATTGGGCTAAAACAGTCAAAAAGATGTATTTCACACGTCTTGCTTGCATGCCATTATACTTTTTAGTATTTCATGACACTGGGCTCCTACTGGGAGGAACGGCGGGATATAAATCTAATAAATAAATAATTGAAGTTCCTCCCCAAGTCAAGATTTTGTTGTTTTTAAAGATTTTTTGTTTTAATATATTTTAAAGTCTTTTTAAATGACGGTTTAAAGTGTTTTTAATGCTTTTGTTTGCCGCCTTGAGCTCCTAATGGGAGGAAGAGGGGGTTAAATTTAATAAATAAATGAATGAATAAATAAGATTTCTGCAGCTTCCCACAGCAAGCAAAGATACCTATGGATGGATCTATTCAAAACCACCCCAACCTACAGCCTGAAACATATGTCCAATTCTAAATAAAATAAAACTAAAGGTAATTTTACAAGAATATTGGGCTGTGAGAAGTTCAATAGCCTCATCTCATATTCGCATCATGACTGGCTTTGGAAGAGAGAGGGTTCTAAAAGCACTCTAGAACATGCAGTTTTTATTTACAATTATTATATAGGGAAGGTAAAATGCCTCCATGCTAGTTTAGTGCTCAAAGGCCAGTTGTCCTCCCTTGCCCAAACACCGCTCATTGTGCAATTCACAGGCCCTGTTCACACGTTACAGTCAACGAGTGTACAGTCTGTGTACCTGGGTACACAAGTAGCTGGGCTGTACACTTGTACAGTTATTCACATGTAACATTCAACAAGTGTACAGTCTATTATATACACATTTGCTGCCAGGGAAAGAAAATGGCTTCAATGACACTTATTAAATGCTCCATTGAAGCAATTCCCTTTTACTGGCAACAAGGCAATATGCTGGGTCTGTTATACTTCCTGAAACTGTTTCTTGTCAAGGGGTGCATTCAATAGAAAGAGTGTTGGCAGAAACAGGAATGTAGTTTTACTCTTTTCATTTTTCCTGCAGATTCTTAAGTTTTTAAAATCAAAACACCAACTTTTAAAAAGAAAATACTAACCTGTAACTATCATAATTATAGTTATTAAAATATTGCATTTTTCATTGCCTGTTATTAGAGTATGTATGGGTTTTGATGTAGGCTTTCATGCAACAATCCTATACATGTCTATACAGTCCTATAGAGATCAATAGGACTTACTCATAGATAAATGTGTGAAAGTGCAGACCTAAATATATTGAATATTTATATATGAAAATATTTTGAGGGGGCTGCAACAAAAACAAGCTGCTTAAAAGATTATGAACTGAAACTATTCTTCCAACATGGTACACCTGATTCTTTCTTGAGGATATCATCCGTTTTAATACACAAAACTACACTCAAAATATGTGGGGAACATTATTTAACAGTTGGGCTTTCCAGCCTACAGCGGTATCATCTGCAGCGGCAGTGGGGAGCAGACAGTGTCCAGGGAGTGCAGACTTTTTAAAAATAATAATAAATTTCTTTATTGTTCACAGCCCCTTCCGGATTACTTCACACACCCCAGGTTGGGAACCACTGATCTATGTCATAATATTTAGCTTTTGGATAGCACTTTAAATGCAGGGTGGGCAGAACGTAGATCAAAACGTATTGGTGTATCTCAGGATGACTCACAGAAGATCAGTGAGGATTTCAGACTCCTGTTTCACAATGAAAACAAGAAAATGACCACCCCACCATTATACTGCTGAAATGAAGTGGGGGGTAATCTGAGTGGATTTTTGTGTGGAATTACTGTGAGCTCAGTTCAATTTTGGAACTCCAAACAAATTCCGGGGCTAAGAATTATTTAACTCTTAAGTGCATATATTTTGTGGCTTGCTCTGGTTGGTGGATCTTGGGTTTTTGTAATAACAATAATTAAAAAATCAATACCAAAAACCTGAAGTCTAACCATCCTGATCTAGAGTATTAGATCCTGATCTAGTCTAACCATGAAGTCTAACCATCCGAACCATAGAGTGTTTGCCATCCTGGGCTCCTGCTGGAAGGGCAGGATATAAATCAAATAATAAATAAATAAATAATCAAAACATTACAAGCCTACAAGGCAGGTTTGTGTTACCATAAAACCATGTGATGCAGCTACTTCGGACAGCAGTTTCTAATGGAGGCAGCCATTAACATGTGTTTGATCATCGGGGTGTCTAATTTTGATGCACAACACTTGACATAAAAAAGAGCTGCGGAGAGATGAGCAAATCTACAATTTTTTTCTTCTCAATTTCTGGATACACAGTAGAAAGGTGGCATTGCTTTTTTGAGAATGCCTTCTTTGGCAATGTTTTGAAGAGTCTTACCTCTGCTATTGTAGTTTCATTCTTGCAAGCACTCCTTTGAACCATGCTACAACAACCTTGCAAGGTAGGTCTGTGCCCATACAAATGATTTAGTGCAGGGATGGACAGAAGATAGACTGTAATCTATTGGTAGATCCCTGGGAGATTTGTAGTTAATTGGCAAGCGCTTCTGGCTTCCAGTTGTTTAACAATAGCTACAAAAGGACACACATCCGTTTGGAAATTTGACAACTGAAATTAATACTTGTGGAAAGTAGGAATAGATCTATGTGTGGAAAGACTGTGAGCTCATCTCAGTTCTGATAACCCTGTGCTCAGCAGCTTCTCAGACGCCATGTTCTTTCATACTAGATGTACGTCTTTTGCAGCTGGCTGCAGTTGGTGGTTCTTGAGGTTCTAGTAAAACGCAGGGTGGATCCCTGACTCTGCAATAGCAGTGCTCTCTCAGTAATGGCAACATTGCCACTCACTGAATGAGTCAAGGTGCCTGCAAATTCAGGGCTGGTGGCACCACCATCCTGCAGCACGTGGGCACACACCTGCAAGCTTGTGCTGCATTCCACCAAAGTACCCCCAACCTTGCCATCTCTGTGCCACTGCCCCCCCATGTATCACTGCTGACCTATGTCATCAAATTATTGGAAGAGTCTTGGCTAAATTTCTCTTCTTGACCTTTAAGAGGAAATAGAAAGCACACAACAGAATTTACCTTACCATTGGATTTCAATAGGTTTTAAAAGACCAAGGAAGAGAAGTATAGTGGGTAATTTATACTGGATTTATAAAGGTACTGTAGTGTACAAGTTCTGCAAAAGCCAGTGTGGTGTAGTGATAAGAGTACTGGGCTAGGGCCTGGGAGACCTGGATTCAAACCCTAATTCAGCCATGAAACTCACTGGGTGACTTCTGGGCTAATCACCTTCTCAGCCTAAACTACCTCATAGGGCTATTCTGAGGATATATTTGAGAGGTGCAGGACTATGTATTCCACACTGAGCTCTTTGCAAGAAAGTTGAGACGTAAAGGAAATAAGGCATTAAATAAGATTAAGGTTACAATCCTTTGCACAATTACTTGAGAGTAAGCTCCATTGAACTGTGAAAGTTACTTTTGATAAACCTGCTCGGGATTATGTTGTTAAGATACAAGGGATAGCTATTACCCAAAATTTCTATTATTTATTTATTTATTTATTAGATTTGTATACCGCCCGACTAGCTATAATAGCTTTCTGGGCGGTGAACACAAGAAATACAATAAAATCACATAGTAAAATACAGCCAAAAACATATAAAAATAAAACAATATAAAATCAATCACTGCAGATTTTAAAATTACGTTAACTTAAATTAATATGCCTCGGAAAAGAGGAAGTTTTTAACTTGGCGCCGAAAGGATAACAATGTCGGCGCCAAGCGCACCTCCTCGGGGGGACTATTCCACAGTTCGGGGGCCACCACTGAGAAGGCCCTAGATCTTGTCACCACCCTCCGGGCTTCCCTGAGTCGGAACCCGGAGGAGGGCCTTCGTAGTAGAACGTAGATTACGGGCCGGTTCGTATCGGGAGAGGCGTTCCGACAAGTAACGTGGTCCCGCACCGTATAAGGCTTTATAGGTTAATACCAACACTTTGAATCTGGCCCGGAAGCATATTGGTAGCCAGTGCAGGCGAGCCAGAACAGGTGTTATGTGCTCGGACTGCTTGGTCCTTGTTAACAATCTGGCTGCCGCATTTTGCACTAGCTGTAGCTTCCGAACTGTCTTCAAAGGCAGCCCTACATAGAGCACGTTGCAGTAGTCCAAACGCGAGGTTACCAGAGCATGAACAACTGATGTAAGGTCCTCTTTACTCAGATAGGGACGTAGCTGGGCTACCAACCGAAGTTGATAGAACGCATTCCGTGCCACTGAGGCTACTTGAGCCTCAAGTGAAAGGGAAGAGTCTAAAAAGACTCCCAAACTACGAACCTGCTCCTTTAGGGGGAGTGTAACCCCATCCAGTTTGTTGTTTATTATTATTGTTTTGCTACTTATATACTGTGTATATTTATATTTCTTTGTTGTATTATTTCTCTGTTGTACACCACCCAGAGAGCTATGCTAGTCGGGCGGTATAGAAATTTAACATAGATAGATAGATAGATCCAGGACAGGGTATGTATCCACCATCCGATCAGAGAAACCATCCACCAGCAGCATCTCAGTCTTGTCAGGATTGAGCCTCAGTTTGTTAGCTCTCATCCAGTCCATTGTCGCGGCCAGGCAACGGTTCAGCACATTGACAGCCTCACCTGAAGAAGATGAAAAGGAGAAGTAGAGCTGTGTGTCATCAGCGTACTGATGACAACGCACTCCAGAACTCCTGATGACTGCTCCCAACGGCTTCATATAGATGCTAAAAAGCATGGGAGACAAAACCGACCCCTGCGGGACCCCACACTGGAGGGCCCACGGTGTCGAGCAATGTTCCCCAAGCACTACCTTCTGGAGACGGCCCGCCAAGTAGGAGTGGAACCACTGCCAAGCAGTACCTCCAACTCCCAACTCCGCGAGCCTCTCCAGAAGGATACCATGGTCGATGGTATCAAAAGCCGCTGAGAGATCAAGGAGAATCAACAGAGTTACACTCCCTCTGCCTCTCTCCCGACATAGGTCATCAAACAGGGCGACCAAGGCTGTCTCAGTGCCAAAACCAGGCCTAAAACCCGATTGAAATGGATCTAGATAATCGGTTTCATCCAATAGCACCTGGAGCTGGCCAGCGACCACTCGCTCCAAGATCTTGCCCAGGAATGGAACATTCGCTACTGGTCTGTAGCTGCTGAAATTGTCTGGGTCCAAGGAAGGTTTTTTCAGAAGTGGTCTCACCACCGCCCCTTTATTTATTGATAACTATCAGTTCTGAGCAATGTGTTACCTAGCCATTAAGTTATTTTATTATTGCAGTTGTGATAGCAGCTATTATTACCTGCACAGGGGGGTTGGAACAAGTTTTGGAATCTATTTGTGGCACTATCCTGAATAGTAGGTGTACTACTCGTAACAAGCAACAATAAGAGTCACGTGATGACACATTGAACATACATTATAAATTATAATATTTATTGATAAATCACCTAGTATTTAAAGGAAAGGACTGAATTTAGACGTTAAAGGCTGTGATTCTATATTCACATTCACTTCAGGAGTAAGCCCCATTAAACTCAGTGGAACTTACTTCTGAGTAAACATGGCTAGGACTGCACTGGACTGTGAGCAGGCACAGAGGCAAACTCCCCTCCCTTTCTCTGCCCCCCCAACTGTTTATTTTAAGAGGCTGGAATCCTAATGCGTCTTACCTGAGAGTAAGCCCCACCAAACTGAATGGAATTTACTTTAGAGTAGGCATGGGGTTAGGATTGTACTTTAATAATGTAAACAGTCCTTGCCTAGCTCTAGCTTCTCTGGCAGAACACTTGCTTTTTTTTAGGCAAGCCTAACTCCACTTACCTGTGAGTAAGCCCCATTGAACTCAGTGGGATTTACTTCTGAGTAGACATTTTCCCTCCTTCCTTCCCTCAAGCACATTGCTAGCACAAACAAGCTCCACTCCACTTACCTGGGAGTAAGCCCCACTGAACTCAGTGGGATTTACTTCTGAGTAGACATTTTTAAAATTCAAATGTGAATCCTGTAAAGCTCTCTCCTCTCCATTTTTTCCCCTCTGTCCTTTCCTCAAACTCACTCATTGCCAGCACACGGAAGCACTCCACTCCATGGGACTTACTTCTGAGTAGACCTTTTAAAAATTGCAGTGAGTCCTTCAAAGCTCCCCCCTTCCCCCATTTTTTGCCTCTTTCCTTCCCTCAAGCTCTTTCGTTGCTTCAGGCTGGTCTCCCTTCCCTTCCCTTGCCTCCATTTTAGTTTTACTCTTCTTTCCCGCTCCATGGCTCCAGCAACTGACGTTTCCTTCAGCCCACTTCTGATTGGCTGCTGCTGCTGCTGCTGCTGTTAGAAGGAAGGCTCTGGCTGTCCCTGGGGAGAAACTGATTGCTCACGATCAGCTCCACCGATACAGCATGCAGGGAGAATCACCACGTGAGTAGAAGAGGGCTTTTTTCAGGAGGCCTGTACACGTGGTGATTTTTGAAATCACCGAGTGTACACTCTTTCTCATGAGCAGCTGTACCCAGGTGCAGGGGACTTGTACCTGGGTACAGAGTAACATGTGAATACCCCTACAGCCTATTAAGAATCAGCAGGAACATTCAGAGTGCAGAAGGGAAAACACTGAACATCCCCCCGTGTTGTTGGAGTCTTGCACAGGAATCTAGGAGAGTGTGATGCATGTGAGAGATCATCAGCTCTTAGACAGAAGTAGCCAACATGGTACCCTCCAGATATTGATCCAACTCTCATCAGCCTAAGTGAGCATGTTCAATGGTCAGGGATGATGGGTGTTGTAATCCAGCAACATCTGGAGGACAAGATGTTGGCTACCCTTGCTTCAATAAACCTGGTTGCCATTTCCTTCACTTGGTACTTTTGAAGAAGTTGTTGCTGGTTGTATTGTTTATTAATGTCTGGCTGCACTGGAAAGTTTTATCACATCTGACTGTGGTTTATATATCTTAAAATAAATAGTATCAATCAATATGTAGTCTAACGATTGATATTGCCTATTTTATAATTAATTTTAAATGTTATAATGTTTGTATTATCAACATATGCTGTGCACTGCTTTGATATTTTTAATGAAACGTTTAAAAATAAATAATAAAATAAATTGCTTATTAGATGGTTATATAAATTGAAATAAATCGGTATGTAATGATGGTTTGATAAACATTTTTGCTGTTGTGCTGTGCATTGCTTTCTGCATATTTATATGGAAAGCAGCATACAAACAAAAATGTTATTATTAACAACCACCACCATATTGTACAAAGAAGGCGCAATAGGATCTTTGAGCTTTAGGAACTACTTTTGTTGCTAGAACAGAATAGCTGCTAGAATAGCAGTGCTGATGACGAGGGCTTTATCAGAAACTGGAGGTATGAATTAGGAGCATAAACATTAAGATATGTTCTTATGACAAGTGGGTTGCCACCAAGAAGAGGTGACTCAAGCAGTTTTACTGGCTTGTTGCTTTGTACCACCCTTCCCCAGAGCACTTGGCCACTGCCCTTTTGGTCTTTTACTGTACAGAAGCTTCCTCTAGTAGCAAACTGCATGACAAAACCATTATAGTATGCCGCTCACAGTCCCTGCCTCACTTCCTTTCTTTCCAAGCCTTGCCTTGTTTCCTCAGCCACCCACCAAATGGTTGTTTCCATTACATTATGAAAATATGCTGCAACCCTCCAGCATCAGGGTCAAGAGTCTTCAGCCTCCAAAGTCTGTAATTTTATCTTTTTCAGGATTTCTGCCCCTTGCTTCAAATCTGTAACCAGCAAAATCCAATATAGGTTTCTGAAAGGGCCCCTGAGCATGGCTGTTAGACTGGTATTGTGTTCTGTGATTGCTTTGGAGATGTCATAAAAGACAGAGCAGAAGTAATATCTGAAGAACTGCTAGGAGAAGTCAAAGGTGGGGATTTAAAAGAAGGGAGTCCTTCTATGGTGAGCTTACCACTCCTAGCTTCTTGGTATATTCACAATAGTTTGTAGTAAAAAAAAAAGCATTTTTTTTGTGTTGTTAAAGAGAATAGTCTCCATTCAATTTTCTTCTTTCTCCACCCTTTGAGAAAGTAGTGAGAGTGGCCTCCATTTGATTTTGCCTGGAAATATTTTATTACAGTGAAATCATATTTTCACTCAGGACCTCTTTTTGTCAATATGTAACATCTGCTGGATAAACTACTGTAGAATTACAGGACACCATTTCTGAAGCATCAGATAATGTTAGAAAGATGATGTTGATATGAACAGAATTATTAATATTGAGAAGAGTTTGTCAGAAAACACAAATAAAAATACCTTTGGTATGCCCCCTCTTTTGCATTAATCCACAAAGGCGTAACATTTTATTTACATAAGAAAGACCCAGTAGCTTATGAGATATCTTCTTGCTCTGGTGGGTCCCTCCAAGTCCCAGGACAATTTTTATTGGAGTTCTTCTAGAGCAAATGCATTTGCAAGTAATACATTCAACCAGTAGCAGAGTCAACTTAATTTATTGAATTGTTAGGTTCCATACATTTAAAGCACATTTTTCCCTGCAAAGAATCCTAGGAATTGTACTTTACCCCTCAAAGAGCTGCAATTCCCAGCACCTCAATAAACTACAGTTCCTAGGAATTGTTTTTTTTGGGGGGGTGCTTTAAATGTATGGTGGATACATTGCCCAATCACCGAGCAAGCATAGCCATGTCAATGGGGCTTACTCCCAGGTAAATGTTAGGGTTGCAGCATTACACCTGGTAGGCCACTGTGAGAACAGGATGCTGGACTAGATGGGCCACTGGCCTGATCCAGCAGGCTCTTCTTATGTTCTTATGTTCTTACACATTTAGGTTACTTTATCCTGGCAATGATTAATTGCAATCAGTTTCACCCTTATTTCAGTTCTCTTTATAGTTAATCTATTATGTTCTCGTAGATCAGTGGTTCCCAAACCTTTCCCCCCATAGACTACTTGAAAATTGCTGTGGGTCTTGGTGACCGCTTAATGATTTTCCTGCCTGTTGTCACCATTGTAATGTGCTGTGCTAGATGCTGCGTGGTTTTTACTTGTATTTTTATTGCTTCTTTTATTCATATTGCATTACAATTTGAATTCCAAAATCCCTTGAAACCTGTCACTTTCTCCTTCTTCAACTCTTTCCTCCCAAACACAATCACAGTTTTGTCTCTTTTTCTCCCCAGACCTCATCATGCTGCTGATTCCATGCATATTTACTCAGAAGTAAGCCTCACCAAATCGATGGTACATGCACATTGGATTTCAGCCTTAGAAGCTTGATCCCATGCACCTTTACTCAAAAAGAAACCTGTGTTCTCTGTGACACTTACTTGCAAGTAAGTATCATGGCTTGCAACCTGGAGATCCTTATTGGTTTTACTCCTCCTTGCCTGGGCTGCATTCACACTAGGGATGTGTGAGAATTTTGATACAGTTTGCGTTTTAAGCAGAATTGATCAAATTTGCACTTTCTGAATCAGTATGAGAACTGAAACACAGCCATCCTTAGAGATTTGCACTTATTAGAATTTTGTGGTGCAGTCCACCAATGAAACAGTGTTCACAAAAATGCATATATGAGGGGAAAGTGTGCATAAAAAATACATGAGTGAAAATAACATGCAAAAATGCATTAGATAATGAGAAGTGGCTTGCAAAAATGTGTACCTTTGTTAAACTGCTTACAACAATGTGTTTATTAGGAGAAATTTGCACCAAAATGTTGGAGAATTTTCATGAGGATATTTTTTTAAAATTGCAAATTGCTGCAGAAATAGGGAGGACTGAATTTAAGATTGGAAGAATGAGAAACGGAGAGAACTAAAATTGACAGATCTTTCCATCCCTAATTCACACTGCACTTTATTCCATTTCCTTCATGATTCCTTACTGCATAATTTCCACATTTTATTTTATCTTTCTTACAATGTAGCCAGTTCCGGAAATCTAGTGGAATATAGTGGAAATTTAGCACTCATTTCCATGATAAATGATTCCAGAAATAAATATGTTTGCAAGCTTTGAAATCTGGAAAATCACGGAAGTTTTGTGTTAGCTACAGCCACTCACATGACAGGCTGCGATACATTATCCCACCATGCAATAATCGCATCTGCCCTTTAGGTTTGCATCAATTCACCTGATGAAAATAGTGCCGGCACTATTTTAGCATACATGGAACTGCACTGCGTGTGTGCATAACGGGTAGGTGATGGCAACTACATTGTTTGTTGTGGTGGTATGAATGAAATGTAGCACAGCACGGTGCTATATCAGTCAAAAAGCCACAGTCCCTTAATGCAGCAGGTACTGCAGTGTGAAAGATATTGGGACGGAAGCACCACCATTATAATCAGTTAACTAATGCAATAAACCCCACGTCTAAATGCAGCCTAATACGTTTCCAGTTAGGGCTGGGTAAAAGATGGAAAGAAACAAGGGGAATGCAAATTGCTTTGCTAGCCACAGGGGAATCAACATATAGTTCAATGTGGAGGCTGAGATAATGACAGAGCAGCAGAGCAGCTGCTGTTCTTCAAAGACACACCACAGACCTTTAGCATAAAGCTTGCAGACCACAGTGTTATAGACTGTTATAGTTCTTCATGTACTAGAATCCTAAATCATAGCATAAGGATGTACTTTTGCTAAGACGTGTGCCAGATGTTGCATGCTTCTGAAAGTTTGCTTTGCAGTTTGGTATTTTTTTCAATTTAACTCTTCAGGATTTGATTTAAGATTGTATGCCAAACCAGAGTGTCCTGATTGTATGCCCATCACATTTTCATTCCCTGACACTTATTCTCATACTTTATTTAGTGGAAATGACTACTGCTAAGTTTTGCTTTTTCTAATGGCTGTGATAGCTGAGAGTGGTTTCATGCAACCATTTTATATATGGTTTTTCAAGCCATATTGCACTCTAGAATTATATTGAAATATAGACCACCCAGGCCTATTGCTCCAGGGCTAACAGTTTTCCCAGGTGTAGATGGCTGATCAAACTGCTATTCTGGTATATTAGGTTGCTGTAGCCATTTCCTTTTCCATGGCCTGTATCTCCTCCCTGGAAATCAGTTCTGTCCGTTTAGCTCTTCCCTTTTGAAACAAGATTGCCTTTATATCTAGAGTTTTCTTCCCCTTTTATCAGATGAGCAATGAAGGGATTGGGAAGAACAGTGACTGATTGGGATTGCAGTGAGGGAAGATGGAATATTTAAAACTTTTCCCCGCACAACATTTGGGGTTGGAGAAAGGGGGATTGCCCAGTTGACTTCTGTCTGGAAGCACAGCTGCTATTCCACTTTCAGCTTCGGTAGAGCAGCCTCTGTAAGTAACTACACTGTTCTGCTTGAATTCATTTTGAACCAAGATCTTGCAAGCAAATGGGGATTGTTGCCAAAGTCATTTTCTATTGATTATGAAATAATAGGCTTCCTGATTCTTTGTTCCATAAGTCTCCAAGGGAGTTCGTGCCCTCCAGCTTTTGATATAGAAGTTAGAAGTTCACAAAAAACATGGGTATGCAATAGCTCTGTCCATAGAAAGCCCACAAGTAATGGTTCTGCAGTAGAGACAGGAGCATTTGGTCCAAATGACTGCTATATTGCACATTTCAGTTGGATGTATTGCCCTTGCATTTGTAACATGAGATCATGTTTTCACCTGGAAAGTGTAAAATTTATCATTGGGTCTTCTGTGCTGCTCCAAAAGGGCAATACTACCTGTAATCCATCCTTTCCACACAAGTAATTTTTGCCCCTAGTTGTATTAGAACATGGGTTTCCAATTTGGTGCCCATGGGCACACATGTGTCCCATCTCCCATTCTTTCCCCTGGTGAAATTGTGATTGAAAGAAGCCTTCCTTGACCAACAGAATGCTTTCTTTAAGCATTGGCTACCTACTGGTTTCAGGGCTCAATTCAAATTGCTAGTTTTGATCTTTAAAGCCCTATATGGCTCAGGACCAAAACACCTCAAGGAACACCTGCTGGGAGGAAGGGTGGGATATAAATCAAATAATAAATAAAATTAAATCAAATAAACACCTCTTCCTATATAAACCAGCCCAGATCCTGCAGTCTTCATCAAAGGGCCTTCTCTGTGTTCCCCACCTGAGAGAGCTGTGGAGGGTGGCCACAAGAGAACAGGCCTTTTCAGTAGTAGCTTTCTGTCTATGGAATGCTCTCCCCAGGGGGACATGCCTGGCACCATCCTTGGCAGTCCTTAGGCGCCAGGCTATCACCATTCTGCTCACCCAGGTTTTGGTTAATGTTGCCTCCTACTTTGGTGCTTATCTTTTAGTGGGATGGGTAGGAATTTGTTCTTCCTAATATATTGCTGGCTGAGTATTTTACGGATTTTGCATTACCATTTTTAATTTTTTTCTGCTTTTAAATTGTTTTTATGTATTTGTTTCTATTTTTCCAAGTCACTTTATATTGTATAAAGTGACAGATAACAAAAAACAACAATAAACATTGGGGGGGGTTATAGCTGGAATGGGGAGAATTGCAGCATGCATGTGGTGCCCTTGAGCGTTTCTCTGGTTTGCAAATGTGCCAATAGACCAGAAGAGGTTGACAGCCCCTTCTCTAGAGGACCACATTTGTTTGAGTATCAGGCTCCGATTGAAGGCCGCAGCCCAGTTTTGTGTCACTTTTATTTACATTCATTTAAGGAATTTAAATGTCATTCTGCTTAATATTGATCTCAGGGTGGTTTGCAATTTAATTTAAAATGAAACAATAATGAAATGTGCAGGGGAATTCAATTAAAGGTAATAAACTACTAACATAATTAGCAAAATAACACACTTTAAATGTCAATTAAGACAACAAAGTAAGAACATCAGTTGGAGTATTTTATAATATAGCATCGTCCCAATACTATTTTGAAAGACAAACCAAATGAAATGCTAGAGAGAATAGAAATGTCTTCATTTGGTGCCTAAAACACAATAAAGTGGGTGTCAGGTGAGTCTCCTTGAGGAGAGAGTGCTACAGCCCATGGGATGCTACAGATGAGAGCCCTGTCTTTGGTTGTCATCTGCTTAAGCTCGGGAGGGGGGAGCGGCAGTCTGAGGAGGAGCTCAGTTGAAGAGCTTAGTGCTCAGGCAAGGTGGTATGGGAGAAGCCAATCTTTAAGGTACCTGGGCCCCAAGCTATGAAGGTCAAGACAGTTCAATAGGACAGATTGCTATGAAAATCCGAAAGTTTTGAGCCAAGGTATCCAAACCCTCCAGTGTGAACATATTAGACTTCCACCCTGGCAGCAAACCCAAGACCTATTTTTCACATCTATGTAGCTGAGAGAAAGCGCAAGCTGTAATTATGTTTTCTTAAATCTGGGAGATATATTCTTCCCACCCCACCCTACAATCCCTTGAAAACTACATTTGTTTTGCACTCATTGTATGAGGCTTAACATTCCAGATCAATTTAGGAACACAGGAAGCGGCCTTATGTTGAGTAATAATAATAATAATAATAAAATTTAATTTATGTGTCGCCTATCTGGCCGATGGCCACTCTAGGCGACGAGTAAGATCATTGGTCCATCTAGCTCAGTATTATCAACACTGATTGGCAGCAGCTCTCCAGGATTTCAGATAGGCGTCATTCCTGAACCTACCTGAAGATGCCAGGGACTGAACCTTTTTTTTTTTTTTTTTTTTCAATAATTTTTATTCAGATTTTCATAAAACATACAAGACAAAATCATAAAACATTCAAAGACAAAAAACAAAATCAAAAATAGTTAAACAAAAAGAAAAAAAGAAAAAAAAAACAAAAAAAAAAAATAAAGAGTAAAATATTGACTTCCCATTTGTCAAAGATCAAATCAGTTATAAGTCTATAATATATAACAATCCTGTCTCTTAAGTCATATTATAAAATCACTTTCCTCCAGTAGTTATCTTACTTAATCATCAAATCTCATAAACATTACTTTATTCTTTCCACAAAAAGTCAAAGAGAGGTTTCAATTCTTTAAGAAATATATCTATCAATTTTTTTTTTCCAGATAAGCATATCGATTAATCCATCTCATTACTAATTATGATAATCTTATTGTCATAACCATAGTCAAAATAAACATTTCAATTAATCCATCACATCAGAATCTGTTAGGTTCAATAATTTCAGTAGCCATTGTTCTATTATCTCTATTAGTTCCATTTTCCATCTTCCATCTTCAGTAGTCTTGTTAAGTCCAGTAATTTCAATATCCAATCTTCCATTATCAGTATTCCATAATAATCTTGCTGTCAAAGCCATAGTCATATAGTAAGAGTCTGATGGGGATTACCTCTATCCCAAATATTTTCTTGCCATCCATTCTGAATAGGTTGCTGAAATACTGCTGTAAAATCATATCTCTGTTCTTTTTTTCAAAATACACTGGGTCATCTCTTAAAAGTTTTTCCATTGTCACATGGCTGCAGTTAATTCCATAGATTTTCTCTATATTGGGCTCCATCACATCATTCCAGTCCAGAAGATTATCCATGCCATTGATAACTTTATCTCTAGAATCTTCATTCATTTCTTCAGAGATAACATTGAGTTCCAAACAATAGATTTTATTTCTAAAGTCCATAGACTCCAAATCTTGTTCCTGTTCCACGTTGGTTCCAATCTCCGGGATCTCCTCTCTCACAGGGACCCCTATTCCAGTCTCCAGGGTCACCTCTCTCACAGGGACCCCTGTTCCAATCTCCGGGGTCACCTCTCTCACAGGGACCCCTTCCAGGGTCACCTCTCTCACAGGGACCCTTATATCTTTAATCTCCTGCTTCATTTTACTCAATTCAATTTTCATTATCTCAATCTCATCCATTATTTTCTGAAACATAGTTATTTCCAGATTTTCAGCCACTTTCTTAATTGCCATTTTAAAAGAAAAATATAGGAAAACCACTTCTTATTTCAGCAACAATTGGGTTAATACTCCAAACTTGGTGACATCACAGTATAAACAGAGCAGACAGCCTTATCTCTCCAATAGTTAAGTAAACAAAATGCAGTTCCCAGGATCGAAACAATTAATGGCAATCGTCAAGAAACAGATTCGTCAAAATAAAATAGACCAAAAAGAGAGTAGTCTCAAAACAGTATAATATTTTTCAAAATAAAAATCTGGAATAGAAATCCCTCTTCTGTGTATATCTTTAGAATGCAAATCCAGGACAGCTTTTTGCAACAAAAACAGAGATAAGCTATTAATTAGTGCGTAGCAGAGAGAAGTTATGGCTCCCCAGTGAGATGTCAAAAACTGATCAATCTGGCAAATCTCTTTTAAACAGCAACAATTTAAGTCAAGTAAAAGAAAAATATAGAAAGAAGGGTGCTTGCCTGTTAGTGCGTTCTCTCTTAGAAGATAAGGTGAACGTTCGCTTTATCAGATAGAGCTTGCTGTTAAAAATCCGTCCCACCTTCGTCGGCTGGACCTCGTCCCATAAATTAATGAGATCTGGTCGTCCCAACAAAAATAGGCTTTGAGGTTAATCTCTTCGTTTCTCCCTACCCGGGAGAAGTTTAATCAGTCAAAAAAAAAAAGAAAAAACTGACTGATATATCTGAATAAGCTTCTTTTGAGGCAGGAGCCCGTCTCAAAAGCAGGCACAGGCTAAGTCACCCTTCCCGGAAGTCCGCCAGGGACTGAACCTTTTATGTACAAAGCAGATGCTCTGTCACTGAGCTACAGCCCTTCCCCAACTTTATTTGTCAACCGATTAATGCTCTTTAAAATAAAACCCTCTGGGGACTAACAAAAAAAAAATCAACTAGGAGGCCACAAAGTATATGAATTTGGCTTACTAGAAAATCCATGTTCAATTATTTACCCTACCTCAAATATTACGATTCAAATTTTCCCACTTCTTCACATCAATTCTCATCACTAATGTGGTGCTAAGATACATTTTTAGTCATCTGAATCCCTAAGTATTTAAGCTGCTTAGTCTGCCATTTAAAAGGCCAACCATCCCAGATATAAAAGCATACGAGTTCTTCATGCTGTGGCCAAACACATTCTTCCCAGTCCTTGTGAGGAGCAACCCATCACTTGCCAGCAGTCCATCTTCCAGGAAGTATAACTCATGGTCTCAGAATCCAAATCTATCACATTGGCACCACCTTTGTAGCCAGTCATTCACCCGGAGTATTTTTCTTTCCCTTTCTACTCCTCCTCTAAGTACTGGAAGGATGGATGAGAAAACAATCTGCACCCCAAAGTCCTTGAGTATCCTTCCCAAGTGTCAAAGTCTGACATGATTTCTTGGCAGTATCATTCATTCCCACATACTGTATATGAGAAGATAGAGACACATGCCAGTGGACTTTACGAGTGCTGGCAACCCTTCCGTCACATCTCTAATCCATCCTCCAGGAACACAGCATACCTGGCGAGTACATGGGTCTTCTCGGCATACTTGGGTTTCAATCCCATGCAGTAGGGAGTCTCCCACTCCTCCTCCTCTTCTTTTCTTCTTCTCATGGGGCAGTGTTTCTTTGCCTTTGCTTGACTGAGGTTCAGCCTCTCCCTTGCTGTTGCGTGGGGTCTCCTGTGATTTTTCCTCAGCAGGCTGTCCTCCAGTCTCATCCTCAAGTGCCTGAAAGCGGTTCCATAGTTCCGCCATTGAAGGTGTCTTTTAGCTCTTCTGCCCTTTTCCACAGAGTTTCCTCCACTTCGTTGTTCCTTTCCACAACAGTCTCCTCTTCTACTTCAACATGCTAATGTTCTCCACTTTTGCCTTGCCCTGCCCTAGGGGAAGAATTTTTTGCAGTGGTGCTGTTCCATGAACTGTTGTGCAAGAGTTAGTGGAAACCATGGTGTGGTGCTATGTACGAGATTGTGCAAGACCTTTGTGAAAGATATTGTGTAATGCCATGTGCTAGCATACATCTTGAATCATTGCATAAGAGATTGTGCAATGCCGGGGGCAAACAGAAGTACACCTGAGGATTTTAGTTTAGAAAGTCAGAAAAAGATCTGCTTCTGGAGAAGGCTGCCTTCTTGTGGAAAGGCACTTCTGGGTCCAACCCAATGAGAGCGAGCAGGAACAAGTTTGCATGCATAGATCTGTTTTACCAGTAGAGGACCCTCCTCTTGATTTTGTTTTTTGCACATATAGTGCTTCTGCATTGTACACACACTATTAGCTTTGGGGGCAAGAGGAAATTAGCGTTGCAAGTCTCTTCCTGCTATACTCCCTCGTCTTTTTTTTTTCTTGTAGCAGAATGTTTCTTTTGGACTGCAAGAATGCTGGGGTTCCCTTACCTATCTATTATGGATAACTTCAGTCATACTCTAAGGGAATTATTATATAGATTCTGCTTCTGATGCAGAACTCTGCTTGAACTGTGAGGGACATTCCTAGAATAAATCATTCAGTTAGTACTTTTGGCTTTTGCTCATCTGTGGATTTTGTTTCCTGCTTAGGGCCCGGTTCTTTCTGACTTTTTGTGCTGAAATTATAGTCTTGCTAAGGTTTTCAAAATATGTAATTTCTAGATTTTTTAAAAAAAGTTTCTAATTTTTTTGCCAACATAAATTCACACTGCAATAAATCCAAAAGAGTGAAGTCCATCTGTGCTTTGCAGAAGATTAATGCATTTCCAGTAGTTAATTAATGCAGAAATTATCTATGTTAGGTCCAAGCATCCTGGGGTGTGCCATTATAGTAATTAGGTTCTGGGATATGTGCCAGCTATTTCTTTTCACACGTTTTCATTCCAAAATATTTAAGTCCCACAGCAAGGCAGACAAGTTGATTTGATGGAGGAATTCAGCATAGGAAGTTCTGAAAAGCGATATGAGTGTTGTTGCAACAAACTGCAGCATGAGACAGTGTAGTTATTAGAATTTCTGCAAATTGGTTAAAATAAAACATTGGTAAACATTTACAATGTTTTATTTTGTTACCTGAAAAGTCTTTAAGTCTGGCCTCAGTTTCTGATCTATAAGAACTCATTGCAATGGGATTATATTACTTAACTGATAATTTTGGATGAATTATGAGAAAGGTAAAGAAGTACTTGAAAGCACATCATGGCCATAAGAACATAAGAACATAAGAAGAGCCTGCTGGATCAGGCCAGTGGCCCATCTAGTCCAGCATCCTGTTCTCAGAGTGGCCAACCAGGTGCCTGGGGGAAGCCCGCAAGCAGGACCCGAGTGCAAGAACACAGTCCCCTCCTGAGGCTTCCGGCAACTGGTTTTCAGAAGCATGCTGCCTCTGACTAGGGTGGCACAGCACAGCCATCATGGCTAGTAGCCATTGATAGCCCTGTCCTCCATGAATTTGTCTAATCTTCTTTTAAAGCCATCCAAGCTGGTGGCCATTACTGCATCTTGTGGGAGCAAATTCCATAGTTTAACTATGCGCTGAGTAAAGAAGTACTTCCTTTTGTCTGTCCTGAATCTTCCAACATTCAGCTTCTTTGAATGTCCACGAGTTCTAGTATTATGAGAGAGGGAGAAGAACTTTTCTCTACCCACTTTCTCAATGCCATGCATAATTTTATACACTTCTATCATGTCTCCTCTGACCCGCCTTTTCTCTAAACTAAAAAGCCCCAAATGCTGCAACCTTTCCTCGTAAGGGAGTCGCTCCATCCCCTTGATCATTCTGGTTGCCCTCTTCTGAACCTTTTCCAACTCTATAATATCCGTTTTGAGATGAGGCGACCAGAACTGTACACAGTATTCCAAATGCGGCCGCACCATAGATTTATACAACGGCATTATGATATCGGCTGTTTTATTTTCAATACCTTTCCTAATTATCGCTAGCATGGAATTTGCCTTTTTCACAGCTGCCGCACACTGGGTCGACATTTTCATTGTGCTGTCCACTACAACCCCGAGGTCTATCTCCTGGTCGGTCACCGCCAGTTCAGACCCCATGAACGTATATGTGAAATTCAGATTTTTTGCTCCAATATGCATAATTTTACACTTGTTTATGTTGAATTGCATTTGCCATTTTTCCGCCCATTCACTCAGTTTGGAGAGACCTTTTTGGAGCTCTTCACAATCCCTTTTTGTTTTAACAACCCTGAACAATTTAGTGTTGTCAGCAAACTTGGCCACTTCACTGCTCACTCCTAATTCTAGGTCATTAATGAACAAGTTGAAAAGTACAGGTCCCAATACCGATCCTTGAGGGACTCCACTTTCTACAGCCCTCCATTGGGAGAACTGTCTGTTTATTCCTACTCTCTGCTTTCTGCTTCTTAACCAATTCCTTATCCACAAGAGGACCTCTCTTCTTATTCCATGACTGCTAAGCTTCCTCAGAAGTCTTTGGTGAGGTACCTTGTCAAACGCTTTTTGAAAGTCTAAGTACACTATGTCCACTGGATCACCTCTATCTATATGCTTGTTGACACTCTCAAAGAATTCTAATAGGTTACTGAGACAGGACTTTTCCTTGCAGAAGCCATGCTGGCTCTGCTTCAGCAAGGCTTGTTCTTCTGTGTGCTTAGTTAATCTAGCTTTAATAATACTTTCTACCAGTTTTCCAGGGACAGAAGTTAAGCTAACTGGCCTGTAATTTCCGGGATCCCCTCTGGATCCCTTTTTGAAGATTGGCGTTACATTTGCCACTTTCCAGTCCTCAGGCACGGAGGAGGACCCGAGGGACAAATTACATATTTTAGTTAGCAGATCAGCAATTTCACCTTTGAGTTCTTTGAGAACTCTCGGGTGGATGCCATCCGGGCCCGGTGATTTGTCAGTTTTTATATTGTCCATTAAGCCTAGAACTTCCTCTCTCGTTACCACTATTTGTCTCAGTTCCTCAGAATCCCTTCCTGCAAATGTTAGTTCAGGTTCAGGGATCTGCCCTATATCTTCCGCTGTGAAGACAGATGCAAAGAATTCATTTAGCTTCTCTGCAATCTCCATATTTGAAGTAGTGGCAGTATGTGCAGCAGATTGATAGTTATTTCTGCATTTGCACAAATACCATGACTTATAGTTTGTTTATTTATTTATTATTTGATTTATATCCCGCCCTTCTTCCAGGCAGGAGCCAGTTATAGTTCTTATGGTAGATACTTTTAATGAAGGCCTCTCTGAATGGTTGGTATTTCTTTGAGGCTGTGTTTAGATGATAGCTTTTCAGACTTGGAGACAACACTGTAAACTTGTTATTGCATGTGGTACACAGATTATGTGGAATACAGATTATCTTGACCTATTCCAATTTGGGTTCAGACCTGGTTGTTGGACTGAATCAGCCTTGGTCATCTTGATGAGTGACCTTTATCAGGAGAAGGACAGAAGAAGTGCAACCCTTATATTCTTCCTTGATCTCTCAACGGCTTTTGATACCATTGACCATGGTATCCTTCTGAGTCGACTTGGTGAGATGGGTATTGGAGGCACTGCTTTACAGTAGTTTCAATTCCATCTCCAGGGTCATTTTCAGAGAATAGCATTGGGCAATTGTCTTTCAGATTCCTGGTAGCTGTGCTGTGGGGTACTGCAGAGTACGATCTTGTCCCCCATGCTGTTTAACATCTATATGAAGCCCCTGGGAACAGTCATCAGGTGATTCGGGGCAAGGTGTCAGCTGTACACTGATGATACTCAGATCTAATTCTCTGTAACATATGAATTGGGAGAGGCTGTACAAGCCCTGGACTGGTGCCTGGATTCAGTGATGGGCTGGGTGAGGGCCAATAATCTGAGTTTGAATCCTAGCAAGACAGAGGCACTTTGGGGGGGTGGTTCTCAAGTTCTGATAATTGGTCAATCGCCTGCTTTGGACAGGGTTGTACTTCCTCTGAAAGAGCAGGTTCACAGTTTGGGGGTACACCTGGATGCATCATTGTCGTTAGAGGCCCAGGTGACTTCAGTGGCTAGGAGTGCCTTTTGCCAGCTTTGGCTGGTGAGACAGCTGTCGCCATTTCTGGGCTGGGATGGCCTGACCACTGTTGTCCATGCACTGGTAACCTCCAGGCTGGATTACTGCACTCTGTGTGGGCTTGCCCTTGAGGTTGGTCCAGAAGCTGCAGCTGGTGCAAAATGTGGCAGCGTGACTGCTTACTAGGGCTGGGATTCGCCAACATGTTTCCCCACTGCTGAAGGAATTGCACTGACTGCCCATTACTTCCTGGCCAAGTTCAACATTATCATTTTGGTGTACAAAGCCCTCTACAGCTTTGGGACCAGGACACCTGAAAGATCATCTAACCCCTTATATACCCAGTCGATCACTGTACTCTCCAGGTGAGGGCCTCCTGCAGATACCATCTTATCAGGAGGTCTGTTCCACAAAACATAGGAAGTGGACCTTTAGAGCTGTGGCACCAACCCTTCAGAATTCCCTCCCCTTAAATGTTAGACAGGTACCATCTCTCTTATCTTTTCAGCACCTATTGAAGACCTCCCTCTTTCAACAAGCCTTTTAAGTAGAGACCTTATCCCAGTCTGCGTCTGTGGTGGAATTGTTTCTTAAGATGTTTTAAAGTTGTTTTTTAAAGATGTTTTGTTTTAATTTTTTATAGTCTTTTGTTTTTAAGATGTTTTAAAGTGCTTTTAGTGTTTTTGTTTGCTGCCCTGGGGTCCTTCTGGGAGGATGGGTGGGATATAAATTTAATAAAAAAATAAATAATGTTCATTTCTTCTGTTTTCCATGGTTTTTCTGGGTTAAACCAGGTTTGCCAATTTCAGGTAGCAAAACAACCCTTCCTTCAATTCAATTCATATATCACTTCACACTGCCAAAAGGAATCCAGAAATGATTTACAAGGTCAACATACAAAATAAACCATTTCCTTTTATCTGTTTTTAGATTAATTTAATGCCTTATTCAGCTAAACATTGCCTTAATTTGAATTATTTTAAATATGTAAAAGGGCGAGTGCTTATCCATATATTTATTTATTACATTTATAGCCCACCTTTTTTTTCCTGATAGAAACCCAGGCAGCTTACATATGGTTCCTAGGCGGTCTCCCATCCAGGCACTGACCAGACCTGACCCAGGGAGCTGGCCTTATATGCCTTCAGACCATGGTGTGGGATTTATACAAATAGGAGCATGTGTATCGTTCTTAAAAGAAAGAGAAAAAGAAAAAGAAAGACTACTCCCTCTCAGCCAATAGCCAGAATTCAACACCACTGGCCAGGATCCAAAGAAATTTGCAAAGGGGGCCTTGCAAAGTGAAATGTACTAGACCAATAATTGTTTACTTCCAGTCTAGTCAATTTCACATCCTTGAAAATATGTACCATACTGGCAAATGAGGTTGGAGGATCTGTTGATATCTCTGTCTCATAGTGCTAGGTGTCAATTCCTTTTAATTGCTTAAACTTGACTTGCCATAAACCAATGATGCAGTGACCTAAACAATTCAGTATAATATTCAACATGGCATTTTGATGTTCATTTGTTCTTTTTACTCCATGGCAATACTATATGGCTTCTAAGCACAGATTAATGGTCTGTAACCAAACACACTCTCAAAAATGTCAAACCTAATTGAAAAAGGGAAATCACAAAAAAAAAAAGTTATGCACCATAACTCCATTGGGTATCCTTTCTAGAAGCTCTGCAAATTCTTCTGCTTCATTAATCAAACCTGAGTGCGGAGGGTAAGCTATCATTTTTTTCTCCATGACTGCTGCTACTTTGCCCAGAGTCACTGGGCCCCATCTGTTGCAAATTAACACCCAAGCAACCATCCTGGATTCAGCTCTGCATGCCAATCTGCAAAAGGTACAGAAGACATGAAAGTGAATAATATGCAAGAGCTTCTTTAACACTGCTGGACAAACCTGAAGTAAAAATACAAGAGCTGGAAGTGCTCTGTAATGCAAAATATAACCAGTTGTACATTCCATGAACGTTCAGTTATTCCAGTCACAAATCGTACTCTTGTTTGTGAAAAAGGAAAAGCCTCCTTCACAAGTTGCCCTCCACATGCATAGATAGGGAGTGAGACCATGACCCTAGCATTGCGTTTCTAGTCAGTTCTGACCCTGAGTGTAATGCCTGCAATGGGGAGCCTGCTTAGGTACAGTTGCAGACACGTAGGCATCCCCATGATTTTGTTCATCATGGTCACCATCAACTTTGCTACATTAACAGTAGACACCAGTTTATCTGTCCTACTATTTGGTCATTTCACAAGCAGAGAAGAATGTAACATTTGTAGTGCTAAGTACAAGATATATCAGACTGAATGTAGCTACAGAAAACAATTTTTTCATTGCTGCAACACGAGGATCTCTGTACCACACGTGGTGGCAATGCCAATATATCTCACTTTCTGGGACAGTATTTGATCTCATTTCAAAGATCACTAAGCAGACAGTTCCTAAATCGCTAGCGCTAGCCCTACTCTCCTTACATTTGGGTCCCAAACTGGACCTCATAAGGTTATTACTAGCGGCAGCATGACAGACAATTGCAGGGGGTTGGAAAATGTCCTCTGACTTCCACTTAATAATTGGTATAGCCGCATTTGGTCTTTAGCATGGTCTGAAAAAATTGACACAATTGGTGAGATGAGCCAGGAGCCATCCTAAGCCAGGCTTCTTAGAGGAAACTGGGTAGCCACTATTCTCATTCATGAATGAATCATCCAATGGAGTGAAGCGCTAGCAACACAAAAACAGTTTCGGAAAGGGTTACTCTATTAGAATATTGGTATTATCCCACCTTGCACCATGTCATAGCTTTTTGTTCACCCAATCTCCTTGGAGTTATTAGCTTACCTTTCAATATTGGAGAGACTTCATGATTATGTTGTAGTTTTCTTACTGTTTGCTCTTATGTTCTTTATTGTTTTTGTATTATAAAAAATCTCAATAAAAATAGTTTTGTTAAAAAAAGAAAAGAATTATCATTGCCCAGGTTACACACACACACTCATTTTCCTTCTGCCCTATTACAGGTTCTGGTCAAGTTTTTATTCTATGTCGAATATTCCTTGGGGAAAATCTAATTGCTCCTTTCAGATGTATGCATCTATTGGCCAGTGTCTGTGACATCACTGGAGGAAAGTAACGTACTTTCCTTCTCCATTCATGAGTTTTGCAAATGTTTGGGAAACAGGTTTTTTGTCTTCTTTTTGGTAAGTTGACGAATAGATAGTCACATAAAGAGATATGCATAAATTATTTAAAAATGCAAAATCAAATAGTGTTTATTTGTTACAAACATTATTTGCAGGATGGAGTAAGTTCCTGCTGTCCAGCTGAGGCATTTTAAAATTCTGAGACAACCTTCTCTTTCCTAATCACACCAGGGCCCCTGAGACCCTTCAGTGGTATTTAGGACTAGAATAACATGCACATATCTACACACATACACACATATAAATATATGGATGATAAATCAGATTTTGATTGATTACAGGGGAAATCATCGGGACACAAAATTGTGGGACAGAATTATGAGACTAACAGAAATCATAGCTAAAAGCAGTTAGAAACTCACAACATAAACAGAGGGGAAGCTTAACACTGTAAATTCTTGACATATTTTTTAAATATTGACTTGATGGGCACAGGTCTTCAGTAGCGAATATGCTTGTTACAGGTTTCAGCATTAATATACTTTGTTTAAGATCTTTTTGGTAGGAGCAGGCAGATGAATGTCTAGTACAGGTGCAGGGAACATTTGGCCCACCAGATGTTCTGAACTACAACTCCTATCATCCCTAGCTATTAACCATGAGATTTTCAGTTTGAGTAAGTAAGTATATGGCTTTCATGTTTTTTTTCTCTTGTGTGCAAGAGTCAGAATCTGGGCTGTTGAAGAGGGCAGTGTTTTGAAAACCTTCACAATATAAAAGAATTTAATCCAGTACTAATGCTAATCCCACATACCTGGAGTAAACCCCATTGAATTCAATAGCACTTACTTTTATTTATTTATTTATTTAATTTGTATCCCGCCTTTCCTCACAGCAGGAGCCCAGGGAGGCAAACAAAGCACCAAAAAACTTTAAAATTTCATAACAACAGATCTTAAAATATATTAATACAAAACAGCATTAAAAACAATTTGAAAAATAACCTTAAAAAAGGGTTAAAAACATTATTAAAAAACATATTAAACAATTCTGACACAGATGCAGACTGGGATAGGTCTCAACTTAAAAGGCTTGTTGGAAGAAGAAAGTCTTCAAAAGGTGCCGAAAAGATAGCAGAGATGGCGCCTGCCTAATATTCAAAGGGAGGGAATTCCACAGGGTAGGTGCCGCCACACTAAAGGTCCATTTCCTATATTGTGCAGAACGAACCTCCTTATAAGATGGTATCTGCAGGAGGCCCTCACCTGCAGAGCGCATTGATTGACTCAGAGCTTGGAAAAGTTACTTTTTTAAACTACAATTCCCATCAGCCCCAGCCAGCATGGCCACTGGATTGGGCTGATGGGAGTTGTAGTTCAGAAAAGTAACTTTTCCAAGCTCTGGATTGACTGGGTATATAAGGGGTAAGATGGTCTTTCAGGTATCCTGGTCCTGAGCTGTATAGGGCTTTGTACGCCAAAACTCAAACCTTGAACTTGGCCCGGTAGCAAATGGGCAGCCAGTGCAATTCTTTCAGCAGCGGGGTGACATGTTGGCAATACCCTGCTCCAGTGAGCAGTTTTGCCACCGCATTTTGCACCAGCTGCAGCTTCCGGACCAACCTCAAGGGCAGCCCCACATAGAGCACATTACAGTACTCCAGCCTAGAGGTTACCAGTGCGTGGACAACAGTGGTCAGGCTATCCCAGTCCAGAAACGGCCACAGCTGTCTTACCAGCTGAAGCTGGTAAAAGGCACTCCTAGCCACTGAGGTCACCTGGGCCTCTAGCGACAAAGATGGATCCAGGAGCACCCCCAGGCTATGGACCTGCTCTTTCAGAGGGAGTACAACCCCGTCCAAAGCAGGCAACTGACCAATTATCCAAACTTGGGAACCACCAACCCACAGCGCCTCCGTCTTCCTAGGATTCAAACTCAGTTTATTGGCCCTCATCCAGCCCACCACTGAATCCAGGCAGCGGTCCAGGGTTTGCACAGCCTCTCCCGATTCAGATGTTATGGAGAAATAGAGCTGGGTATCATCAGCATACTGTTGACACCTTGCCCCAAAGCTCCTGATGACTGCTCCCAGGGGCTTCATGTAGATGTTAAACAGCATGGGGGACAAGATGGTACCCTGCGGTGCCCCACAGCACAACTGCCAGGGGGCCAAAAGACAGTCACCCAATGCTATTATCTGAGAACGACCCTGGAGATAGGATTGGAACCACTGTAAAACAGTGCCTCCAATACCCATCTCACCAAGTCGGCCCAGAAGGATACCATGGTCAATGGTATCAAAAGCCGCTGAGAGATCAAGTAAGAACAGCAGGGTTGCAGTCCCCCTGTCCTTCTCCCAGTAAAGGTCATCCATCAGGGCGACCAAGGCCGATTCAGTCCCGTAACCAGGCTTGAACCCAGACTGGAATGGGTCAAGATAATCTGTTTCATCCAAGAGTACTTGCAGCTGCTGCGCCACAACCCTCTCAATCACCTTCCCTAAAAAGGGGGTATTTGCAACCGGTTGGTAGTTGTCACAAACCAATGGATCCAGGGTGGGCTTTTTCAGGAGTGGTCGAATCACCGCCTCTTTCAAGGCAGCTGGAACCACTCCCTCTCGCAATGATGCGTTGACCACACCCTGGATCCACTCGGTCAGATCCCCTCAGCAAGCTTTAATAAGCCAAGAAGGGCAAGGGTTGAGAGGACATGTTGCTGGCCACATCATTGCAAGCACTTTGTCTACATCATCAGGCCGCATCAACTGAAACCATTCCCAAGAAGGTGCAGCAGATGTTGCACTGGACAGCTCATTGGAGACTCCAGTAGATGTGGATGTAGCGCACCGCGTGTGTAGGTGAGACGTGGTATGGATCCAAGAGCTGTTTAGAACAGGAATAAGACAGGCCAGGCAAGTTTCATGTAAGAGTCTTTACTAGGCAAAGACATTAGAGACATCTTCCTCCATTGACAATTCATCCCCCACACCCGAGATCCTGCCAGTTCCCAGCTTATCACACACTCAGCTAGCCACACTGACCTTGATTGTCTGGAACTCTGTTCTCACAGTTTAACCCTTCTGCTTCAGGTTTCTCTCTCTCTGCTAAAAACCTTGTCTGTGAGTCTCACAACCTGCGTCACTGACCAACAGCCCCCACCTGAGACTTGCAGACTTCAAAACATCATGTTACAATTATTACATTTCTACAACGTTAACATTCATTACAAATACATTTCAGTACATGGATTCTTACAGTTTCTATTTACAGTTTCAGTTCAGTTCAGTTTCTCTTTATTCTTTATTTACACAAGTTTCACAGATTCAAGTTTGCTTTTATTTGATGATACAATTACATTTCATTCTTCAACACAATACTTCCACATTAGATCCATTGTTTCTTTATCTATAGGCCCCTCTTTTTCCCATTCCTCTGGAATTTCATCTGTTTCATTATTCTGTTGTGTAACATTAAATGCAAATCTCTGAGGAGGTTGACCTTTCGTATTTCTCTCTGATCTCCTGACATTATCTATTTCCATTTCTTCCTCACTTTCAACTTTAGTTGGACCAGCACTCGTACTTGGCATTTCTGTATCATGTGTTGTTATGTCTTCACCTCTCAGTCTTTTAACAGTACGTTTGCCACCATATATTAAATCTGTTAAAGCAGCTTTTAATGGAATTTGCTGCCCGAAAGGAACATCTGCAGCTTCCTGTTTGTTTTCACTCTCTAAGATCACTGTTTGGCTGTGTCTCCAAGGTTTATCTATCACCTTTATGTTTCTGCTTAACACTACTTGTTGTTTCTCAGGTAACCAAACTCTGTAATATGAATTCTGAAATCCTAAAATGCGTCCTGCTTGAGCTCTTGAGCCTAATTTGCCATGTCTTCTTTGTTTTACTACATGTACCCAGCATTTTGCCCCAAAACGTTCTATGTGTTTCACCCTGGGTTTTCTTCCAGTCAGTTTCTCATAGGGAGACATGCCTATTGTTCTGTGCATTAGGCGGTTCTGAATATAAACAGTGTACAGTATACATTCACCCCAATAAGTGTTATTCATATCAGCATCTGCTAGCATTGCTCTCAATGAATCCTGCAATGACCTGTGCCTCCTCTCTGCCGTGCCGTTGGAGGATGGGCTGAAGTGAGCAGTGAGACTATGAATTATTCCCTTCTTTTCCAAATATGTTTGAAATGAATTACTGGTAAATTCTCCTCCTCTATCTGATCTGATATTTTTGATAACAGCCCCATGTTGTGTCTCTGTTTTCTGTATGAATGTCTTTAATTTCTCTTCTGCATCACTTTTCTTTTTCAATAAGAACACATGTGTAAATCTGGAAAAATCATCCACAATCACTAAATAAAACCTTGCTCCACCTTTTGAGCACTGAAAAGGACCAGCTAAATCCACATGTATAAGCTGATAGGGTTCTGAAGTCGTGCTTTCACAGCTCTTATTTACTGGATTCACAGTCATTTTTGTTTTATAACATACCTCACACTCATCCACATGCTCACAGTGTGTTAACTTCAAATCTTGACTATATTTTGGGGTGTTTTGTATCTTTTGAAAATGTCCATGTGCTAATTTTCTGTGCCATTCATGGACACAATTCTCATGTTTCTCTTTATTTACTGCTATCCAAGCACACATGTCTTTATCAATCTTGCATTCAACTATAAACATGTTGTTCTGTAATTTCCCTTGCATGCATATTTCACCATCTTTTCTCACAAAACATCTATCCCCTTCAAATGTAACTTTACAACCTATTTGAGCCAATTTTCTCACTGATAGAATGTTATATTTTAAACCAGAAATCAATAATACATCTGTTAAAATTCCCAAATTACCCGTCTTCAGCGTTCCTCTTGCTGTCGCGTTCTGAGTTGATCCGTCAGCCAGATAAAGCTTCTCCTGCGTCGGCTTTGAAGTGTAAAATAAACTAGTCTGTGATTAGGCAATTAGACGCTCCACTGTCAAGAAGCCACTTAGAGTTAATCAGTTTATTGCTCTCTTTAGAAACAAAGTTCACGCTTGCCCTCTGACTTTCAAAGTCTCTGTAATTCCTCTTCTTTAAACAATGTCTCTGTATATGCCCACGTGACCCGCAAAAATAACATGTTTTAGTCTCTTCCCTGCTTCTTTGATTTCGTTGTACAGACACAGTCTCAGCCTCTTTTAAGTCCATTTTCTTGTTTTCTTGTCTCCTACACCACTCTTGTTGAAGTTTCTGTTCCACAAAGTCCAAAGATAGAGTCCCGTCAGGTTGACTTTCAAGACCAGCAACCAGCACGTCCCATTTTTGATCCAGTGAAGATAACAGGAGATAAACCATCTGCAAGTCATTATGATGTACGCCTCGATCTTGCAGCTCAACATTTAATCTACGAAATTCAGCCAAATGCTCTTCCATAGTCACATCATCAGTAAAACGCATCTGATAAAGCTTCCGTGCCAAACACAGCCTGCTTCCCGCAGTTTGCTGTACATGTGCAGCTCTTAACTTTTCCCACATCAGATTAGCCGTCGGCTCATTACTCACCAGCAACAGTTGTGAATCTGATAGCCCCAGAGTAATAAAAGCCTTTGCTTTCTCGTCTTTCTTCAGCCACGCTGCTGAAGGAGCTGCCGGAGGGGGTTTTTCCACGACATCATTTAAATCCTCTTTAATCAGAACAGCTCTCATTCTCCACTTCCAGCTGGAGTAATTTACAGCATTCAGTCTCTCCATCGGCATCCCGGAAGACAGATTTACAGCCATGTTGCTCACTCTTACTTGCCTCTCACTTGCGCTTTGTTTCTCTCTGCAACAACGCCACTTCACCAGTTCTCGAACCCGCTACAATGCCTCATAATCTGGGCCCATAACCCCTGTAGCGCACTGCGTGTGTAGGTGAGACATGGTATGGATCCAAGAGCCGTTTAGAACAGGAATAAGACAGGCCAGGCAAGTTTCATGTAAGAGTCTTTACTAGGCAAAGACATTAGAGACATCTTCCTCCATTGACAATTCATCCCCCACACCCGAGATCCTGCCAGTTCCCAGCTTATCACACACTCAGCTAGCCACACTGACCTTGATTGTCTGGAACTCTGTTCTCACAGTTTAACCCTTCTGCTTCAGGTTTCTCTCTCTCTGCTAAAAACCTTGTCTGTGAGTCTCACAACCTGCATCACTGACCAACAGTGGATGGGACATCAAGACTGCTACAGAGGCGAGCAACTTTACCCTCAAAGTGCCCTGTTTTTGAGTAGATATGGTTAGGATTGTGCTGTAAATTAATGGGACTTTTGAGTGAACATAGCAAAGCATTGTGTTTGTGTTGTAAATCTTTCTCTCATCCTCCAATTCTATTTTTAAAGCAATTAGGCAGGGCATACTTAGGTATCACAGTTTTTATTATGTAGGAAACTAATACAGATTTTTTAAAAAATGTTCCTCAATGACCAACTGGTTTGACAATAAACTATTATATGGGGTGTATTTTATACCTGCAAGTGTGTGTGTATGGAGTCTTTCCAACAACCATGTGAGGTAGGGTTGGTGATTGGAAACCAAGGCAGCTCACAATAAGAAATAAATCCCTTTAAAAACCAATAACCATAAAACAGGTGTAAACAGTTGCAAAACAGCTTAAAGTGGCATGATTCTGAATTTTGGGTTGGGTGAATGAAGTTTATTTATTTATTAATTATTTATTATTTGATTTATATCCTGCCCTTCCTCCCAGTAGAAGCCCAGGGCGGCAAACAAAAGCACTAAAAACACTTTAAAAATCATAAAAACAGACTTTAAAATATATTAAAACAATATATCTTTAAAAACATTTTTAAAAGGTTTAAAAACATCTTTTTTAAAAAAGAAAAGATTTTAAAACCTATTAAAAAGCAATTCCAACACAGATACAGACTGAGATAAGGTCTAAACCTAAAAGGCTTGTTAAAAGAACAAATTCCTTATCACTTGAGGCTGCAGTTCTCTGGACATTTCCCTGGTTGAGTAAGCCCCATTGAATACATTGGGACTTGCTTCTGAGTAAACAAACATAGGATTGCACTATAAATATCTTTACAGGTTGTGTAAATAAAAAAATATTTGATAGTCATGCTTATATAAATATTTATTTATACCGTGTTCCCATAAGTATCTGATTTCACACTATGGTTGTACAATACTTACTCTACATTTTAAGTGTGCCCTTTTTCCTTGGGGTGGTCATGGTTCTCCATTGTTTTCATCCTGAGGGGCAGATAGACTGACAAATGGTGAGTAGTCCATGGTCACTCACTACACTTTATAGCTCATTTCCATTTTGAAAAAATAATTAAAACAATTTACATGCAGGCAAAATTTATTCAGTAGATTCACACAATACATTTAAAGCACATCCAACTCGCATTTAAAGTGTATGACTTCCCCTTAAAGAATCTGGGAAGTGTAGTTTCCCCCTCACAGTTATAGTTCTTACCACCCTTAACAAACTGCAGTTCCCATGATTCTGTGGTGGAATTCATGTGCTTCAAATGGATGAATGTGCTTTAAATGGATGGTGTGGATCTGCCCTAGGTATGATATAGATTCAAGAGTGAACTGAAAAGAACAATTTTAAAAGATACTTTTTTAAGCAGGGGAAGGGTTGTAGCTCAGTGGTAGTACATATGCTTTTGCATGCAAAGGTCCAGAATTCAATTTCTGGAAAAGACCGCTGCCTGGAATTCTGGAGATCCAATGCTAGTACATGTCATCAGTACTGAGCTATGTGGTATCAAATGGCCTGAGTCAGTATAAGGCAGATTCCTTTGTTCCTAAAAGTGGGAAGAGACTGAAGGGCCACAGTGACTCCAAGATTTATTTATGTATTTTATTTACAACAGTTATATACCACTTTATTGTAAAAAAAATCTCAAAGCAGTTTACAGAAATAATTAAAACAGTAAAATTATTGGCAAAAACAGTTAAAGACAGGTATTTAAAAACATTCAAAATAATAAAACCAAGAATGAATTAAAAACAGATTTAAAAACACACTAGCTTCTACATGCCTGGATAGGCTTGCCTAAAGAAAAACGATTTTAGCAGGTGCTGAAAAGAGGTATCTATCTAATGTCAATAGGCAAGGAGTTCCAAAGCGTAGGTGCTGCCACTTTACAGGACTGATTTCTTACAAGAGCAGAACAAGCACTATGTGGCACCGTAACATGGAAAGCACAGCTTGAACTTGGCCTGATAGCAAATCAGCAACCAATGCAGATTTCAGAGCAGAGGTGTTATGTGCAGATAGGATCTCACTCATGTCAGCAATCATGCTGCAGCATTCTACATTAACTGACTGGCTGCCAGGATTTTTTTAGTTTTGGTTTTTGGTTATGAATTCTGACTGGTTGTGGGATGCTGAGTTGTCTGCCTTACTCATAGGAATCTTGTTGTGGTTGATACGGTGTTGCATATAGGAAAGCATCACTGTCTTTTGTTTTTGTTTTTCTGTTTGCATTTCATTTATCTTTAACCTCACTCCCCTACATCCATAGAAGCAACAGCAGTGGTTGCATGTGCTCAGCTCAGCCGCCTAAAACCCATTGATGATACACCTTGTTGGTTGCATGGCAGTTTGTTTCTTGCCCAATAGTGGTAAAAGAGAATTCACATATTTGGAATTGTGGCTGCAATTGTTGTTCCCAAGCTGCTGCCTGTGAAGGTAGACCAAACCATGGGTGTTTTCTCTCAGTCAATTATTACTCACTGGAATTGGATTGGCTGTCAAAGTGAGTTTATAGCAGCCCACAGGGTAGATTGAAATGGTAGAGAATCTTCTTACTCTTACTCATTTCTCAGACCTCTTTCTGAAGTGAAGGGTCAAATCTGTAAAGAAGTTTGGAGCAGCCACATTTAAAGATAAGGGCAGGGCATTGCAGGCAGGGGGTTGCCAACCTTGCTTGGATATGGATATCTTTGCAGAGGATCCCTAGTCAAGCTTTACCAACAGCACAATCTAAACTATATCTACTCAGACGTAAGTCCTGTTGAGTTCTATGGGGGCTTAGTCCCTTAGTAAATGTGTTTAGAATTGCAGCCTTCAGGGGCATCCATCTTTACTCCCGAATGCTCCCATCTAACATCTCTACAACACTAGGCTCTTCTTCCTACAGTGGCCTTCTGGTGACTGGTCTGGCCTGAAGGCACTTAAACCCTTCTTGCTGAAAGCAAGATTAAAGGCTAGATTAAATGTTCCCTACCCAGGCTCCATCTTTTAGCTACGATTTCTCTCTTAATTTCCATCGGATTTTTTGTTTAATTGTATGCTCCAAGCAACTGTGATTGATACTTAATGCATCATGCTTAATGACTTCACTAGGACCCGCCCCTGTGACTTCACTAGGGCCTGCCCCTATGACATCACTCGGGCCCACCCCCCTGACATCGCTAGGGCCTGTCCCTGAAATCTCAGGTCTTGGGATGCTTCTGACCTGGCAACCCTACCACAGGTAGCATATTCCTTAGGAGCCTAGACTAGCAACTGATTATTCATCTAGTGCTACTGCAAGTCAGTAATAGTGAGGTGAGTGTAGGGGCAGGTACAACCCATTTGCAAGAAGGAAATCACCTTCTGTTATCCCAGCTTCAGTAGATGAAAATCACAAAAACATATGCCAACACCTCCCTTTAACAATGTCTCTAGGAAATGTGATTTCCTAAGTCAATTCTAGGCAAGTATTTCAAAGTCATAATTATAGGTGGCTAAAGGCAGTGGTATCAGCCATTCCTCAAAATGAGAATAATTATAAAACTGAGACTGGAGTCATTTCTAGCATTAACCATCCAGGATTGCTTTCTCCAGCATAAGCCTACGAGGATTGCTTTCTCCCAAAGACAGCAGAAAATATACCCTTGATGAAGTACTCATAGTTCTCAAATAAATGCTGAGTTCCCTGTTCTTGGTTTGATTCTATTCCCATCACACACAAAAATAAAAGGAAACAAGGTTTCTTTCTAATGCCAAAAGGTTCCTGGTAATATATATCATAAAAGCAATTGTATGTCTGAGACACCATTGCATGACATACAATTGCTATGAATCAAGACAACTGTTTGTAGAATACATGTGAGCAGCTATTAAAATATGTTATAAAGGATGGTGTAAAGTATAAAATCTCTCTTCAGTAAAGTAGGTCAGAATCAACAGACACTGTTTAGAGAAGAACAGGAGAATTATAGGCAGCATCTCTCAGGCATTATCAAACAGAGAAATCAATCTCTAAAATTTATACAGTTGTCCCCCCTTGCTTCCTCAATAGCTAAGAAAGTTATTATCAGCATTTTGGGCAGACATGTGTTAAACCCTAAAATATCGTCAAAATTGTATATAGCAGTGATAGCTCTGGGTTTTTTTCTTAACAATTATTTGGAGAAGGGGGAAATAAGCCCACATATATCAAAACTTTTGAATCAGATGATAGTGTATGTAGTTTGCAGAGAAAGTCCCTGTACTTAATGCCCAAATATTCTTCATTGTTATTCTAGCTCTAGGTGCATCCATCTACCTTCAGGGCCTTAAGAGTTGCTGTTTATCAAGCAAATCAGCAAATAAGTCATAGCACAAAGTCTGAGCTGAATCTGCCTTATCAGCAATAGCGGGAAATAGAATTCTGCTATTTTATGGCATACTGTACCATCCAAGCAAAGTCTTTATCCAAATCAGATTAAGCATTATAGATGGGTCACATGGATGTAAATGATGAGGAAAGCTAAAAACTATATGCGGGTGAAGGTTGAGGGAAGAAGCTGAATCTTGCATTGACTGCTTCATATACTGTCTGTGGAATTTCACAGTATCTGGGAAGGATCAGGTTGCCGGAAATTTACTAACAGTAATCTACAACCTTTCTAAGCTCCCTGTATAATGAAAAGAAACAATGTTTATAAATGCCCATGCATTCACATGAGGACAAAGATGTTTGTTGCTTGAGAAAAATAAGGAATAGAAGATAAGGAAACTCAGTCTAATGTTCCAATGTATGATGAATGGTGCTGGAAAAAGGGGAAATACATACCTGGCAGAAGATGGCACGACACAAAAATGGCAACACAATTCTATCAAGGAGTCATATGTGATCTGTATGGCTCCTTTTTCATACAGGAATGTGACCAGCTATTTCTAGAGCCCATACAGGAGTAGTCGTATTTGTGTTTCAAACAAATAATTTCAGTGTCAGTAAATTAATTGTCATTGTGTGTGTGTAGGTGTGGAATATATATTTAATAAACAAAGAAGAATATGCAAGGAGAGACACAGAGGAGGATGGGCATGCCATCCTCCAAAGACTTAATCTAAATTTAAGTGCTCTATTTTGTCATTATGGGAAGACAATCAGCGTATCAAAGATGCTCAAGCCAACCAATGTCAGAATTTGATATGGTGTTAAAAACAGCCCTGAATACCACTAACATACAAGTCTTTATTTTTCACAGCAAAGCACTCATGCTTATTATTGTATTAAAGGAATTCTACTGGTTAAATCAAGCAGTGAATATAAATAGCTGTATTACTGCCATTGGGCATTAGTGTTTATTTAGCAGATGTGAATCATGCAAGTGCCTTTGATATGGTTGTGAATAAGCTGTTGACTTTTTCTGCATGAGGAGGTGACTTGCAAAGGATACAAGGCTATATGATACGTTTGACATGGAATTAATAAACCTTGGAATGTTACCAGCTATTTCTATAGTTCAGCACCCTGCCAACTCCCAGTGTTTCTGGAAAGATCCAAACAGCTCAGTGAATACTTGCTTTCAAAGGTAAGTGTGTTACTCCTTGGAAGAAGTTGACTTAAAAAAATTATTTAACATCTTGAAAGATACTGCATTTTGCTTCAAATTGTGGGTGTAAGTCAACATAGTATTAGCATTACTTCTTGTCTCAGAGAGCACAAAGACAATCAAGGGCAATACTGATTTATTTGTGATTAATATTAGACTAGGGCATGAAATCAGAGAGTGAAATTTATTTGTGCATAATTGGATATGCAATTGAAAATAATGAGAAATCACAAGCATGCTTTGATTGATGACAATGGACACATAATATCAGTATAGCTGTATTGTAGAATTTTTCCTTTAAGAAGATAATGTGTGCTATATTTTAAAACACCCATCTTAAAATTGTATTTTGTTCTTTTTGTTGTTGAAGTTGATGAACAGAAAAAGCAGAGATCAAGAGCTGGTGCATAAATGCATATATATAACTTTTCCTTAAATTAGCAGCTGAATATGTGATCCCATTCAAGAGCATTGGGTTTGAGATGAGTTGTGATGATGTGAAATCTCTGTCTGCAATACTGGATCAGGAATGGCTCATTCATATCTGCAAGTCACCACTAGATGCTAGTCAAGTGATGAAAATGCATGTGAGGACCAATGCCAGAACATGCCAATACCACCAAGAAGCCATTTCAGCCATTAGCTATTTCATATGGAACTCAATGGGACTTAAACAAGAGAGAAGAAAAACACACTTTAATTCATGGTTTGGATTGCAGAATAAATTCATTAATCCTGCAAGATTATGGTCCCTGAGAGGGCATCCCAAGGATCATAAGAAACATGAGATCACCCTCTCCAAGGGTGAAGAGAGAGTTCCAACCTTGGAGCGAGAGATCTGAGGTCAGATTCCTCTTCCACATTGCAATGTCATTAGCTTTTGCCCTATCTACATCAGAGTTGAAAAGAGAGCATGCAGGAGGTGGGTTTGGGGACATGCCAGGAGCAGACCAGAGGAAAGTTTAGATTTAAATAATCCAACTCCTTTCCAGTTCTCCCAACAGACCCCAAACCTGGGAGAGAATTATGCCAGCTCAGGGACTGGTGTAGATCACTCCTATTTCTTTCCCAATAATACTTTTTTTAAAAATGGAAAAGGATGGACTTTCCTCACTTCCACCCTCTTGGTGTGAGCACAGCAGGGCACTGGATGAGGCAGTTTCACCACCATTAGTTCCTTGACCCCCCTTAGGATTGAACCCTTTAATTTTCAGTACTATAGGCCACATCTCTGTGTGTGTGTGTACCTTCTTTTAGATAGCCAGTAACCACAAAAAAAAGCCCTCTCATAGGATGAGTACTTGGAAGGCTCTACAGGCGGGCCCCGCTTATATGACAGGTTCCGTTCTAGACTGCCGCCGTAAAGCAGAAATCGCCATAAAGTGGAACCCACTGAAGATAATGGTGCGCGTTGCGCGAAAATGACGTGAAAATGTCGCAAAATGTCACAAAAGTGCAAAACCGGCCTTAAAACGGGGAATTTCCCCTAATTGAAAGCCGCCGCATCAGCGGAATTCCAGAAAACAGAATGCCGGTAAGCAGGGCCCTACTGTACTGGGAAAACAAATGGTTGGTTCATTGGAAGCTGGTTTCAGAAGGTGATGTTTTGGGACTCCTGTTTAATGCCTTGATCCTCCAATGCATGGTGACCCTCCACCTTTGATTTCATCCCCAGTGCTATTCAGCTATTCATGGAACCACTGTGATGGATTGTCCAGAAATTTGGCAAGCATTGCCAACAATATTCAGATGAGATACAACTCTATTTCTCCTTTTCATCTACCATGAGGAAACCTGTTGATGTTCTAAATTCGTGTCTGGAGGTAGCAATGGGCTGGATGAAGGCTAATAAATTGAAGCTTAATCCAGACAAGGCAGAGGTGTCCTTGGACAGAAGAGAGAAGGACACTGGAATAGGGATTCAGCCTGTTTTGGATGGATTGTGCTCACCCAGGTTCTCAGTTTGGGAGTACTTCTGAATTTGGTCTTGCATCTGGATGCATAGTTGGCAACACTGGCCAGGAGTGCTTTTGCCCACCTTAGGCTGGTGCACCAATTGTGCCTGTTCCTGAGGATGCCAAATCTGGCGGTGGTAACATATGCCTTAATTTCATCTAGGGTGGGTTATTGCAATGTGATCCACATGGTGCACCTTTGATGAACCTTCAGAAACCCAACTGGTCCAGAATGCAGCTGGAAGGATGTTAGTGAGCACTCATCCATAGGATCACATTACATCTATCCTGCAACAGCTGCACTGATTGCAAATTTCCCCCCTTGCACAATTCAATGCCTTGGTTAATTGAAACCCTAAATGGCTTGGTCCACAATACCTCAAGTATTGGCGATATTGTGATTTTCATTGTTATTATTATTATTTATTTAATTTGTATCCCGTCCTATCTCCCAGCAGGAGCCCAGGGTGGCAAACAAGGCACTAAAAACACTTTAAAACATCATAAAAACAAATCTTAAAATACATTAAGACAAAACACCGTTAAAAACATTTAAAAAACTTTTTTAAAAGGGTTAAACACATTATTAAAAAACATATTAAGCAATTGTTGTGAGCTGCCCAGAGCAATGCATACATATAAGATGGTTGGGGTAGACATTCCCATTTTAAATAAATAAATAAATAAATTTGAAGAAAATCAGCTCTTGGTGCTTTACAATGCCAGCACTCTCCATTCTCAGAGTTATTAATCTTATATATTTTCCTGCAAGACAGGTGCCACTGGACTGCCACCATAAGACAGTTTTTTCTATATGTCAGTGAGATAGAATACTGAGAGCCTTTGCTAAATTTTAAAAAGTCCAAACTTCTTCAGGGATAGGCTGTTGTAAATCTCTATCCCCTTTATTTGTATATCTTATTAGCTAATGAAAATATTATATAATTCATATAATACTATCTGAAACAATTGTTTCATTAAATTTTGTTAAAAGCCATCTCATATTTTGTATTCTGTTGCTACATAAAATGTATAAGGTTACAATCCAAATCCTGATCCCTGGGTGGAAGGAGCAGGGATCTCCCTTCACCCAGCCCAGAACACATCTACTGGCCTCTGCCCATGGAGTAATGCCATCATTACTTCTCTAGCACAAAGCCACCACTAGCTCCCATGGGGAGGGAGGAGCTGAGGCAGCCCAGGACCCACTGGATCCTGAGCCAGCCCCAGCGCTGTCAGTTGACACCATTGGGCTTGATCCACTTCTGGTGATTCCCAGTACCCCTCAGATTTGGTTGGCCTTCACTAGGGACCGAGCCTTCAGTGTGGCAGACCCTGCCCTGCAGAACTCCCCACCAGTAGAGGTTCGGCAGGAATCATCCCTCCCTTCTTTCTGACAACTTTTGAAAACTATATTGTTTAGACAGGACTTTGCGATTTGAATTTTGTTTTTAACCACTTATTGATGTCTTATTGATGTTTTTATGGATGCTTTTTGCTGATTTTATTTTTTATATGATGATGCATACCACCTTGATATATTTTATTTATTTATTTACGTACGTACTTACTTAATAAATTTATATCCCGCCCTTCCTGTCAGTAGGAGCCTGTATTCTTTATGAAAGTGCAGATTATAAATATGCAAATACATACATACATACACACACACATAAACTCCAGGTTTTGCCTGTCCGCTGCCTTCTGCACTGGCCAAAGTGAGCAGGGCAGCTGTGGCTGCAGGATTGGCTATGCTGCTCCATCACATTCCACTACTATCTTGCCAGGATTAGGATTGCTCTGCTCCTTGAAGATATGGAGAGAATGGTGCATCACATCCACTTTACATATATCAATATATCTGTCACATGCACAGTCTTGCTGTTAGGAGCTCCTGGATCTGTGTGCAGCTCCACCACGTGGTAGACGATTGAGCAGCAGGTGACAATTTCTCACTGAAATACTTTCAAGCCCTGGACTGACCTCCTGATAAGATGGTATTTGCAGGAGGCCCTCACTTGCAGACCACAGTGATCAACTGGGTATATAAGGGGTAAGATGATCTTTCAGGTATCCTGGTCCCTAGGGCTTTGTACACCAAAACTAGAACCTTGAACTTGGCCTGGTAGCTAATGGGTAGCCAGTGCAATTCTTTGAGCAGCGAGGTAACATGTTGGCAAAACCCTGCCCCAGTGAGCAGTTGTGCTGCTACATTTTGCACCAGCTGCAGCTTCTGGACCAACCTCAAGGGCAGCCCCAAGTAGAGCACATTACAGTAATCTAGCCTGGAGGTTACCAGTGCATGGACATCAGTGGTCAGGCTATCCCAGTCCAGAAACTGCCACAGCTGTCTTACCAAAGCCGAAGCTGGTAAAAGGTATTTCTAGTCACTAAGGTCACCTGGGCTCTAGTGGCAAAGATCAGTTCAGAAGCACCCCCAGACTACGAACCTGCTCTTTTAGAGGGAGTACAACCCCATCCAAAGCAGGCAACTGACCACTTACCAATTATTATCATAGCCATTATAACCTAGCAAAGGCTTTCCCCATATCTAAAACTCCAAAGCTATATACATTTACCTGGGAATAAGCCGCCCTGAGTTCCACTTGGAAAAAGGACGGGGTATAAATAAAGATAATAAATAATAAATAATAAGCTCCATGGAATTCATTGTGGTTTACTTCTAAGTATATATAGGGCTGATGGAGAATTTTTTTTTCTCCTACGGGATCTTTTGCTGGGGGTCCTTGAAGTAATTTGAAGACACAGGCTTGAAGCAAAAAGGTAGGCCTTTATTCTTTACAAGCATATGCAGGGTCAGTTCTCCAGAAAGTCTGGAGAGGACTGCACTGAGGCATAGTCTGCACAGATCTTTTATACAGTACTGAATACACATGTGACATTAGTTTACCAATCCCATAAGTTCCTCCCCACGTAACGTAACAATTCTTCCCTCTTGCAATATTTCCAACCAATCAGATAATTTTTTATTAAAACAAGTACATGTATATTCATACTTTAGCAGATACCTCCCATCCTATTGTCTTGCTGTCTTCTTTTGACTAATATTTCCGCTATTCTTCCGTCTCACGTTAGTGACGTTACTAATGATTTTGTACCATACATTCCATTCCATCATGGCTCCTGATCAGCCAAGCTGGCCAGGAACATGTTAGGACATTACAACCTATTCTTAAAGTAATACCATGATGCAAGGCCAAGTTTTGTTCACCTTAGAGTGACTGGAAGTTCTATATGAAACTCCATTACTAACTTATAGCTGCACTGCTACAGAGAAAGGGTTATATTTAAATCACTATACTATAGCTGAAAACCACACAGTGTAAAGAGTGATTAGGGAACACAGTTAAGGAACGGGGCAATTCTGAGCCAGCCACCCTCCATCAATCACAGAGGAATGAAGAAGGCAGCCAACCTTAGAATACCTCTTACCTCGAGAACACACTTATTATGTTTATGAAGTAAAATTGTACACATCATGCTATTATAAAAATCAGTATCAAACTCAAGTTTTATCTCTTTTCCACTTTGATTCTGTTACGAAGATTTTCCTTTAGATAGGGCCATTTCTCTACAGCATACGAGACCAGGAATCTCCAGTAATCCATTTCCCAAAGATCAAATAGTGAATAATCAAAAGATTATACGCATTTTGCTTAGGACAATATACCCATTAAAGCAGAGCTTGGAAAAGTTACTTTTTTGAACTACAGCTCCCATCAGCCTAATCCAGTGGCCATGTTGCCTAGGGCTGATGAGAATTGTAGTTCAAAAAAGTAACTTTTCCAAGCTCTGCATTAAAGGTAGTCACTCACAGTGAGGTGAACATGACCCTTGCCTGCTAACCAGGTTTGACTCACAGGATTCTAGGATCTTAGGACTCTCTGGATATATTTCTTAATTTGTATATCTATATAAAAATAAACATATAAAGGATATGTGAATTCTCCATAATCTTAAATAACCCCTCATTTTTACCATGGGGAGATCTAACCAGCTCCCCCCCCCCCGCACTAGTTACTTTCCTTACTACATGCATGCTTGCTCATCAACAATATATCATTCATCATACACACAGGCCTATTTGCTTCATTGTCATGGGTTGGGCAGAGCAAGCTGAATTGCTTTTCTGTGATCAGAATTCTATGTTTGGTTCTTTTTAACTCCTTGTGATCTTTATCATT